>NC_136128.1:7382500-7962318 GCF_965212315.1 Lampetra planeri | reverse complement strand
GGAGGGTGGGGAGGGGCTGGGTGGGGAGGGGAGGGTGGGGAGGGAGGGGGCTGGGTGGGGAGGGGAGGGGAGGGTGGGGCTGGATGGGGAGGGTGGGGAGGGGCTGGGTGGGGAGGGTGGGGCTGGGTGGGGCTGGGTGGGGAGGGGAGGGTGGGGAGGGAGGGGCTGGGTGGGGAGGGGAGGGGAGGGTGGGGCTGGATGGGGAGGGTGGGGAGGGTGGGGCTGGGTGGGGGGGGTGGGAGGGGTGGGGCTGGGTGAGGAGGGGCTGGTCACCCCGTGGTGCCCTTATAAAGCTCAACGTTTAACCTACTCACGCCGGCTTGTGCCCGCCCTCACAATCGGGCATATTTGCGGAATACACCACGCCGCCGTTGACCCTGGCCATTGACCGAGCAACCCAACGTTCCTACCAACTCCCTCTGCAGGAATGTGTTTAAATAAACTTTTTTTTATAAATGTTTAACTCCTACAACATCAGAGTGCAGCGCCACATTAAATACGCACTTTTTTGCCGCCCTATTTGAATCCCCAAAAGTCGGCGGTGCGTTTTGTAATCCAGAAGGTGGCCGTGCGCTGGCGAGCGCATGCGCGCAAGACCAGATTTGCAGAACTTTTACTCACACCGGGCACAAGTTTGGCGTGCGTCCAACTACCCAGAGAGTCTTCCGATCCAGCGCAGGCTTTCGGTCTGACGTTTTAACCCCCCCCCTGCCCTAACGAGCCTCGCCTCTCGGCCTCCCAGCCCCCCGGCCAGCCCCGTGAACCGGTGGCCCCGGCGCGTAAACCGCCGACGCTCGCGCCGTTGTTGTCGCGTCCGCAGGTTTGAGTTCGCCGGCATCTACGTGGTGATGCTGCTGGAGATCCTGCGCACGCTCTGCCACATCGTCACCATCTTCTTCTTCCTGCTGCTCGCCTTCGGCCTCTCCTTCTACGTGCTCATGAGTCGCCAGGCGAGGGCAAGCCCACGGCACAGCACGGCCGCACGCGCTCGCGCGCCGTCTCGCACCCTCGCACGCTCGCAAAGACAAAGATCCCCGTTCCCCCCCCCCCCACCACTCGTATAGCTCTTAAGCCTTTCCCGTTCCAATGACGTATATTTACACAACAGAACGTACGTGTACGTCATCGGAGCAGAGCCCCGAGAAAAAATATGAAGTAACTTTATCGGAACCGAGGCTCCCACGAGGCCATGCGGAATGGCGTGTGGCACAGTTTGGCGCCGGCTATCGAACAGCTCGGTACAATGTCTTTTAAAACAACGACACTGGGTGACCAACACCACGCTCGGCTGCATTTGTCTCCTCAATGCTGATATTTCCACACGGAACCAGGTACTAATTTACGGCTGAGTCTGCCTAGGGGAAGCTCAGAACTGGTTCAGATAATCGTCACTGGTGTTGGCCGTGAGTGGGAATTGAAGTCAGGTCACTGAGTTCGAAGCGCAACATACTGACCACTAACCACTCCCGACACTATCACACACACACACTCAAACACAAACACAAAGACAAATACAAAGATGCCCCCATGTAACCTCAACAGACTTTTGGGGCAAGTCCTGGTAGCGAGTAGCAGCAGCGTCTATGAAGGCTGGAACAGCACGCGAGAGGGTGGGTTGCCAGCACCAACAACAACAACAACCGCCATTCGCCGCTAAGTGGCAGTGACGTCGCCACGGCGATTGTGCCAGGCTATGTGCTCTTTAAAACCACGTGAAGTGTCGAAGGCTCACTGACAGGAGGTCACGGGACAGACCCAAGTGCCATGGGTTGAATGACTGAGAAGATGGCCCAAGCACCACTTGCGCCCCCTACTATGCCAACTTGCTGTGTTTTAGCCGGCCGGTGCACCACTCGTTGTTGTGAGCGTCGCTCCTCTGCCCTCCGTTGTCGTTGGAAGGCGACTGCCTCCAAGATTGCCCAGTAGCGTCCTTCACTCTCTCACACGCCCACACACTCTCACGAAAGACTTCGTGTCTATGTATGCGTGCGCATGCACATAGGTGGCGTTCAACACAGTGTCCGTGTCCCTGATGCAAGCGTTCGTCATGATGCTGGGAGAGATGCAGTACACGGACAACTTCCTGACGCCGTTCATCAATCAGGAGCTGCCCTTCCCCGAGCTCACCTGTGTGATGCTAGTCGTCTTTCTCATTCTCATGCCCATCCTGCTCATGAACCTCATGGTGAGAGCCGGCCCTTTGTCAAATGTTGCAGCCGTGCCGCTCGTGAGAGTTGTATGGCCACGTGTTATCCCGCGCGCTGGTCAGCGTGCGTTTGGCTAAGATGGGGGGGTAGCATAGGAGCGCGCTGGAACAGGATTTGTCTGGCACTGCCCTCGGCTGCGTACAAGCAGCCTGTGGCAAACTGGTGCAAGGTATTCTAGATTTGAAGCTTTCGTGACTGCAAGGATTCATATTGTTAGGTTTTTTCGGTAAAGTCACGTAGGTAAAAAATTAAAATTAATAAAAGTAAAATAAAATAAAAATCACGACGTTTCGGATGGGCCATTCCTGGCCCTTCCCACCCCCCCTCAACCATTATATATACGGAGTGGTATCTCCTGTAATCTCTCATTTACTTGATACAGCTGTCGGGCTGTGACGGTTCCACCTGAAGACGGAAGCTTGTGTTGCCTCCGAAACGTCGTGATTTTTATTTTATTTAACTTTTATTAATTTAATTTTTTTACCTACGTGACTTTACCGAAAAAACCTAAGAATATGGTGCAAGGTACTCGCCCATCTGAGCACGATGCAGGCTCAACCCTGCTTAGTTCCTAATATCTGACCGACATTTGGTCACGGGTCAATAGGGGTCCGACTGTGTTAAAATTATATTGATTAAGAAAGAATGATTGAATGTGCATTGTAGTATATTGGGTTTTTTTTTGCAGACCAGTGGCTCTGCAAGCCAAAGCGTTGGCAACCTTCGCCTGCCTTCCGGTTAAACGCACTTTTGTTTTTTTTTTGCCGTGGCCAGATTGGTCTGGCGGTCGGTGACATAGCGGAGGTTCAGCGTAACGCGTGCCTGAAGAGGATTGCCATGCAGGTGAGGACGCACGCACGCACACACACACGCACGCACACACACACACACACACCACACACACGCACACACACGCGCACACACACACGCACACACACACGCACACACACACGCACACGCACACACGCACACACACGCGCACACACACACGCACGCACGCACACACACACACACACGCACGCACACGCACGCACGCACGCACACACACACACACGCACACACACACACACACGCACACACACACACACGCACGCACACGCACACACACGCACGCACACACACACACACGCACGCACGCACGCACGCACGCACACACGCACGCACGCACACAGGGGCTGTATCTAAGCGTCACACCGAGGTCCAAATAAGATCCTGGGGGGCGGTGACGCGGCCCAGCGGTAGTGCACGCATCGCCTGTTAGAGGCTCGCGGTTCGAATCCGACAGCCGCCCCGGTTAATACTGCGGTCGTGTATTCATCATAAAATATGCGTTGACGAAATTTAACACAGTCTTTCGCGATCGATACTAGCTCGGTTGGCTTATGTATGGTGCGAAAGTAGTTATACATTAAATTTCGATTTAAAGCTTTCGTGACAGCAGGGATTCATCTTCTCGGTTCTTTCGGTAAAGTCACGTAGAAGGAAAATAATAAAAGAATAAAAATAAAACATAATAAAATAATTCTCACATGGTACTTAGAATTATTTTATTATGTAAAATTTTTGTTATTTAATTATTTCCCTTCTACGTGACTTTACCGAAAGAACCAAGAAGATAGTTATACATTATGATTCGTGATTTATTTTTTGAGTCAAGTTTGCGTCAGAAGCAAAATGTGTGCCGTGAAACCCTCCTCCAACCGACACGGCCAATTCTTTAACTTGCCACGTGAACCAACGAGGTCAATTTACGATTGCTGCAGCAGCACCACTGGTGTGATGTTGGAGAGCAATCTACTCTGTCGGGTGGTGAAGGGTTTACGACACGCATTTTACAATTTCTTTTACCGTTTTGATTTTACCAAGTAAGGCCCATTGAGCTGTGTATCTCTATTTCAGAAGCGGCCTAGTCGCAAATGATAGCTCAACGAAGTTGCTTATCATGTGGAAATTTCTAGCAACCAAATACTCGAAACGTGCTCGTGTTGATTTGTCTCTGGGTTCTCCGGTTTTCTCTGCCCATTTAGAAACATGCGTTTCGGTGTATTTGGCTGCTATAAATCTCCATGTGATCATAAACCACTTCGTTGGGCTATCAGTTGTGGCCAGGTCGCTTCTGAAAAATAGCTTTATATCTCAGTGGGCCTCACCTGGTAAAATAAAAAGTTAAGTTTCGTACTTGATCACTGCGCATGGAAAACTCTGAACCGACTTTCGCACCCGAGTCGGCAGGGCCAGATCCAACCTGCCCCAAATGTCAAAAAGCAGACAGCTGCTGCTGCTGCGACTGAGAGGCCGACCACGCGACACCTCTTGCTCTGCCCACTGCTGAGACAGCACTCGGCCACCGGAAGAACATTTTACTTTGGTGGTCACACGAGCAGAGGATAAGATTGCCCCCCACGTCATTCGCCGCGTTGATCATCCCTCGGACAAAAATTCGATGCGCGTAGCGTGTGCCTGAGAGTCGATTTTCGTCGACGAGGCTGCGGGTCGTTTGACCCCCCCCCACTCCCCCCCCCCCCCTCCCCGTGCTTGACCTCCTCGCTGGGTAGGTGGAGCTGCACACGGAGCTTGAGAAGAAGCTGCCGTCGTGGCTGCTGCAGTGCGTGGACCAGGTGTCCATCACCGTCTACCCCAACAAGTGTCGCAGATCCATGCTGGTTGTACGTACGCACACGCGCGAACGCACGCGCATGTACACGCATAAAGGTCCCCCCCTGCCCCCCGCCATGTAACCTTAACAGACTGTAGGGGCAAGCGCTGCTAGCGAGCAGCTATGAAGGCCGGAATGTCACACGAGGGGGTGTGTGGCCAGCAACCACGCACGGCCGTCTTCATCTCCTTAGCGGCAATGTTTTTGAACACCACTCCAATTGAGGCTGAGTCGACCTAGGGGAGGCCCAGGACCAGTTTAAAATCATCGTCACTGGTGTTGGCCGCGAGTGGGAATCGAACTCGTGTCACCGGTGCGCTCGCTTGCGTGGGAGCATGCCGACAAAGGCGCATTTGCCAATCACACTTTGTGGCATGAGCAGGTAACATTTGTAGGAGGCAACGTTTTGGGCAGTGGCTCTTCTGCACAGCACGAGACTGTCGAGGCTAGAGAGATGGAATAGATTATAAGAGTTGGAGAATGCACTTTACACCGTTTTTTAATTGGCATATGAATAGTCACAGTGTGGTAGCTGTTTAGTAACACGCGTTTCAATAATTAAAGAGTATTACCCCTAAATGAACTCGATGATAGTAAAAGTTAAAATTATAAAATCTTGCTTGCGCATTGCATTATGGGAAGAGTTGTCTTTGTGAGGCCATTGCACCGCCGTGCATCCCGCTTCTCGACCAGTCTCTGCCTTTCATCTTTCTTGACTGGCAAGAGGCTCGTGAATGTCGGTGTCTCACTCAAAGGTACACGCAGGAGTTTTCAGGTCCAACCGTGGTCCGTCCGGTGGTCACTGAACTGCGTGGGTTTCCGGTTGCCGAACGAATACATTATGAGGTCGCACTTGTTGCTGAACTCTTCAAGGAGCATAAAACTTCACGCGATCTCCGGTCATCCTCGCGGCAGCGGCTTCTGGCTGGCCATCTGACAAAGACGGCGGTCACCGCATCGCGCGCTTTCACATGCGCTTCTGCGGCCGTCTGGAACGCTCGCTTTTCCTTCCGATATTAGGAAGCCGCTGGAGCTATGCACTTTTAAATCATCTATATTTAAAACTAATTTCGTTCGAACACATTTTTGCGTTTAGTTTGTTGTCCTTCCCACGCACCTCCGATTAGCACGGTCGGCTAGATACGGTGTGCAAAGAAGTTCAACATAACATACAGTAAATGCAACATTCTCTTGCATCAGTGTTTCTGACGGCTCTGAGCCGGAGGCCAGTGGGGTTTGACGCTTGACCTTGCTGCTCTAAATTTCGATTTAAAGCTTTCGTGACTGCAGGGATTCATCTTCTTGGTTCTTTCGGTAAAGTCACGAGAAGGGAAGTAATAAAATAATAAAAATAAAACATTCTTCACCTGAGGACGGCTGCTTGCGTTGTGGACGACACGTCGTGAGAATTATTTTATTATGTTTTATTTTTATTATTTTATTACTTCCCTTCTACGTGACTTTACCGAAAGAACCAAGAAGACTTGCTGCTCTAGCTGCAGCTGCACATGCCACGCTCGGGTTGAGACTCACGGCGCCCGTGCCTTCCCACAGAGTATCTTCTCGTTTGGCAACCGCAACATGGACTCGCCAGGGAATGAGAACGTCCCCTACCAGCAGCTGGAGATGGAGATGCAGAAGCAGAAGTACAGGTGTGTGGCATGTTGAGTCGTACACCTGAGAGTGTAGACCCGAGGGCTCCGTAGGTGAGAGGGACACGTGGGAGCATTGTACAGGTGAGAATTACTTAGGTAAGGATTTTGCAGGTGTGAGACGCACGTGGAGGCATTCTACAAGTGAGAATTGCGTAGGTAAGGGTTATACAGGTGTGAGATACGTGTGGAAACGGTGTACAGGTGAGAGTTTTTGAGTTAAAGGTTATACAGGTGTGAGATATTTTTACCTACGTGACTTTACCGAAAAAACCTAAGAGTATGAATCCTTGTAGTCACGAAAGCTTCAAATCTAGAACACATAGAAGGATTGTAGAGGTGAGTTTTACTTGGGTAAGAATGATACAGGTGTGAGTTGCACACGGGAGCATGTGCATTATTTCTGCTGTCATATGTATTCAATCCCCATTACTGGGACGCATTCCTCATGTAAATAAATGCACGAGCAAGATTAATAGATGTTTTATCCGCGTGCACACAAATAGACGCATGTGCTTGACCATTTGTCTCCACGTGAGAGCCCATGGACACGGAAGCCTCTCGCAAGAGAGACCGGCGTGGAATTTACGCGCGACACGGAAATGTGTTGGTTGTGAAAACAAAAAAACAGAGCAATGCGACGCCAACATCAACACAAAAACAATGAAACCAGCAAGAATAAACGTTAAAGAGTTTCACAAAAATCACTTGCAAAGAACCAATGCCAGTGGTTCAGCGTCGCTCATTTGACACCATCCCAACGAGCCACCGAAACCACGGACAGCAATGGATCGATGACGTTATGGGCCGTCCATAAATGACGTCACGCACCTGGGGGGAGGGGGGGAGTCAGACATTTGTGACGATGTGTGACGATGGGGAGGTTTTTCTTTATGTGACGTCACATCAAAATGCGCAAGTTTAAATGAATATAGCCAACACGTTCTACTTAAATAAATAGATGTTTTAATAAATTCTAGATTTGAAGCTTTCGTGACTGCAAGGATTCATACTCTTAGGTTTTTTTCGGTAAAGTCACGTAGGTAAAAGCAAAACAATGAAATCAAATTAAAAAAATTTAAATACATTCTTTATTTTCATTTCTTATTTTTCTTTTTTAAATGAATGTTTTCTCCTACAACATCAGAGTGCAGCGCCACATTAAATACGCACTACAATGACAATAGTAGTATTGCGATTTGAAACATGTTTAATTTTTTTGGAGGGGGAAGGGGGGCGGAGCTTTGTGACGTCATATTTGAGGTGGAGGTGTCTGACTTTTTATGACGCCGTGTGACGAAGGTGGGTGGGGGGGGGATGGCTCAAAAATCGCCCAAAATCGCGTGACGTCATTCATGGAGAGCCCCTTAACGCCTCGCGGCGTCCTGTGCGTCGGCCTCGTCCCCAGGCTCAAGGACATCTCGCTGGCCCTGCAGCGGCAGCACGAGCTGCTCAAGCTCGTCGTGCAGAAGATGGAGATCGTGTCGGAGGCGGAGCGCGACGAGGGGGACGACGTCCCCTCCTACTCGCTGGCCAAGCGACGCCTGCTCAGCACGCGCCGTAGCCGCTGGGACTCGGTCATCGCCGCCATCAAGAAGTAGCTGCCCCCCCACCCCCCCTTTTCCACACCCCTCGCCCCCCCTCTATTAAAAAAAAAATTCGTTGTACCGGCGTGATGGCCCCTATGTGAATGGGCGATAGACTCTTAGCCCCCCCCCCCCCCCGGGTTGACTGTCACCCCCCCCCCTCCCGCCACAAATGGGATCGATCGCGTCGGGTTTGTTTGCCTCCTCCGTGGATGTCTTTGCCCGGCTTGTGTGTGGTTTTTTTTTGTCGCCCCAGCAGCAGATGTGTCCGCAACGCAACGTAATGCATGTATGTCTGTATGTTTTTTTCAACTTCTTTCGCACCGTACATAGGCGACCGCATTAATCGGAGGTGCGGAGGAAGGGTCAGGAAACTAAACACGAAAAGCAGTTCTAGAGAAATGAGTTTTCAATCAAGATTTCAAAGCGCTTAGCTCCACAATCCAGCTCGCAGAAGATCGACAAGTTACGCGTATGGTGTAGTAAAGTGGAGGGGTGCTTTCGCCTATTCCAGGACATCTGGCCTCTTGGATGAGTAGGCAAAAACACCTCCTCTCTCTAGAGCGCCTTCTAGCAGAAGGCCCTTCCGCCAGCAGTGGCATGAGCGAGCGCTTACAGGGCTGCGCCCTGCCCTCGCCACCTCTCGACCCCACCAACTATATTTACGCGATCTCACCAAAAAAATAATCTTCTGTGGAAGATATTGGTCGCGAAATTCTACGCGTTAAAAATTGACGGAAATGTTGGCTTGACGATTGCGCAACGAACACTTCACATCGGTGTGCGCGACGTCTCTCGTGTGGGACGGGGGAAGTCGTTGGAAGCACCTCGGCGGCGTGGCCGAGCGGTCGTGCGGACCTTTAGCCGCTCGTCGCCGAGGTTCTCCGTTCGAGCCCTGCGGGCCACCCTGGTTAATGTTTGCCAGTACCATAATATAATAATCGCGTTTTTCCACTTTTTTCTGGCAATAAAACTGAAACCTTTTTACAAGGAATTACGTGTGCATTGACCACAATACTTGTGGTCAAAATTCAAAGAAAGTTGTCTCTGGTGTGGACCAATCAGTTTCAAGGACAATGCATATATTATTAGAGTGTGTTTTTTGTTTACATTTTGACCACAAGTACTGTGGTTAATGCAGACATGATTCCTTGTAAAAAGGTTTCAGTTTTGTTGCCAGAAAAAAGGGGAAAACCCCGATTATTATATTTTGGTACTGGCAAAGGAGGTCTTATTATGAACCCAACTATGTCGTTCCGTTCACGCGATCGAGTTATATACAATATGTATCCGCGTTATATTAAAAAAACGTTCCCTAATACATTCATCGCGTTGTATCCAATTCGCGTTATGAAAACTGCACGCATTGTAGCGGAACGTACTCTACTAAATTATTACCACCATGATCGATAATACGTGCCATTGTTACGTGTGTTGCTGCGAGCGTTTCGAAAGGGAATTCCTCCGGCTCGTGTCATGACGCCAACGGCGCCCATCGTGATGTAATTGGGGACGATGAGCACGGAGAGCCAACAGCGCAGGTAGGCGAGCTTATCGTCCTAATGAACCCATCACATCAGGCGTTTCTTTTTTCAATTAAATCCTAGAAAAACCATGTATTTATTTATATGAATTATATAAATATAAATGAATACCTGGCTTTCCTCGGATTTATTTATATAAATAAGGAAAGCCATTGAAACTCCCGTACGAGGATTAAGAGCGATGTCACCTATAGAATTGTATTCATTGATGGAGGGGAGGAGAATGCACATTTCTCACAAAAACATTCCTGCGGAGGGAGCTGGTAGGAACGTTGGGTTGCTCGGTCAATGGCCAGGGTCAACGGCCAGGGCGTGGTGTATTCCGCAAATATGGCCGACTGTGAGGGCGGGCACAAGCCGGCGTGAGTAGGTTAAACGTTGAGTTTTATAAGGGCACCACGGGGTGACCAGCCCCTCCCCACCCAGCCCCTCCCCACCCTCCCCTCTCCACCCAGCCCGACCCCTCCCATTTTTGGATGCACGACGGACGGACGGACACAATAATCCCCTGTGGGCTGGTGGAACCAGGTGGTTCCTACCAGTAAAATATCCTTTTATCAATCCCTTAAAAACACGTTACCTTTATAGCAGTGGCTGTCAACCTTCACTGCGGCCTTGCACCCCTTTGGTTCTCAATGGTTAAAAAATATATATCATGTTAATAAGTACGCAGGCTTGATGAAACGATGTAGTTGTACTTACGTGTCCGTGCTTAATGTGTGTGTTTCGATGACTTACCTCCCCGAAACTCAATCTGGCCCATGTCTCGCACCCCCAGAGAGGGCTCCTCGTACCCCCTAGCGGGGTGCGTGCACACCGGGTTCAGAGCGGCTCCCTCCACTGCTTGAGAGCTCCCTCGGTAAACCAAAAAGCCTCTCTAGCGCCCTCTCTACTGGAGACCCTCCCACAGACAGCTGTGCGCACATAGCAAGGCACGTTCAACAGCTGTGCCCCATAGCAAGGCACGTTCAACAGCTGTGCGCACATAGCAAGGCACGTTCAACAGCTGTGCCCACATAGCAAGGCACGTTCAACAGCTGTGCCCACATAGCAAGGCACGTCAACAGCTGTGCCCACATAGCAAGGCACGTTCAACAGCTGTGCCCCATAGCAAGGCACGTCAACAGCTGTGCCCCATAGCAAGGCACGTTCAACAGCTGTGCGCACATAGCAAGGCACGTTCAACAGCTGTGCCCACATAGCAAGGCACGTCAACAGCTGTGCCCACATAGCAAGGCACGTTCAACAGCTGTGCCCACATAGCAAGGCACGTCAACAGCTGTGCCCCATAGCAAGGCACGTTCAACAGCTGTGCGCACATAGCAAGGCACGTTCAACAGCTGTGCCCACATAGCAAGGCACGTTCAACAGCTGTGCCCACATAGCAAGGCACGTTCAACAGCTGTGCCCACATAGCAAGGCACGTCAACAGCTGTGCCCACATAGCAAGGCACGTTCAACAGCTGTGCGCACATAGCAAGGCACGTTCAACAGCTGTGCGCACATAGCAAGAAGGCATGCCTCAAAGTGCCGTACGTATTTTGTTGAACTTCTCTCGCGCAAACGTCCGTAGCCAACCGTGCTAATCGGAGGTTTCTCGCTGTTTTTGTGTGCCCAAGTCTATAAAGAGTGTACGTCACATGGGTCTAACTTAATGTTGAATATTCAAATGCATGTTAACCCTTGTGCGATCAGGGTTTCACTCCTCAGCGAGGCTCCAATAGCTCACCAACAATTGCCGATGAGACGATATTGTACATGTGATGGACGTTTAACGATTCTCAATTATGCAATTTGCGGACGTAAGCGACCGCGAGTTTAACACGTCGGATTTCGCGACCAATATCATCCATAATACATCTGTCTGTCGCCTGATGAAGCTAGTTGTAATTACTGGCGAAACGTCGTACTCAGATTGTAAAAGTTGTGGCTTGGCTCTCCAACACACCGGTTAGTGCTGTACTAGTGACGAATTGGCCACGTTCTGTTGATGTGACAACCATTACTAGTTGGCTGTGTCGGGTGGTGGCGGGTTTTAACGACACATTTATATATTTCTATCTAACCCCAAAAAAATATCTTACGTGAGCGACCGTGGCTCGCTCGGAAGCCAGGCGAACAGGGGGAAAAAGAGACCCCTTAAAGTGTCTCTTGCAAGTGGGTGCAGACTGAACGTTGGTGTGAACGTGCAGTGGGATGACGGCGGTGGCGATGAGTGGACGTCAATAACGGAGGGCCGCGGGTGATGATGGGGTTTTGGTTGTTGTTGCGAGATCCGACGATGCGGTCGGTGTGGCCGTCGACGGATAAGGTGGAGTAGAGAAGTGAGAACTTGATGTGTGGTGGGTTGGAGAAGTGAACAGCGGAGGCGCAGTGGATGAGCATGCTAGAAGGCGGGCGTTGGATGCGGTGAGATGCTGTCTTGGTGCCGAAATAAATGTGATGCGTGCAGCATCGCATTTGGTTAATAAACAATCGGCAAGCACACTGTAGAGAGGTTACCTCCACGAATGCGGCGTGAAAGCAGCCCCAATGCCTAAACGAGCATTCAACGGCACTCTATCTTCAGTTGCCAGTTCTGAGCCAGCGGTGGAAACTCCACGTTCCTATGGCAGGGGCCATCCGAATAGGGTCGCCACTTTTGACCTCCGGCCAATTGGTACGGCCTCATCGGATGGTGCTCATTTTATCCACCACGAAGAGATGATGGGGCTGGGCAGCCCTTGAAAGCCTCAATGCGCCACCGACTAACCAATACATCTGGTCATTTTGCTCACACACACAATATATAGCTGTTGAATTTCACTGCGTGTTGTATATTATTGTTTAGACACGAAGTGAAGTATTAAACAATGTACGCATCACGTGTGCGCCGCGCGTGTGTGTTATTTTGAAAGTCATTGCTTAAATTTCGATTTAAAGCTTTCGTGACTGCAGGGATTCATCTTCTTGGTTCTTTCGGTAAAGTCACGTAGAAGGGAAGTAATGAAATAATAAAAATGAAACATAATAAAATATATTTATTTATTTTATTATGTTTTATTATAATAAAAATGAAACAATAAAATATATTTATTTTTTTATTATTTTTTTAATTTATTATTTTATTACTTCCCTTCTACGTGACTTTACCGAAAGAACCAAGAAGAGTCACTGTTTAACCCACGTTGTGTGCATTCTATGATATCACAATGCGGTATTGGTCAAGAGCTGTGTGCCAATGTCGAGGTCTGCTGGTCACGATGAGAGGGCTTCAGGAGAGAGCTTGTGGAGATGTTCTACTCCGTTGAAGGAGCGCAGACTACAAGCGGTGTACCACGTGGTTCGTGTTGCCTAGATGACGATATCAGCTGTTTACACCATTGGAACCTCATTTGCCAGTAAAAAAAATTATAATTGTTTTTTTACACTTTTATCTGGCAACAAAACTGACACCTTTTTTTACAAGGGGTCATGTTTGCATAGACCATAATACCTGCAGTCATAATGCAAACAAAAAACATAACTGATAATGTATGCATTATGACCGCAGGTATTGTGGTCTATGCAAAAATTACTCCTTGTAAAAAATGTGTCAGTTTTGTTGCCAGATAAAAGGGTAAAAAAAACAATTATTATATCAGCTGTGTTTAAGGTCATAAGAAAGCACGTAACAGGCCGGGCCAGATTTTGACATCGCTGGGGCCCTGAAGCAATGTGAGGCTTAGAGGGCAATTATGCCAATTTATTTGAATTGTACCTGTGACGCAGTGGATTGCAAATTGCACGATGAACCCCAGAATCTTGAGTTTGATTCCGGTCCATGGCTAGCATCAGTGGAGAGTGATAGCATCTGTGATCTCAGGTCCCCCGCCTTCAACAAAACCGGACTGACCAGCGTGGCAGAGGCCCACGACTGGCAGAGGCCCACGACTGGTACAGCAGGAACGCTGAGAATCAAATGCAAATGTTCAAAATTGTGTTGTGCGACGTTTGGCTGGAGATCGAGGAATGCGTGGTCACCACATCTACGCCTCGATATAAGGAACAAAAGAGGTGGACTTCTCCACAAATCTGGCTGTCGCCTGATGAAGCTGGTTGTAATTAGTGGCGAAACGTCGTACTCAGATTGTAAATGTGGTGGCTTGGCTCTCCAACACACCGGTGTTGCTGTACTAGTGACGAATTGGCGCGCTCTGTTTACATGACAACCCTTACTAGTTGGCTGTGTCGGGTGATGGCGAGTTTTAACAACAAATATATTACACAATCTAACCTAAAACACCTCTATTACGGTAACTCTCCTGTACTTATTTATCCTGTAACTTCCTATGGAGTTCTCACAACCCAGCCACTCCATTTCCTGTCCAGGCTTAACTGTTCTCAACTTAAATTTCGATTTAAAGCTTTCGTGACTGCAGGGATTAATCTTCTTGGTTCTTTCGGTAAAGTCACGTAGAAGGGAAATAATAAAATAATCAAAATAAAACATAATAAAATAATTCTCACGACGTTTCGGCCACAACGCAAGCAGTCGTCCTCAGGTGAAGAACAGGTCTGTCGGAAAGACAGACGCTGTCTCAACTTCTATTCACCCCTTTGTATATCAACTCTCCTACTCCCTACACTGCCCCAACTGACAGCCACGTGGCTGCCCTTCAACTGCCCTAACTGACAGCCACGCGGCTGCCCGTCAACTGCCCCAACTGACAGCCACGCGGCTGCCCGTCAACTGCCCCAACTGACAGTCTCGTGGTTGCCCGTCAACTGCCCCAACTGACAGCCACGCGGCTGCCCGTCAACTGCCCCAACTGACAGTCTCGTGGCTGCCCGTCAACTGCCCCAACTGACAGCCACGCGGCTGCCCGTCAACTGTCCCAATTGACAGTCTCGCGGCTGCCCGTCAACTGCCCCAACTGACAACCACGTAGCTGCCCGTCAACTGCCCCAATGACAGCCTCGCGGCTGCCCGTCAACTGCCCCAACTGACAGCCACGCGGCTGCCCGTCAACTGCCCCAACTGACAGCCTCGTAGCTGCCCTTCAACTGCCCCAACTGACAGCCACGCGGCTGCCCGTCACCTACCCCATCTGACAGCCTCGCGGCTGCCCGTCAACTGCCCCAACTGACAGCCTCGTGGCTGCCCTTCAACTGCCCCAACTGACAGCCTCGTGGCTGCCCGTCACCTGCCCCACACTCCACCTCACACACCCACGAGCTGCAGGAGCGGGGTGGCGGCTCCTTCCTCTCACACTCTCACACCAAATAAATGAAATGAAATAGAAAAAAAACACTCCGAGAGTCTCATCCCCGCATCTCGCCGCTGTGGTGCCCCCCCCGCCCCCCCTCATCGTATAGCCCCTCGACTTCTCCACTGCACCAAAGACCACCAGGGGTCGCCAGTGTCCCGCGGGGGCCTTCCAATGAAGGACACTGCTCTCCTGCGTCCTTGAATCGCGGACCATTTATCGTTACCAACTTTGGTGCGTGCTGTTCTCTCCATGTGCCTCGAGATGGCATGACTCCCCAATGTTTCCCCAGCGGCGGAGGCTAACAAACGACACCACTGTACCCCTCAACACAATTGTCACATTGCTGAGCAGACCAATAAAAGCGCCAGCCTCATTTGCCACACACCCCCGCGGCTGGCTTTAATTAAATAAGGCCACACATGACAACAGTGGCAGTCACTCAAAAGGCCGCGTTGTGCGGTTCATATGTAGGCTGGGTAGATGCACGGGCAATGTGCACCATGTGACTTGGGCAAGACAAGCTGCTCCAGTTATATGTATTGTTTACAGACAAGAGTGGGAATTATATCGTTACGCTTCATCCATTAGTGTAACATAAGAGTGTTTACGGCGTCGTACACGAGAAGGGGGACCTTTATGTTGTTGTGAGACACACGTGTTGCCACCATGCCCCTTCGAATGCACATCGATGGCCGTGGTGTACGTGTGTGGGTGCGTGTCGAACTTCTTTCGTAACCAATCGTGCGAATCGGAACGTGTCGGGAACGGACAACAAACGAAACCCTTTAAGCCGTTCTAAAGAAGTGAGGTTTCAATCTCGATGCAAAAGTGCACAACTCCGGTGGCTTTCGAATCTAAGGGAAGGAAGATCGTTCCAGACGGCCGCAGGAGCGCATCTTGAAATCGTCTTTGTTCGACGGCCATCCGAACAGCCGCTTGCGAGGATGAGCGGAGTTGGCGTGATGGTTCATCCTCCTTGACGAGATCATCGAGGACGTAATGAATGGGAATTTTTTTTTAAACAAACGAGAGAAGGAATGGGTGCCTGGACGGAAGTCACCAAGAAGTGACTGAGAGAGGGCCACGGCTCAAGATGAGCAGCAGCAGCAGAAGGAGGAGCACCCCGTGCAGGAAGATGGGGAAGGGATGACCAGGCAAAGATTGAGGAGGAGGGGGGAGGACGAGAGGGAGAAGGAGCGTCGGGCGTGTGGTGAGAAGAGGAATTCAGATTGGGGGGTGGGCACACAAACGTGACGTGACTTCTAGGCGGAGGCTTTCACGACCGATGTTATTGATTCGTAATTCGTAACTTTTTGCGCGAGGTCGTGTAGTTACAATGCCAACGTTCGGCTATAACCCCTCCGCCACTCGCCAAAGCCAATCTAATCAAAGTTGTCACGTAAAAAGCCACGATCAATTGTCATACTTACACACTGATTATATTATGCACCATAAGGCATGTAATATACGTGAGGCTTGAGCTGGTTTAGAGATAGAAATAGCACATTAACTTATGTAAAAAACAGCATTGCTCTCCTGAGCTCGTGTAAGCTGTATTACTTTTCCCGTTTCTGCCACCCATTTTTACTGCAATTGTACTATCGACGTCTAGGCGTGTAATGAAATAATGTTAAATTTGGAAATCCTGGGCACCAAACCCACGTCCCCACCCCCGCAAACAAAAACCCACACATTGGGCCTCGGCATCCCACTGCATCCCGATCCTAACCGAAATCTCCTTTTGGTCAAAGCTGACTTTTAATTCCAATCGTTCAAAAAATATACAAAGGTGTAATAACAAATAACGATGTAAATTATCAAACGGTCGACTCAGCCTCAAATTAGTGCGATGCGTAAACATCGCCACTGGGGAGACAAAGGCGGTCGGGGCGAGGTGCTGGCCACCCACCCCCTCGTGCGCCGTGTCGGCCTTCATAGGTGCCACTCGCTAACAGCACTTGCCCCAGCAGTCAATTAAAGGTTATACGGGGCATCTTTGTCAAACACTGCCCTCAAAGATCCCCCGTATGGCCTGTAACAGACTAGAGGAGCAAATGCTGTTAGCGAGCACCTATGAAGGCCGGAACGGTACACGAGTGGGTCGGTGGCCAGCACCACGCCCGACCGCCTTTGTCTCCCCAGTGGGCGATGTTTACACACCGATCCAGGTACTCATTTGAGGCTGAGTCGACCTAGGGGAGGCCCAGGACCGGTTCAGATAATTGTCACTGGTGTTGGCCGTGAGCGGGATTCGAACTCGGGTCGCCGGGTTCATAGCGCAGCGCACTAACCGCTACACTACCGCTCCCCACCCACACACCCACCCACACACCCACCCACACACCCACCCACACACCCACCCACACACCCACCCACACACCCACCCACACACCCACCCACACACCCACACACCCACCCACACACCCACCCACACACCCACCCACACACCCACACACCCACCCACACACCCACACACCCACCCACACATCCACCCACACACCCACCCACACACCGTGTTGTGACACGCGCAGCTGTGCATCATTCATTGCACGGGACAATGCAACGCCAACTAACGACGCTCCATCGCAACCTGGCGTCAAGGGCAGGAGAGTGGAGGAAAAATCAGGGGCGCTCTGTCAACAAGGCGACCTGTATTCCACAGGAGAAAAGCCACTACCCCTGCCTGCGGCCAATAGCCGGTCAGCTCTAATGCGCGAACAATGCGTCTCCAATTCCACGTACTGCTGCTACTGCTGTTGTTGTTTTTGTTGCCAGTCCCGTGACGATAATCAGTTCCGCTGCTGAACAGAAGCGATGAGCAAATGTTTGTACTATTTCTGTTTTTAATATTTCGTAGAAAAGCATTGACAGCACGGGCAGAAAACAAAATTAAAGGTCTCTTCATATTTGGCAGAACTCTCACACAAACGGTGGTGTGCTCAAAACCGCTGTCGCACCAAACAGCAGATGTGTTCATCTTCTTGGTTCTTTCGGTAAAGTCACGTAGAAGGGAAGTAATATTTTTTTTATTATTGTATTACTTCCCTTCTACGTGACTTTACCGAAATAACCAAGAAGATGAATCTCTGCAGTCACGAAAGCTTTAAATCGAGCAGTTGTGTTGTTTTAACTGACCATCTGGAGCAGTGGTTCTTATAACCTGGGGTGCACGCACTCCCTGGGGGTGCGAGATGCCTTTTCTGCTTGTGCGAGACATGGCCAGATTCATTTAGAAAACACAAATTAAGCTCGGGCACGTAGGGGCAACTTGCTTTTTTTTTCATCAAACCCTATGTTTTTATTGACGTTGTACTTTTTTTTTCTATTTTATCGAGAATCAAACGGGTGCAAGGCTGCAGCAAAGGTGAAGAACCACCCGATCTAGAATGTAATCCCCTTGATCAAATGTTTACTCACGATCGCCACAAAGTTGCGCCTCGATGCTTACCCTCAGACCACAGCGGAGCATCTTCTTGGTTCTTTCGGTAAAGTCACGTAGAAGGGAAGTAATACAATAATAAAAATAAAACATAATAAAATAATATAATAATATAATGATAATTATTTTATTATGTTTTATTTTTATTATTTTATTACTCCCCTTCTACGTGACTTTACCGAAAGAACCAAGAAGATGAATCCCTGCAGTCACGAAAGCTTTAAATGGAAATTTAACAGCGAAGCATGTGACGCTTCTCATAGCGGCAACATCAAAGCCCGCTTTATATTTTTTTTTTAAACGCACTCAAAACCAGCACTGCAATCGCATTTTTAGCTCGGGAATTTTAAAACCGTGTCACCGCGACCTCGTGTGAGCGCGCCACTCGTTTTTTGCGTAAGGAGTTGGGGCATGGTGTACGGTGATTTTTCTGCAATATTTTGCTGTCTTTTTTTGGATTTTCTGTTTGCACTTAGTCACATATTCACTTTAAGATGTTTTTGTTCATGTTTTTGTTTTTTGTTTGTTGCGGTTGCACCCGATTCAAGAGCCGAATGGCTCACAGGGATATACCTAATAAATGAACTTGAACTTGAACCAACGACGACGATGAGATGAAGAGGCGATTGCGAGAGTTGCCCACGGTGCCTTTGCAGAGCTGGCGTGGAATAACGAAAAGTAACGGCGAAATGCGCATTGAATACAATCGATTTTATTAAGCAAGAACAATTGAAACGCATTGTCTCGTTTGCGTGTTCTATGGACGCACGTCAACACGCTTGCCAAGTCCCACACATGGGTCCAGGAAGACTTGTTCTGCAACACGATGTGCTTGCTAGAGAGATGCGAATCAGGTCGCAGGCTGTCACGTGTCCACGCCAGAACCGTCAGTAGGCCCTGGGCACTCCACAGCACGTCGAGGTGGTGGCTGCGAAACGTCGCCGCAATCGAAAAATCACGGACATCGTTCTTTTGCGAATTGGCTCTAAAGGGGGCGGGGGGGGGGCATATGCGCTCACCGTTACCGTGTCACCCAGCGGCGTCAGAGGTCACCTTACTGCCAAATCGGCTGCTGTTAAAACTCGGCGTTTCACTATCGAAGCCGAATGTCGACATTTCACCGCGCGAAACTTGTCGGGCAAAACACATTCCTGCGGAGGGAGCTGGTAGGAACGTTGGGTTGCTCGGTCAATGGCCAGGGTCAACGGCGGCGTGGTGTATTCCGCAAATATGCCCGACTGTGAGGGCGGGCACAAGCCGGCGTGAGTAGGTTAAACGTTGAGTTTTATAATGGCACCACGGGGTGACCAGCCCCTCCCTACCCAGACCCACCCCCCCCACCCAGCCCCTCCCCACCCTCCTCTCCCCACCCAGCCCCACCCTCCCCACCCAGCCCCTCCCTCCCCACCCAGCCCCTCCCTGCACGACGGACACAATAATCCCCTGTGGGCTGGTGTAACCAGGAGATTCCTACCAGTAATATATATATTTAAAGTGGTTGCAGCGCGAGGTTTGATGGAACGTAGCACCCCACCCCCCACCCCACTCCCCCGTATTATTTTTGCAGAGTTGACTTTCACGCGGTGACATTTGTCAGCGCTAAGCGCGGATAAAACAAGAGAGGAGAGAGGAGGAGACTTGCCGTGCGAACGTGCACAATTAAGTGTTCTACATGGAATAGGCTAGGGATGGTTGAAGGTCGTGTGGATATTCCGAAACCCCTGAGAGTGCAAGAATACATTTCCTCCCCAATGCCGCGGTGTCTCCCCCCTTCATGTTTTATACATCATAAACCTTTGGATTCATTACAATCCACACTGGATTTCTAAAGACTATGAAATAGGCCGTCGCTACAAAGTAACCTTGTTTAAGGGGAACGGATTTTGACGAAGCATTGTTTTTCCCTCTTTGCTTAAACGGCACGTGTTACGCCTGCGTTTGCACTTAATAATTAACACTTACAAGATTTGCTCCAGATCCAGAGTACATATGGGGCAAAAAATAAGTTGAGAAATAATGTCTTATATTTGTATAATTTTATTATTTCCCTTCTACGTGGCTTTACCGAAAGAACCAAGAATATGAATCCCTGCAGTCACGAAAGCTTTAAATAAAAAAAATCACGTCTGCTTCACAGTCAGCGTTGTGCAAGTTGTGAAGCTCTGTTATTCGACCTTGCGACATGTTTCGAGAAAATGTTGAGTGTCTGACATTTGTAGTGTGTTATTTTCGCTTCGAGGCAAATACATTTTTTCACAATGCATCCCTTGTCTGACAAAGACGCGCGCAAAACAAACATTCTTTGCGGCATTAAATAATGCAAAACAATTCACTTCGCACAATATTTACCCCTGCTGCAGTGTTTTTTGAAACGCAATTGCGACAGCAACCAATAGCAAGCCACAGCCGAGTGGTGTGTCTCAGTCTCCGGTCTGATTGGTTTGTAACCAGGACATCAGCTGATAGTGTGACCAAACAGAGCCTGTTTATCATTAGAGTCCCTCAAACAAGCATGACTATCGTTTATTTTTCATGTTTTCCTCCGTGACTTCTGCTTTGCAGAAATTGGCGGTGAAAATTCGAGAAATGTTTTTAAAAAGTTGCTATTTATATGGATTTTTGTTTAAATCTCCGGCATGATTTAATATCCAGGTTGAGTTTCAGAGACTGCTCGTCGCTGCCTCCAAAACAAGATGGGCATTTACATCATACGGAGTTGTCTGCCAATTTTTGTTCCATAATCGATTCTCAAAATAATTACTTTGTGGGATCACAGTCCCATTTTTGTGATAGTTTTGTCTGCTGTTGAATTATTAATATTGTTTTCATCCTTACTGCCTCTGCCTATTAAAATCAACGATTTTAATTAGCGTTATGGCCCAACATCAAAAGTCCAGCCTTCATCATGACTTGCAAATTTGACATCACGCGTGCGGGGGAGGAGGTAAAGAGAATCTCTGAATACAATTTTTAAAATAACAATTTAGTTTCGTGGTGCGTTTTTGTTTTAATTTTTAACAAATTGAATTAATTTTTAGTTTTCTTTAGTCGCTTTAATTTTGATTAATATACACAATCGTGTGAGTCCTAAATCACGTCTAACTTATGGAAAACATCACCATTAATCCATGAACATATGTCGACCATGCTACGCGCTATTGATTTTGTTTTTAAAAAACAACCCTTTACACCACATGCTTGCTTCTTTCATCTTTATCTCCGTGTCAATAAGCACACGCGTGTATGCCTATGACGATGAGCATGATAATGATGGAAGATGACGAAGAGTGACCTCACAGTGATTGTGGGATTGTTGTTTGCGAGACTCTCAAATGATGGAAAACAGCTCAAATCGTCAATCTGTTGTCTATTTGTCCGAGTTATATTATACTCCATAATAGAGGTGTTTGGGCTACATCGCGTAAATATAAATGGGTCGTTAAACCCGTCACCACGCCACACAGCCAAACCGTAAAGTTTGTCGCGTAAACAAAACATGCCAATTCGTTACTAGTTCAGCACACCGGTGTGTTGGAGAGCAAACCCACAACATTTACAATTCTAACACGACGTTTCACCAGTAATTACGAGCTGTGTCGGGTGGTGGCGGGTTTAATGACATTTATATTTTCGTGATCTAACCCAAAAACCTCCATTATAATTAATATTTGTCGCCAAAGCCTACGTGTTAAACTACATTACAGTCGTGGTTCAATGGCATTGTACCACACGTGGTTCAATGGCATTGTACCACGAGATGAACACATTTTGAATTCGCAACCCCTTGCGCAGAGAATGGCATGATGGCCCCGTGTATAATTCACCTCCGATTGGCATGGTTGGCTACGTACGGTGCGAAAGAAATTCACAATACATACTTGTTTGACATCGCAAAACAACTTCAGAGTTGTCTCTCGCACACACGAGGTGTGTAAGTGCTGCTGCGATGGGGCCATTGCCTGTAACGTTACCCAATCTATATTAGTCGCCTGAAGTCCACGATGTTATTGACGGATGTGTTGAGTTGTTGTTTTTGTTTACCGAAAACTATGGGGGTGTGTCTTTTCAGATGCCCGACCATGTGGGGTGTTCATTGTACGGCGATCAAAATTAATATCTTGCCACGGTGGGCGTCACGGTGGCGAGATGTTAACTTCCTCGCCTGGTATACAGGAGGTCCTGGGTTCGATCCATACCCTGACACCTGTATATTTTAAGTTTGCATGTTCTCCCCGTGGTCGCGTGAAATTGTATCTGGGTTCTTCGGTTTTTCCCTCCACATTTAGAATGAACGTCACGCGTTTAGAGTATTTGGCTGCTCTACATTTCCACGTGATAGCCACTTCGTTGAGCTATCATTTGTGGCCAGGTCGCTTCCGAAAAAAAGCTATGATATCTCAGTGTGCCTTGCCTGGTAAAATAAAACATTGTTTATAATACTTTGTAATCCTCTGAGCTGGGCATATGCCGATGGAAAAAAAAAATCGAATTTAATGTGATGGGTTTTTTTTTGTGCCTCACCACACACAGATTTGAAACCAGGTTCTCAGAGGTGCTGGCTCACTGACACGCTGCATTTAAAATCGGCATGCATTTCCAGTATTTGGCTGCCATACATTGCCACGTGATAAGCCACTTCCTTTGGTCTATAATGTGTGGCCAGGTGGCTTCGGAAAAAAGCGCTACATAGCTGGTAAAATAAAAAATAGTTTAGTTTAGTTATCCCGCTGTGAACCAGCCACATCACGCCAGCCCGATGTGTTTTGAGGTCCGCCACACCCACAACTCTTTCATAGCTCCAGTACATCACAGTCCAACAGCATCCTATTCACGATGTGCACTATATCTATTCTACTCTGCGGTCCACCACGATGACGGCCATTTTGTGACGCCTTCTCTATTTGGAACAAATGAATGACAGTTGGCAGTGGCGGCTCCTGCAAAATCCCTCAGGGGGGCAAATGTCTGGATGATTGATAAGGATAAGGTCCACCCATGCAATGGATAAATTAACAGCTTAAGCATGTAAAGGCAACTTCACTTCTTTAATATTAATGAAAAATAAAGTGACTCTTACAATACAACTTGTTTGTTTCTATCTCACTATTATTACAATCCACTCAGTTTATTTTATTAAAGATTCCACTAGGTGGCGAAAGATAATATTGTTGACTGAAACGTGCTTACGTATGATGACGTAAGCACGTTAGTGCGAGCCCTCCCGGAAGCCATAGAGAATGCATTGCAGCTCCCGCCGTTCGAAAAAAAACATCTTTGAATGTAAGTCTATGGGACCACACGGGGCAATTCTCAGCCAGAGTGAAATCGCCCAAAAAGAGGCGGTACTCCACAGAACGTGACATGACGCTGATTGGACTAGATCCAGAGGCACAGTAACGGCTGAGATTGGTGGTGCGTCGCCCAATCGCCCTAATGAAGAAACCGCCCCTGACAGTTGGACAATAAGCTCTCGGTTGACAGATCGATCAACATTGCCACCCTCACCTATGATCACGAGCTTTAGGTAACAACCGAAAGGATGAGATTGTGGTAACAAGAGGTCGAAATTAGGTTTCTCCGCAGGGTTGCCGGACTCACTCTCCGTGATCGGGTGAGGAGCTCGGTAATCTGAGAGAACCTCAGAGTCGAGCCACCCCTGTTCCTCCGGATCGAGAGGAGCCAGTTGAGGTGGTTCGGGCACCTGGTCAGGATGCCCCCCGGTAGACTCCCCCTGGAACTCTACGGGGCAGCAGCAGCAGCAGCAGCAGCACGTCCCGCTGGGTGAAGGCCCCGGGGCTGGCCCAGGACCACGCTGCTGCTGCTGCTGCTGGCGGGACGATGTCACTCACCTGGCCTGGGAACACCTGGGAATTACCCAGGAAGAGCTATAGTTTGTGTATAGTAGTGTATAGTAGTGTAGTGTAAAGTGTAGTGTATAGTAGTGTAGTGTATAGTGTAGTGTATAGTAGTGTATAGTGTAGTGTATAGTAGTGTTGTGTATAGTGTAGTAGTGTATAGTGTAGAGTATAGTGTAGTGTATAGTGTAGTAGTATATAGTGTAGTAGTGTATAGTGTAGTAGTATATAGTGTCGTAGTGTATAGTGTAGTAGTGTGTAGTAGTGTATAGTGTATAGTAGTGTATAGTAGTGTAGTGTATAGTGTAGTAGTGTATAGTGTAGTAGTGTATAGTGTAGTGTAAAGTGTAGTAATGTATAGTAATGTATAGTAGTGTATAGTGTAGCAGTTATAGTAATGTGTCGTAGTGTATAGTGTAGTGTATAGTAGTGTAGTGTATAGTGTAGTGTATAGTGTAGTGTATAGTAGTGTATAGTGTAAAGTGTAGCGTATAGTGTAGTGTATAGTAGTGTTGTGTATAGTGTAGTAGTGTATAGTGTAGAGTATAGTGTAGTGTATCGTGTAGTAGTATATAGTGTAGTAGTGTATAGTGTAGTAGTATATAGTGTCGTAGTGTATAGTGTAGTAGTGTGTAGTAGTGTATAGTGTATAGTAGTGTATAGTAGTGTAGTGTATAGTGTAGTAGTGTATAGTGTAGTGTAAAGTGTAGTAATGTATAGTAATGTATAGTAGTGTATAGTGTAGCAGTTATAGTAATGTGTCGTAGTGTATAGTGTAGTGTATAGTAGTGTAGTGTATAGTGTAGTAGTGTATAGTGTAGTAGTGTATAGTAGTGCAGTGTAAAGTGTAGCGTATAGTGTAGTGTATAGTAGTGTAGTGTATAGTGTAGTAGTATATAGTGTAGTAGTGTATAGTGTAGTGATATATAGTGTAGTAGTGTATAGTGTAGTAGTGTATAGTGTAGTGTATAGTGGTATATAGTGTAGTGTAGTAGTGTAAAGTGCAGTAGTGTATAGTGTAGTGTAAAGTAGTAGTGTATCGTAATGTAGTGAGAGAGTCTGTCACCAGGGAAAGGGAGGTGTGGACCGCCCTACTCAACATGCTGCCACCAAGACCCTCACCAGGACACGCGGATTGAGAAACGAGCGAACGAACAATAACTGTGGGTTTTTATTTATGTATTACACAACAAATGTGTATTACAAAATGCCCTATAGCGGGCCCCTGTCGATCCCAGCATGGCGTTCAGCTATGCTGTTTATTGGTTGTGAGCACATCTGTGTCTATTTTCAATGACGTCTTTTGTTTAAAAAATATATCAAATTATTTGGTGGCACTGCCTTGGCAGTGGTGCACAAAAAAACAGATCGAGGAACTCAACAAGTTCATCAATAACGCCACGTGGTCTTGAAAGGAAAAATATACATCAATGGCAATGTCCATTCTTCACAGCGAGCCCTCGAGGCAGGATGAGAGTTGGGGCCATCACTTTATATACTTTATATACCGTGGGGCGCGATGAGAATTTAATTACGAAATAATACATTTATTTAAATCTTGACTTAACACTTTCATGACTGCAGGAATTCATATTTTTTGGGTCTTTCGGTAAAGTCACGTAGAGAGGTTCAAATAAAATCACAAAAAACTACGACGTTTAGATCGCAACACAAGCGGTCGTCTTCCTGAAGACCCAAAAAATACATTTATTTGTTTTAAGGATCATTGACGGAGTAGCTGCAGGGCTCTTAGATCAACGCTAAGTCGGCATCATTGAGCTCTGTAATGAAACTCGGCTCTCAGAAATGTAGTAAACTTGAAGGCCTCAGCCTGGTTTCCCGATGACTGCACACACTCACGAAAAAACATGTTTAAATTTCAATTTGCAACTTGATTTTATTTTTTCGAAATTATAACTCTGAGGGGCCATCCATAAATGACGTCACGCACCTAGGGGGGGGGGGTCAGAGGTTTGTGACGATGTGTGACGAGGGGCAGGGGGGTTTGAGAAATGTGACGTCACATTAAAATGCGAAACTTTAAATAAATATGGACAACACGTTCTACTTAAATAAATAGACGTTTTAATAAATGTTTTCTCCTACAACATCAGAGTGCAGCGCCACATTAAATACGCACTACAATGACACTAGTTTAAAGCGATTTGAAGCATGTTTTATATTTTTTTGGGGGGCAGAGCTTTGTGACGTCATATTTGAGGGGGGGGGGGTCTGACTTTTTGTGATGCCGTGTGACTAGGGAGGGGGGTAAATAATTGTCCAAAATCGCGTGACGTCATTTATGGACGGCCCCTGAGAGTCTAAAACAAATATTGGGTTAACCGTCATGCGATAATTGCATAGCAGAGTTTCTCGGAAAGTGAGAAACCTCTTATTTGGGCTTATGTTCATAAATCCGGTGAAAAGTCTCCTCAGCGGGGATTCTCCGGGACACGAGGTGCAGTGACCCTGCGAAAAGTACAGGCACATTCTCTGTCTCGTGATATGATGCTGTTGGCACAATTGGAATACATTAGAGGGGGGGGGGGTGGGACTAAAATAATCTGCATTCTGAAAATAACTGAACGTTAAACGAAACGGTACAAAAAACGAGCGGTGTGCAATGAATTAATGCATCAATGAATATCCATTTCATAGTAATTGTATTAACTCAAAAGAATATTCAATGTTTCCCTTTATTCTTTCATTCCCGATACACGTTCATAACCAAAAGGGGGGCCTACGCCCATGGAAAATTGTGAAAGCAAATATTTAAATTAGTTAACTGGATTAAAATGTATTTTTACAAAGTAAATGTTCTGGATGAGCTGGTTTTCATCAATGTTAATCACACGAGGGGAGTTCACTTTCATCCCCAGCCTTCTGTACTTTTCAAATCGATTGTTACCTATTCAAATAAATTCTTAGCGATATTGACAGTTCGCCCCGATTCATCCCAACACCTTTTCCTTTTAAAACACGATACATGAAACAAAATTCTAGATTTGAAGCTTTCGTGACTGCAATGATTCATATTCTTAGGTTTTTTCGGTAAAATGTTTTACCTACGTGACTTTACCGAAAAAACCTAAGAACATGAAACGAAATCTGTTTATAGTAACCACAAGCGGGAAGCAGTGGCAAGGCGATGCCGGTAAACTAAATTGAATTCCTGGCGACAAATTCACATGAGTTGGGAGCGATATCTGAACAGGGCCTGACACCAGCCCTCACCAACCCGCATTGACCCACGTGGTGAGGTATGTCCAAACACCCCGATTACCACCATGATGAGGGGAGTTCCACTCATTCAGTGGGTAGGTTGACGATGGGTTGCAGATGTTGTATATGCAGCAGGTGAATTCTGGAAAATGGAATCGCTTCCAATAAATGTCACGTGCATTCTATTGGTTCTAAGTGAACCGATTACAATTGAGAGCCTTTGAGCGAATACAATCCTTAGCGCATTGACCAGAAAAAAGCAGCAGCCACTTCAATCTGCCGCGGTTTGGATCTAGAAGGTTCAATCGTCACCTGCTCCATCAACATGAAAAGACACATTGACCAATTCTATGAGTTGGGCAACTAATGAGCAATGACACCCCCCCTTCTCTCCCCTTTAGTTTTCATGATTATGACAACATTATTTTCTTATCTTCTCAACGAAAGTTTGTCACACTGCGTCTCGAGACAGATTTTTTTTCAGGAGGGTCCTGCATTGGAATGTTTGGCCAATTTGATGAATGAGTGTTTGGCGCTTGGGAGGAAACGGGAGTATTCACAGCACACCCAAGGATGGCACTCAACATGACCACAGCTAGGCCACCTCACGGGGTCCAGGCCTACAACGCCTGGCAAGCCCCAGTGGTCAACGAGGCTCTGCTATCCTAGAATTTGCGAGATTGGTGTTGTGCTGCAATTCAACGTTGTTGTTGCTGTAGCTCTTACATTCAGTGATTGTTGCCGTTTCCGTGAGCAAGTCGGAGTCCGTTGAGAAATCGTTTTCAGTTCAACGGTGACAAATTGTGGTCCAATTTAATGGAACACACCACGCTCGTGACCATGCCGACAACCGTCAAACTACAGTCAGAAGACGCAACTCGGGCTAAGCAGCTCTGGACTTGAGGGATGTTCCATTCCATGACTCACCGGCACTGGTTGAGTACTGACGAGATACAATGTTGAAGTGAGACGGCCAGACCTCATCAACCTCTCCCCTTTTTTAAATCCTTTATATTAAGTTCGCTTGCTTGCTTAGGACCGTGCAAATCTTTCGGTCATTTTTTAACCCACTTCCCGTGATCCAATCAAGCTGACATTTTCCACACAGACTCGTTGTGCGTAACAATTAATGTTCGTGAAAAAAATTTCCCAAAATTTTACACTTTTTAGGACAAAAATATTATATTGAATTACCAATTGCTTAATGGTGCAATGCAATCATCTGACCCATAGGTGGCAGCCATCTCAAGCCAGAGGACGAGAGGACTCTAGCCGCCACGCATTATTAAGGATTTATAGTGAAAAACTTTGTTTTTACGGGTTATACTTGTTAACCTTTCCAAAAGCGGGGAAGGAAGGGCAAGAGGGGAACTAAATCCAGATTACGCCGGGGTAATGCCGCTGAGCGCGATTTATTTACGCGCGGCTCAATCCCTTCATAATCGCAGACGTCACCTGCAACCTTTAGAAAACGCGAAGCTGTTTAAATTAGCGACATAGGCTTTCGCGACCAAATTATTCACAATCAATGTTTTTTTGGGAAGGTGGGGGGGGGTTAGATTGCGTAAATAGAAATGTATCACCATTGGAACCTCATTTGCCAGAAGAAAAAATATGATAATTGTTTTTTTACCCTTTTATCTGGCAACAAAACTGACACCTTTTTTTACAAGGAGTCATGTTTGCATAGACCATAATACATGCAGTCATAATTCAAACCATGTGAGACTAGGCTCTAAGGAAAGCTGTCTCGGGTGTGGACCAATCAACTTCAAGGACAGTGCATACATTATTAGAGTTATGTTTTTTGTTTGCATTGCGACTGCAGGTATTGTGGTCTATGCAAACATGAATCCTTGTAGAAATGTATCGTGAGCCCACCACCATCCGACACGGCCAATTGGTAAGGATTGTCACGTGAACAACACGTGTCAATTAGCTGTTACTTCGGCGCATCGGTGTGACGGCGAGTAAACCCACAACGTGTACGAATGAGTAGTACAACGTTTGGCTGATGTCATCTTCTTGGTTATTTCGGTAAAGTCACGAAGAATGGAAGTAATAAAATAATAAAAATAAAACATAATAAAATAATTCTCACGACGTTTCGGCCACAACGCAAGCAGCCGTCCTCAGGTGAAGAACAGGTCTTTCCGACAGACCTGAGGACGGCTGCTTGCATTGTGGCCGAAACGTCGTGAGAATTATTTTATTATGTTATTTTTATTACTTTATTATTTCCATTCTACGTGACTTCACCGAAGAAACCAAAAAGATGAATCCCTGCAGTCACGAAAGCTTTAAATCGAAAAAAAGTGTGGTGCTCAAGTCGGCAAGGAAGCACCTTCAGGGTCAGGACTCGGGGCCCCGTTTCCCGTGATGGTCGTGCCGCCCTGGCGATGAATTTGGGGGGGGGGGGGCGAGGGCCCCCACGGACCACCCCGCGTCTTGTGAGCCGCTTTCTGGTGCAAAGGTCGTTTGAGGGCTGCGGCGAAGGGGCGCGCGTATCTCTTGCTTTCTCAAAAGAGTGAAATTCACGGGGCAATGCGGCGGCAACGCAGAAGAGAGGGCCTTGTACCGAAATGTGCGGAGCGCACGGATTTCACGACTCGTGAGCGCTCGCTCGAGCGCGAATAGAAGAGGACGAGAGAGAGAGCGGCGCTGGTTAGGAGTGACCCTTTTCCAGGGAAGCACACGGCAGAGGCACGTACGCTTGGGGTCCATAGCTTGTGTTGTTCGGACGCGATGGGGGTGTTTTTTTTTAAACATTAAAAACAACTTTGGCAACACGTAATGTCGTTTCTCTTGTTTGTGACCTTTGAGTCTGTGCGTCCGAGGCTGTCTGATTTGGCCACAACCTCAGCGAGCCGCGTGTTTATACCGCATGCGTGCCCCCTTTGATTTCAAGTTTTGTTGTTGCTGTGTGTGTGTGTTGTGTAGGCTTTATCTAAAGCAGGTTGAGAGGTTACTGACACAACACGTCGCTCATGTGCGGGTGACATGCGTGGAGAAATGACGGGCAAGGGAAAAAGCGTCGCCACAAACAACACGCACGGAAATTAAAGTGCAAGGCTGAGCCATGAATTGAAAAACGTCCATATCTGTGTATACCTACCTTCCCGGTAAATATGCAACGCTGGTCCAGCATTCCATGCTTCCTGGGTTATTGAGATGCATCCGACATGCAACATTATATGTGCACTTATTTTACAAAGACAAAGATCCCCCGTATAGCCTTAACACATTGTTGTGGCAAGTGCTGTTCGCCGCACACAAAATGGGTGGGTGGCCAACACCACGCCCGGCCGCCTTTGTCTCCTTGAGTGGTGATGTTTACACACCGCACCTCTTACACAACAACAACAACAACAACCGCCATTCGCCACCAAAATTGGTACCACAGAGTGTGTGCCAGGCTAAGTGCACTTTGAGGCCACGTGAAGTGTCGAAGGCTCGCTGGTATGAGGTCACGGGACATACCCCAGACGCCATGGGTTGACTGACTCAGATGACACACACAGAAGTGTAATACAGTACGTGTGTTGTTGACAGGGCATTGGCAGGTCAATGGCCCTTTTACAAAGATGCGCCAGTGTATATGAGTGCAAAGGGTTCTATGTGCCACTGCAGATAAGTCGGTGTTTGTTGAGATAAGGATACATCGTATGCGCCGTGGTGGGTGTGTGTGTGTGCGCGCGCGCGTGCGTTTACGGTACTGGCTGAGTGACAGTCGCCCTGGTTTTTTTGGGGGGAGGTAAGATCGCGTAAACATAAATGTGTCGTGAAACCCGCCACCACCCGACACAGCCAATCAGTACGGTTTGTCACGTAAATAAAACGGAAAGGTGCGTTTCGAGTGTGTGGCTGCTGTATTGTCAATCAATTTGCACGTGATAAACCCCTACGTTGAGCTATCATTTGTGGACAGGTCACTTCTGAAAAAAAGCTAAATAGCTCAGTGAGCCTTTACCTGCTAAAATAGAAAATAGTTTATAGTTTATATTGGTTTGCGTGACCCATGCAGCCACCAGAGGCCCCTGCCTTCAGCAGGATATGAAAAAAAGGGATTCTGGAATTGTATGGAGACCCTGAAAAGCTAAAATGATCTCATTGGTGGTGGCAACTCCGCTGAATGTCACGGCGTGCCCTATACCGCAAATATGAAAATACGACTCACGGTCGTACAGCCACGTTAGGGTCGTTGAAGGCCGTGTTTGTCGATGACTTGGCATTATCACCTTGCTGGTGAGACACAGCACGGTTCAACGTGAGTTCTGTCGGCTCAAAAAACATGAAGTTTAGTGTTAAAAGACGAAGCAAAATGAGATATTGTGTTAGCGCTTGAACACAGATGCAAAAACTCACCACGTTTTGCATTAACACTGCCTTATAAGATAAATAAATATGTATATAATAGACTAAGATTTCAGGAGATGCTTCTTAATAAGTATAACCAGTAAAAACAAAGTTTTTCATTATAAATCCTTTATATGCGTGGCGGCAAGAGTCCTCTCGTCCTCTGGCTTGAGATGGCTGCCACCTATGGGTCAGATGATTGCATTGCACCATTAAGCAATTGGTAATTAAATATAATATTTTTGTCATAAAAAGTGTACAATTTTTGAAAAGAATGTCACGAACATTAATTGTCACGCACAACGAGTCTGTGTGGAAAATGTCAGCTCGATTGGATCACGGGAAGTGGGTTAAAAAACGACCGAAAGATTTGCACGGTCCTAAGCAAGCAAGCGAACTTAATATAAAGGATTCAAAAAGAGCCTTTCTTGAGAATCAAGAACGGGCATTCACCACAATATTAGACTGTTAATATTTTGAAGACAAATAATTTGTATTGACCGCGTGGGTGTTTGCTCACGGCATTTGCCCGCACGACTAAGATCTGTAAGGCTAAGCAGGTGAACTTTGTGCAACAATAAGAGTCTGAACCTTATGAGGACCATATATATACTAGCCTTTTGCCCGTCCAAGGACGGGTGGTATTTCAGTAAATCTGAAACTTGCAAACGAAAAGCAGACCGCGACGTGATATTAATTGCATCAATTCGTGTGCAATTTGTAAGGCCCTGGTGACACAGACTTATTTCATTTAAAGGTTATAATCCCTTGTTCATCACGATGTCCTTTGTACTTCTATGTCTCACGTGACGTGAGGGTTCTGCCTTTGTAGTGAGGGCTGTAAGGTAACGCTGAGGACGGGGGAGGAGGCGCCTCGCCCCCCCCCCGCATACGTGGAGTGACGTCACCCGCTAATTAATATTAATGGTGTGGGGGGGGTGCTACATGTTGAATGACGTCACCCGGTCATGATTATTAATGAGGGGGGGTCCATTTGGAAGACGTCACCTCTTCATAATTATTAATGTGGGGGGCTGCTCCGATGTGAAGTGACGTCACCGGCTCATGATTATTAATAAGGGGGGGTGCTACATGTGGAGTGACGTCACCCGCTCATGAGTATTAATGAGGGGGGGGGGGTCCATGTGGAGGACGTAACCTGTTCATGATTATTAATGAGGGGGGCTGGCTGACGTGGAGTGACGTCAGCGCGGGACACACAGACATTCTTGGCTCATTGTAGTAGTAAATTCTCAACTATTATTATTTATTATCCAGGTAAGACGCACTGAGCGATCAAGTTATTTTTTGCAGAAGCGACCTGGCGATCACAAATGATAGCTCAACCACGTGGCGTATCGTGTGCAAATCTAGAGTATAGCGGCCACATACTCTAAACGCGTGTTTCTAAATGTGGAGGGAATCATCGGAGGACCCGGAGAAAAAGCCACGTGACCAAGACGGGGGGGAACACGCAAACTCCAAATATATAGCAGGCGTCAGCGTCGGGATGAAACCCACGCTCTCCTGCATACCAGGCCATGGGGATTAGCATCTCGCCACCGCCGCCATGTGTTGATAAAGGTGCAGCCCTGCAAGTGCTCGCTCACGCCACCTGCTGGTGGAAGGGCGAGAAATCTCTAGAGAGCACCCCCCCCCTCCGCCAACAACTAGATTGTACCTTGGCCTACTCTTTCACGCTGGCCAAGCGTCTGAGAAGAGGTGCGAGTGCCCTCACCTAACCCCACCGTCTGTGATCTGCCAATCCGATCGACTGTGTGTCGTGCACCCACGTGAATCGCTCGGTGGAACGAGGCGGTGGCGTGGTGGGGGGTGGAGTGACTGGCTCATTGTTCCAGATGCCGCGCCTGGAGATCTCACCGAAACGACAACGTCTGGATTGAAAGTCCAGTGCGCTGCAGCCTTACACCACGGCAAATTAACTACATTTCTCAGTTGTGAAGGTAAAAAAATATATACATTCATTTGGTCGACATTTCTACATGTGCAGCAAATTTAAATCCATTTGTGTTTTTTAATGCAATAACCAGCAATTAAAACAAACAGATTATAACGACCCTCTGAGATATACGGTACACATCTCCTGTCCAAAGCCACTTACTCTATTCACAGTAAATACGATGCGTTTGATTTGTGTTAATTTCCTGATGAACGTGCACACGCACAGGACGTAAATGACAAAATTCTGCACGCATGCAGGTTTATTTACTCACGTTATCTTTTGCTAATCATTACTTTCTCCGCAAAATCACATGCCAAATGCTTCGGCAATGCATCACTCGACACACACAAAGCACCCGCGCGCAGCCCACAGCGGAGATGCACCAAGAATCGCGTGCGTCGTTTAGAGGAAAAGACTGCTTAAGATCAAAGACAAAACATCCAAAGAGAAAAATACATTTTGCGTCATTCAACCATCTACCAAAGCTAAATCGGCACCGTCTAATTAAAAACGTCGCACGCCTCGGATTTAATTTGAATAAAGGCAATGATTTTGCAAGGCGTTTTGTATTCAATTGACACCGTTTAATAACCCACACGGAGTTCCTCGCCGTTCGTTTGGCTCTGAAAACACGTCATAACCATAGCCATACATTGCTCCAGTGCAGGGTTATAGAGCGGGGGGGGGGGGCACACAATGCAGGCAGTAACTAATTGCGTGCACCGAGTGTCTTTTGCGGCGTTGAAACGCTTGCGCAACATGACTTTTTTTTCTGTGTCGAGCGCATTCTGCCGTGTCCTCGTATCGAGCACAGCGTTCACCCGGTGCTGGTAACGCAACACTCCTCCGTAATGCGTCCCTAAATTCTAGACGGAGGATTGGGTTCGGCAGCTAAAGGCACGTTGCAATCAACGCAAACGTGTCCGAGCAATGTCGCACACGCATTAGCGCTGTGCTACGCATACAGCCGAATGGCTCATGGGCGGTGCAAGAAAAACAAAATCCTGGCAACAATGACGAAAGCAATCGAGAGCAGAAAGCTGGCGTCTGCCACCTCTAATTTGACTCAGCCTTGAAATGGGTGCCTCGTCTGGTATATGAACATCCGCAGTGATGAAATGCAGCCTGTCACACAGGATCATGGACACCACCACCTGCTAGCAGCTTGTGCCTTAACAGGTGCTCGCTAACATTACAACCTCCAACAGCCAGAGGCTAGGTGGTCACGAGTTTCATAGCCAAGCGTGGAGGAACGCGCTAAAGGAGGCGTCGTTCGTGGAGATGGGGCAATTAATCGGTGCATGCACTCAGTGGATTGTTGCGTCGCAGACCAGCCAAATGCATGTTGAACTTCTTTTGCACCCTACGTAGCCAGCCGCGCTAATCGGAGGTGCGAAATATGGCCAACAGCTTGGGAAGGCCCTCATCCATCCAGCAGTGGATTGAGCAACGATGATGAAAATAACGATTCTGGTATCAGCAGTTAAGAAGAAAGAAAAACGACACGTGCGTGGTTGTTTTATAACACGGAAAACTGCACGTATATTTTATGGGCGGGTGTGTACACGCATGACTGTGTTAAGCGCGCTGCGCTACGAACCCAGTGACCCGAGTTCGATTACTGCTCACGACCAATCAGTCCCGGGCCTCCTCTAGATCGACTCAGCCTAAAATCAGTACCTGGTGCGGTGCGTAAGCATCGCCACCGGGGATACAAAGGCGGTCAGGCATGGTTCTGGCCACCAACCCCCTCCTGCGCCGTCCTGACCTTCATAGAGGTACTCGCTAACAGCACTTGCCCCTACAGTCTGTTAAGGCTATACGGGGGATATTTGTCTTTGTTTTACCTCAAGGGGTGGGGGAGCGGGGAGTCATTGATGAAGGTTTCGGGGGGGAGGGGAGGTTGTGTGGGGAGCGGTGGTGTAGTGGTTAGCGCTACGCTGCGCTACGAATTCCGGCGACCTGGGTTCGATTCCCGCTCACAACCAACACCGGTGACGATTATCTGACCCGGGTCCTGAGCCTCCCCTAGGTCGACTCAGCCTCAAATGAGTACCCGCTGCGGTGTTTTAAAAAACATCGTCGGGCGTGGTGCTTGCCACTCATCGGTCTTCATCGGTGCTCGCAAACAGCGCTTGCCCCAACAGTCCGTCACAGGCTGTCCTGATGTTACCTCGAGCAAGGGAGGGGGGTGTGTCATTGATTGAGGCTTTGGGTGGAGACGGGGGTTGGTTGTGAGTTGAGTGCAGTGAGGAGGTCATGGAGGTGGTGCTTGGGAGGCGAGGGGGGATAGCAGCTGATGAAAGTTTGAATGCACACGCGCGCACCCCATCCTCTATCCGAACCACAGTGCGTCACCCGGAGCTAAATCCATCCGCAAATTTCAGCAGGCCCGCTCGTGGCCTGGATCAGGGGGTCACGGGATTTTAATGCAGACAGCGTGGCTATAGGGGGCGTGCGTGCATATCCAGTTTGGAGATGCACTGTTTGCTGCTTATTTCAACGAGGCCATCGTCAGAACGTCTACACTATCTGTGCATACGGTACAATGTAACGAATTCTATTACTTGAGCAGTGAGTGGGTTGCACGGCAGATGCCCCGCGTATATTTGAACGGTCTCTCGTGGCAAGCTGTCGACTGGAAATGAAGGGATTAGGAAAGGGACAAAGATCATTCATCCCGCTCGATTCGTGTTGAATCATCACCAGGACATCCGTGCTCAGCGCTCGGTGTGCAAAGAGTCACTCCTTCGCTGTAATTGAATTGCTGTGATTGCAGGCGGTGACTCGGTTCAAGGATCTATTCGTCTTTAAACGTCGTGGTGAATGCAGCAGCCTCTGCTGAGTCCTTGCTAGTTGCTAGGCCGGTGCCGAGAGGCGCCCCTTGCACCACCAAATGTCCCTTGGGCACCACGCGAGTTCACTCCTCCCCTTGGTTCTTTCGGTAAAGTCACGTAGAATGGAAATAATAAAATAATAAAAATAAAACATAATAAAATAATTCTCACGACGTTTCGGCCACAACGCAAGCAGCCGTCCTCAGGTGAAGAACAGGTCTGTCTTCAGACACTGTCTTTCCGACAGACCTGTTTTTCACCTGAGGACGGCTGCTTGCGTTGTGGCCGAAACGTCGTGAGAATTATTTTATTATGTTTTATTTGTATTATTTTATTATTTCCATTCCACGTGACTTTACCAAAAGAACCAAGAAGATGAATCCCTGCAGTCACGAAAGCTTTAAATCGAAATTCACTCCTCCCCTTAGCGGTGAGTCACGGCCGTGGTGATGGTGGTGGTGGTGGGCCCCCTCCACACGACCACACAACTGCCCATCTCCCGTCATCCGCGGGGGGCTGGAATCAGGATCGCTCTCGTAACTCCAGGGGTCGTATGGAACCCGCTTGTCTGCAACACATCCCAATATTGGTTTTTGGTTTTCGCTCTTACATGCATAATTCAGGCACGTGTGTAATGACCTTGACAATTAAAAAATTATTGTGCAAGTGATGCAATGTAATGCCCACCCGCCACCCCCAGCTACTCTGCAGGATTTTAATGACTGCGAGTGCCGGTGGAGCATTGCCCCCTACGACTATTAGCATTGGCCAATGTTGCAGATCCCACTAACCCCCCAGAGTGTTTACACACAGTGGCGACTTGATCTCAGCTGCCCATCGATTTGTGCTGTGTGCCACCTCCACGTGCGATTGGTCTAACTGTCTCATTGTCGTACTTTATATTTCTAGAGCGCCTAAGCTCAAGGTGCTTTAACGCAGTTTAAATAGAGCGCTAATTCTAGATTTGAAGCTTTCGTGACTGCAAGGATTCATACTGTTAGGTTTTTTTCGGTAAAGTCACGTAGGTAAAAAATAAAATTAAAAGTTAATAAAAGTAATAATGGAAATAGAATAATAAATCACGACGTTTCGGAGGCAACACAAGTCTCCGTCATCAGGTGGGACCGTCACTTGATGCAGTAATTTTAGCTGTGACGGTCCCACCTGATGACGGAGACTTGTGTTGCCTCCGAAACGTCGTTATTTATTATTTTATTTCCATTATTACTTTTATTAACTTTTAATTTTATTTTTTTACCTACGTGACGTTACCGAAAAAACCTAACAGTATAAATAGAGCGCTTTAGATGGCAGGGGCAGTGCAAGGCTCCGAGGAATGAGTGACCTAATAGAGGGCACAATGGGGTAACGGGCTATAGGGGAGGGATCGGAAGGAGTGGAGGGGCGAGCGGAGTGAAGAGGAGGGAAATTGGCAATGGAGAAGAGGTGAGGTTTAAGAGAAGAACGGAAAGAGGTTAGGGAGGAGGAATTCTCAATGGACAGTGGAGGGGTGCAAGAGGGAACATATTAAAAACGAGTTTGGACACAGGGAGAAGGAGGGACAGAGAGCAGACTGCGGACAAATAGGACGATGGAGACGTGAGAAGGGATGAGAGAGGCGAGATAAGTTGGAAGTTGTACCCTGGGGAATTCTCGCAATATTTATCGCACATTTGGATGGCGTGCCGAGCTCCCAACGTTTCGCTTTTGTCGCGCCCTAAACGTATTCTTCGGACTCGGTCTGGGGGTGCTGCGTGCCCTGGCATCGTGACGATTGATCATTTTGCCATGGAAAGGCGGGGAGGGGTTGTGGAGGGGAGGAGGTCACGTTGCTTTTTTTGGTTGTCATTGAACCTCTTGCCCCGGCCGAGGGCAACTCTCAAGGGGCCTCACAAACGGCGGCAGCCAAAATGGTATTTTGGCAGTGGCGACGCTCACCAACCATCGCTGCCAACGACGGGGGAGGAGGAGGAGGAGAGGGGGGTGTGTGTTCGGTGCACTTTGTAATTTTAGCAAATTGTGGGTAATTGCTGGATGGATACGCGCCCTTGCGCGAATGCACACACGGTCGCTTTCCTCTCCGCGAAGTTGGCCGGGCAAGCAACGACAGCAGCGATGATGCGACGCGAGAGACTTGGCGGCTACAATACAAAATAAGTAATATTTTTTTTTTACTTTTTAAAAACTTGCTTTTATGAAATGTACCGTATTAGTAATGGGAGAACTCCACGACTCCAGGAAGTGGCCCCGAAGCTTGCCATAACGTAAGGGACCGTGGCCAATTACAGCCAACGTCAGTTGACCGTGGACAATTAGAGCCAAGCCGAAACATAACATGTAAAAAGAATGTTTAAAAAAATGTTTTATTTTGTATGATGGAATATAGTATTGTCATCAGTATGACATAAGTATATAATCTTCTTGGTTCTTTCGGTAAAGTCACGTAGAAGGGAAGGTGAGGACGGCTGCTTGCGTTGTGGCCGAAACGTCGTGAGAATTATTTTATTATGTTTTATTTTTATTATTTTATTACTTCCCTTCTACGTGACTTTACCGAAATATCCAAGAAGATGAATCCCTGCAGTCACGAAAGCTTTAAATCGAAATATAAGTATATCAGGTTTGCAGTCGATACCACATTGGGAAGTGGGTTAAAATTGAGTTACAAGATTTGAGGATACAACAACAACAGACAGAGTGAGTTATATTCTCAGGTTTTTTCGGTAAAGTCACGTAGGTAAAAACATTAAAATTAATGAAAGTAAAATAAAACAAAACAAAATAAAATTCACGACGTTTCGGAGGCAACACAAGTCTCCGTCATCAGGTGGGACCGTCACAGCCGAATTAGCTGCATCAAGATGCAGTCACGAAAGCTTCAAATCTAGAATTAGAGTGAGTTAAATAAAAGCGTGTAATAATGAAAAAGAAGGAAACCGCCCTTGCCCGCTGGCTCGCTGGCTGGCTCGCGTGCTCCATGAAGAACACGTGGGACGCACTTTCAAACAGCGCCCGCCAATGCGCTGCGTGGCAGACGAAAGTTGCCACGCGGCTTGAGATCTTTTTCGAGCAGTTGGAGGAGGACGCGGTGGGTGGAGGTGGAAGAGGAAAGTAAATGTGGGGGTGGGAATTTGATGGATTGGAGCTGTGTTGAACTTCTTTCGCACCGTACGTAGCCAACCGTGCTAATTGGATGTGCTGGGCAAGGACAACAAACTAGACACAAAAGGATAGTTCTAAAGAAATTCGTTTTCAATCTGTGTAGTGTATAGTAGTGGAGTGTAGTGTATTGTAGTGTAAATTGTAGTGTAAAGTGTAGTGTATTGTGTCGTGTATAGTGCAGTGTATAGCAGAGTAGTGCACAGTAGTGTAGTGTATAGGGCAGTGTGTGTAGTGTATAGTCGTGTATAGTGTAGTATGTTTGTTGAACTTCTTTCGCACCGTACGTGCTAATCGGTGGAGCGGGAAAAGGCCAAAAAAAGTCTGAGAAAGGCGAGTGAATACGTGACTTCATTGTAAATGTTGTTAGTGGACGCGAATGAATACAAAAAAGAGATCAAACATGTATAATGTAATAATCAGTAAGTGAATCCATTAAATAATAATTTGACCTAATTAAGGGACCACATAAATAATGAATACAATAATTACATTTAACACTTTAACAAATCATCGTGTTGCATATTTTAGTGGTGCAATTCATCAAAAAGATTATAATTAGGTGTTCGATTACCCATCAATGTTTAATCTGTCCTAAGATTTTTGGCAACGGTAAATTCAATAGTTCATCACATCGTCGCGAACAGTATTACATGTCGACACTTATCCGAATTGTGCGCAGTTGGTGTGGAACTATTGGCAAAATATTAGTAAACAGACTTTCTCCCATTTCCTCACATTGACCTGAAGACATGATAAAATAATAAAAACACATCTTATACTGGTAGGAACCTCCTGGTTACACCAGCCCACAGGGGATTATTGTGTCCGTTGGGCAGGGAGGGGCTGGGTGGGGAGGGAGGGGCTGGGTGGGGAGGGGAGGGTGGGGTGGGGCTGGGTGGAGAGGGGAGGGTGGAGAGGGGCTGGGTGGGGAGGGTGGGGTGGGGCTGGGTGGAGAGGGGAGGGTGGAGAGGGGCTGGGTGGGGAGGGTGGGGTGGGGCTGGGTGGAGAGGGGAGGGTGGAGAGGGGCTGGGTGGGGAGGAGCTGGGTGGGGAGGGTGGAGCTGGGTGGCGAGGGGAGGGTGGGGTGGGGCTGGGTGGAGAGGGGAGGGTGGGGAGCGTGGAAAGGGACTGGGTGGGGAGGGGCTTGGTGGGGAGGGTGGGGCTGGGTGGGGGGTGGGAGGGGTGGGGCTGGGTGGGGAGGGGCTGGTCACCCCGTGGTGCCCTGATAAAACTCAACGTTTAACCTACTCACGCCGGCTTGTGCCCGCCCTCACAGTCGGGCATATTTGCGGAATACACCACGCCGCCGTTGACCCTGGCCATTGACCGAGCAACCCAACGTATCTACCAGCTCCCTCCGCAGGAATGTGTTTTTCATCCATCAGGCTTTCAGACTTATGTTATCCGGCAGTATGTAAGCAAGCAAGCTAGCCAAGCCTTGGCCTGCCAAGTATCTTCGGCAGTCGGGCCTGTTTAAACAAATACTTCTGTCTTGTCAGATGTTACGGACTAAAACATACGTCCACGTGGCGATACGGAAGTAAGTCTATTCATTTTACGAAGAAATGCAGGACACTAAGGGGCCGTCCATAAATCACGTCACGCGATTTTGGACGATTTTTGAACCCCCCCTCCTAATCACACGGCGTCATAAAAAGTCAGACCCCCCCTTAAATATGACGTCACAAAGCTCTGCCCCCCCCCCAAAATAAAACATGCTTCAAATCGCTTTAAACTGTTGTCATTGTAGTGCGTATTTAATGTGGCGCTGCACATTTCTCACCCCCCCCCCCTCGTCACACATCGTCACAAATGTCTGACCCCCCCCCCAGGTGCGTGACGTCATTTATGGACGGCCCCTAAGGCCGCAACAGAGATACAGGTATGGGTTTGTGACAGTGCTTGTGTATGCATCGACCTCGGTGAAGGCGAGATGAGACATTAAAACTTTATTTAACAAAATAAATTATCACCGGCCCTTTATCAACGGTCTAGTTTTAGGTGAAGTTCCTAATTTGGCATGAATGCAGTAATACTGGCATAAAGAGCAGAACATTTTTATACGATTCATAATAAATCTTTTTGCAAATGTTATTGCAGCTGCGCTATCGGCATCATGCCATGCAATGCAGCGGAAGCAGAGTTCACAAAACTACTTTTGAGACCCCTTCCAGGAACCTCTTATCCACGCCCTGATGTAGTGATGTTCATCACACGATGATCAAGCCAAATACATGTTTTCTGGAAATGTAACCAAACTAAGTAAAAACTAATTGTATACGTGCAATCATTTGCAACTGGGCAGAGAACATAAAATCGTTGCGTTTTAAAAACCCATTTAAATCATAGGTAGCTGAAACACAAACCTGAACAGAGGATCTCAGTTGCCCCGTCTACTTTTGCCGTGTGCATCACGGGATGTGTAACGTCCACCCGAATGCGTACAGCACACTTTGTTAAGTAGTCACAGAATCCTGCACAAATGGAAATCGTCAACTCCACGCAAAGCTGGTTCATCGGTGCATACCACAAACACGAGCCAACCAAGCTACCCCAGGCGACGCAGAACCGTGTTTTCTTTGCATGGCGCTGCCGGCACACACAAAAAAACACAACGGAAGGCCGTGCACATCGCTCTCCTTGTTTTCAATGTCACAGGGCTGATGTTGCGCGTGTTGTTTTTTGTCTGTTGCCATGGAACGTCCCTAAAAGCTACACGACGGTCGTTGTTCGCTTGCCTTAGTCGGGCAGTGGTCGTCGTTGTGGTGGTGATGCTGGTGACTGTGCACGTGGCTGCCGTGAAGGCGGCGAGGGTTGCTGGATCACAGCGCAGATTCTGTGGAACTCCACGTCACGTGGGCGTGCTTCGAGGAGGAGCCATACCCCCCTGGCTCGCCAGGAGAATGCGGTACAGCAAATAAAATGTGCACTCCACGTGTTCCCGTCTGCATGGGATAGAGTGTTTCCCCCTCGCACGTGTGGGTATGGCCCGGATGCTCTCTTTTCCTCCAAGGCGTAACACACTAATTACTTGGCCGAAATCACGTTCATATATAGAGGACCGCAGAGCCTGGGCAATCGTTGGGGCCTGGCTTTCTTTATCTTTGGGCTCGTCTGCAGTTGCTTGTGTCTCCGAGTCATTCTCTCTCTCTCTCTCGTCACGATGGAGCGACTACTGCACGACGCGTCAGAAGTTGAAGCAATTCTATTACTATACTTCTTTGGTTATTTCGGTAAAGTCACGTAGGTAGAAAATTAAAATAAAACATAAAATAACATTTTGATTTAAAGCTTTCGTGACTGCAGGGATTCATATTCTTGGTTCTTTCGGTAAAGTCACGTCTGAGAATTTCACACCTGATGACGATTGCTTGTGTTGCAGTCGAAACGTCGTGAGAATTTTTATTGTTTTATATTTGTATTATTTTATTATTTCCCTTCTACGTGACTTTACCGAAAGAACCAAGAATATAAAATAATACATCACGACGTTTCGATCGCAACACAAGCGGTCGTCCTCAGGCGGAAAAAAGTAATCCGGCAGTGGAACCGCTACCTACGCGACTTTACCCAAAGAAAACAAAGAGTCTAGATTCCTGCAGTCACGAAAGCTTCAAATCAATTCTATTGCTATGATTATTATTGTGTGCCGCGTGCAGGCTAGCTGAGGTGAGCGAGAGTTAAAACAGCAGCCCCTCCCCGTGCCACGGTCGACACAGGCTTCGATTGAGCAGTCATTGACGCCAGCAGCCTGCTGGAAACAAGGGGGGGGGTGGGAGAGAACAGGGAGCGTGCCGCGCGAACACAGACGCCTCTCAAGGAACTCCGCCTGTCGTGCGCGTGCCGATGAATGAGCGACGTTGTCAAATCCGTAAAAGACACGCGTGTGCGTGCGTGCGTGTGTTGAACTTACTCGGCACCGTACGTACGCGACCGTGTTAATCGGAGGCGCGCTGGGGGGGGAGGACAACAAGCGGAAACACAAAGAGAAATTCCAACAAAATTGAGTGTTTCATTAAGGTTTTAACGGCGCAAACAGCTCCAGTGGTTTACTGAATTGAATTAAATGATGACGTCACCCTGATGCTGCTCTATTTAAGACCGGAAGCAACAGGAGAGCTTCACCATTCTTGCCCGATGAAGCTGATTGTAATAATCAGCGAAACATCGTACTACTCAAATTTCAAAATGCTGTTGGTTCTCTCTTCAACACACCGGTGGGCTAAAGAAGTGAATTATTTTGTCCTTTGAAAAACGTGACACATTTTTTACTGTTTCGCCGTGTCTGGTGTTGGAGGGTTACGACACATTTATAAATAACGCGATCTGACCCAAAAAACCTATATTATGAATGGTTTACTGATGTTGGAAGGAAGACCGTTCCAGACGACCACAGAAGCGCATCTGTGATGGTGATGGTCGAGAATCATAGCGGAGGGGCAGCCACGGAACGGAACGCGTCCGAGAGGCCGTCCACTGAGGAGATGGAGCAGTGAAATCAGCGTCTGTGCAGGTGCTGGGTGGATTGTCACGTGGCAGGACTGTAACAGGTGGTGGTGACTGCTTGTGCGAGGCCTTCATCCAGCAGTGGATTGACCACGGCTGACGACGACGACGAGTATTGTCATCATACGTTTGACAGACGGATTTGACAAAAGCAAAGCCCGAAACAAGCGGTGGCTGAGAACCGACTTCTTAGAATCCTAATGGGAAATGCAAATCAAAAAAAATGTGTCTGGAATTGCCTCTTTGAATGGCACACACAATGAGAATTACACTTGGGGCAGAAGTATAAAACAAAATCCTTTTTTTTGTTTATCTTAGAAATTATTTTAAAGCACCCTCCCTACCTCCCTCCCTCCACAACCCCCCCCCCCTCATTGATGCAGACGCGTCGACAAGAAGCACCTGTGAGCATTCACCTAAAGCGCGATCCTTCAAGGAAACGTCGCGAACAATGGGAGGGAGACGGAGGGGGAGGTTATTTATTTACTCACAAGTCAAGTGGGGGGTGTTGCAAATAAATGATTCACAACTTCTGGCCAGAGCACAATGATTGTTACGCACGCAATGAAATTAAATAAATTAGTGTGACAAAAAAATATAAATATATTTTTAAGAAATCTGTTTATTAACACTCAACAAATGTACAGCAGAGCCATTGGTTAAAACCTTGGGTAGGATGAACGTCTTCCCGTGCCTGGCGAGGTATTGGGGGGTGTTTGTTTGAACATACTTCATCGTGATGGTCGGTGCAGGCTTGATGAAATGAGGGCGAATCGGTAATCTGTGACTCGTCACACGCACCACCGGCGTCAGCTGTGACTTGTAATTGCAACCGGAGTGACAGCCCAAATAAAAGAAATAACATCGTAATTACCCCCCCAAAATCCAATGAAAAATAGATTATGGTTTGAAATAAAAAATAATGTCTATCAAAGGGTAAATTCGACGAACGTATTGCATCAGCTATGACACGGGCAATCGGAGGTGACGTCACCTTGTCAAAGTGTTGATGGCTTACACGTACACCTAAAAAATGTTGTACAAAATAATGTTTTACTTCATAAATCATGATCTTCTTGTTTCTGCTGTAACTGACGAGATGTTAACTACCTCGCCTGGTATGCAGCAGGACGTGGGTTCGATCCCGACCCTGACGCCTGTATCTTTGGAGTTTTATCCGGGTCCTCCAGTTTTCCACTCCACATTTAGAATCAATATCACGCGTTTAGAGTATGTGTCTGTTATGGATGACCACCTGATAAGCCACTTGTTAAGCTCTCATTTGTGGCCAGGCAGCTTCAAAAAAAGATATCTATAGCTCAACGGGCTTTACTTGTTAAAATCAAAATTGATAAGTTTAGTTTCAACATATTAGTGGTGTTTGGTGCCTAACACTAAATATGCCATATGTTTTGCTATCTCCAGGGTAACAGATTTGTAGCGTACAGAGTAGAACCTATTACTGGTAGGAACCACCTGGTTCCACCAGCCCACAGGGGATTATTGTGTCCGTCCATCCGTCGTGCATCCAAAAATGGGAGGGGTGGGGCTGGGTGGAGAGTGGAGGGTGGGGAGGGGCTGGGTGGGGAGGGGAGGGTGGGGAGGGGCTGGGTGGGGAGGGTGGGGCTGGGTGGGGAGGGGCTGGTCACCCCGTGGTGCCCTTATACAACTCAACGTTTAACCTACTCACGCCGGCTTGTGCCCGCCCTCACAGTCGGCCATATTTGTGGAATACACCACGCCGCTGTTGACCCTGCACATTGACCGAGCAACCCAACGTTCCTACCAGCTCCCTCCACCGGAATGTGTTAACCTGACTCGTACCGTCACGGCACTGCATGTGGTACTGCCCGTCTATAAATTCCCTCTACCAGAGGTCTGCTGCAATACGCAACAGAGCGCATTTGTACGACGTGACTGAAATTTCTTCACGGTGCTTTCAAAAATTATGTTGCCACATAAACACGCGCACAACATCCAATCGTTTTGTGGTCCCGTATTAATTTAAAGAAAAATCTAAAATATCATCATCATCACCATCATCACCAGCCATGGTCAATCCACTACCGGATGAAAGCCTTCCTCGGCAGCGTCCACCTCCCCATGATGTTGGCGTTGTGAATAACAATGGTCAACACATTTTTTTTCTGGCATAAGGTATTCCAACGGTTTTAAGGTAATTTTGGGGTGCTGATTCCAAATCTGGCATCAGTTTTTGTCTATCACATCAGGTTTTTTTTGAGATATCAAATATTGCATTTTCAATAAAAACTGCAGAAGAAAAATATTAAATAAATGTGGATATCTACATAAAATGATATTATAAACACACTATCCTAAAAATGCAGCACCATATTTTTACACTAAAGCAGTCACTGACTCGCAACAACTTGCAATCATAAGTGACAGAGTTAATTTCGGGTAAAATCAATGAAAATGGGGTATGCCGATAGCATAAAATGAGATGTGATAGAGCAAATCTGAGATCAGATTTGGAATCAGCACCCTGAAATTAGTCTAAAACAGCTGCAAAAGTCCAGGTCAGAAAAAAATGTTTTTTTTTGTTGACCAGTGTAATCCACCCAGCACCTTCGCATCTTATCTTGTCCAGACTTACATAGCGCATTAAACAAGGCGCTTTACAGCGATCATAAAATTGTACATAGGATAATCGATCTTAATGTTACGTGCCAATATCGCCCTCAATAAAGTAGGCAATCAGCGCCACATTGCAAGGGAGCGGCACAATGATTTGACGTGAAGAATTGGTTCATCGTAAGCGGCTGCTGTGCTTTTAATGACGGTAGGGACGAGGGATTCATATTCTTAGGTTTTTTCGGTAAAGTCACGTAGGTAAAAAATTAAAATTTAAATTAAAAAAAGTTAAATTAAATCAAAATAAAATAAAAAATCACGACGTTTCGGAGGCAACACAAGCTTCCGTCTTCAGGTGGAACCGTCACAGCACGCTCGCTGTATCAAGTACTTACTTGATACAAGTAAGTACTTGATACAGCAAGCGTGCTGTGGAACCGTCACAGCACGCTCGCTGTATCAAGTACTTACTTGCACGCTTGCTGTATCAAGTACTTACTTGTATCAAGTAAGTACTTGATACAGCGAGCGTGCTGTGACGGTTCCACAGCACGCTTGCTGTATCAAGTACTTACTTGTATCAAGTAAGTACTTGATACAGCGAGCGTGCTGTGACGGTTCCACCTGAAGACGGAAGCTTGTGTTGCCTCCGAAACGTCGTGATTTTTATTTTATTTTTATTTTATTTAACTTTTATTAATTTTTATTTTTTACCTACGTGACTTTACCGAAAAAAACCTAAGAATATGAATCCTTGCAGTCACGAAAGCTTCAAATCTAGAACAAGAGGGATTGATAAAGAAGGGGTTGGGATAGGTCTGGTCGCAGCTGCGGGGAGCGACAGAAAGCTGGGGACATGGGCGAAAAAGTCCCGAGGCATCATTGCATTGGGAAGACAAAGGTGGTCGGCGAGTGAGGGGGGGGGAGAAGGTGGTCACCGTGAGTCTCCAGCACCGCCGGGGATACTCGCGCTCTCTGTGGAGTCAGCAGCGTGAGCCGATTGTATCGCTCCATCCTCTCGGGGGCTTTCTATTCCTTGGCCCCCACGCCACACAGCTATTCTTGACCGTCAGTCATCATCCCCAGTGCCGGATTAAGCTTGTGCGGGGCCTGTAAGCATATGTTATAAAGGGGCCCTACTTTTTTTTTAACACATTTTTTTCGTGCACAGTAAAGTATTTGTATGTTTTCATTTGCAATACAGCCAGATAATACGACAAATCGCTAACAATAAACACACAGTCGTTCATAAAAGTTGAAGGCAGGATAGTACTATAGTGATAGAGCAAGTGCAGAATCACTGAACCGGAATTTATAGCTTGAACGCATTTAGCGCGGGGCCCTTGAAAGTGCGGGGCCCGTAGCGTGTGCAGCTACTTTGTCTACTGGGATTATCCGGCACTGCATCATCCCCTTATAGCGGCGTCCCCCCCCCCCCCCCCGACGTCCACTTATGTTCATTTTAACATATCTGATTGATGTCATGCAGCCTGCGGATGTTCTCGAATTAGCGTGCTCCTCTTTCTGTCTCTGAATGTATTTTCCGTAAAAAAAATCGTTAAATTGTTCTAATTCATGTTTAGGTTAAATACTCTCGTGATTAAAAAAAACGCGGCAAAAGAAAAATCACGTTACGATTATTTGAAATGTACTTATATAAATACTGGATAACCCCTTATTCTCATCTCGCCAGAGCGAGCAGGCACCACTGATGTGTACACACGTGTGTGTGTGTGTCTGTCTGTGTGTCTGTCTGTCTGTGTCTGTGTGTCTGTGTGTGTGTCTGTGTGTGTGTCTGTTCGGCCGGATCGAGGAGGCCAAACGGGCGCGGCACGAGCTAGAGAAGTGATGGAAAAGAGATGGAGTGATGTGGTACAGGAGGACGTGGAGCTGAGTGGACTTGCCAATGACTGGTACCAGCGGTGTCAAGATCGGCCTCTGTGGAGGAGGCTCGTGAAGGACGCTACTGGGCAGTTGGAGGCAGTCGCCCTCCAACAACAACGGAGGGCGGAGGAGCGACGCTCACAACAACGAGCGGAGTGTCGGATGGATAAAGCACAGCAAGATGGTACAGTAGGGGGCACAGGTGGTGCATCAGCCAGTCATCTCGGTCATCTCGGTCAGTCGACCCGTGGCACCTGCTGGGTCTGCCCCGTGACCTCCTGCCTGCGGGCGTTCGACACTTCACGTGGCCTCAAGGTGCACATAGCCTGGCACAAGCGTCGTGGTGACGTCATCGCCACTTCGTGGCGAATGGCGGTTGTTGTTGTTGTCTGTGTGTGTGTCAGAGTGTTGTGTGTGGAGCGGTAGTGTAGCGGTTTGCACGTTGCGCTACGAACCCGGCGACCCCAGTTCGATTCCCGCTCACGACCAACACCAGTGACGATTATCTGAACCGATCCTGGGCCTCCCCTAGGTCCACTTAACCTCAAATGAGTACCTGGTGCGGTGTGCAAAAATCATCGCCACCCGGGAGACAAAGGCGGCCGGGGCATGGTGCTGGCCACCTCACCCCCTCGTGTGCCGTGCCGGCCTTCATAGGTGCCACTCGCTAACAGAACCTGCCCCAACAGCCTGTTACAGGCTAACATGGGTAGATTTTCATCTTTGACTTGCCCCCATTGTACGAAGAGGAGGAGAAAGCAGGAAGAGGTGGAGTTTTTTGTTGTTGTTGCTGCTTCATTGTCAATCACGGAATCCCCCGGTGGGGTGGGGGCGGCTGAGGTTTGGCTCCGTCTCGAGCGCAGCGAACTCCGCTCGGTGCGTCCCCACAGGAGCACGGAGCCGCCCCTCTCCCACCTCCCCCCACGTCCTCGCCCATAGTACAGGACAACACGATGTGGATTTATGAAGCGTCTCGTCCATGGGCTCGCCAACCTACGGCTTCCGAGCAGCATGCATCTATCTGTAATAATCCTTCTTGAGACGGCTTCGGAATCAGTCCTTTTATTTCCACTCCACAATACACATTGCTCACTCACTCTCCGTTGCTGGCAGACAACGGGGAGAGGACAGACTTCGCACTCAGTCCCCACCGCGCACGTGGCACCCAGAGCCCCCGTCCGCGCGTGACCCTGCTCTTGTCAGTTCCAGTCTGCCCCCGATCGTTCTCTCTCACTCTCTCTTAATCCCTTCGTCACGTGGTCCCCCCAGCCAATCGTTCATGGACAGCTTCGACCATTCTCGATGGTTCCCTGTCAATCCCGGGACCACGACCCTCATCCGGCTCCCCATTAGCTGGGGCCCCGAATGGCTAGGCCAATCACTCCTGATGACATGTCGTGATCACGCCTGGGCGATGGTACCTATCTCAACCCTTATTGGCTACAAGCAGGACCGGCAAGCCAATCCCCACGTGAACCCTCTATGGCTGTTATTACATATCTAAAGGACCGCTTATAATAGAGGGTTTTTTTGGGGTCAGATCGCGTAAATATTTAAATGTGTCGTTGAACCCGCCACCACCCAACACAGCCAATAGTAAGGGTTGTCACGTGCGTTGGAGAGCCAAGCCACAACATCTAATGTTGTGTGCTGTGCTAGTGACGAATTGGCACGTTCTGTTTACGCGACAACCCTTACTGGCTGGCTGTGTCGGGTGGTGGCGGGTTTTAACGACACTTTTATATATTTACGCGATCTGACCCAAAAAAAACTGTTATTGTGGATGATATTGGTCGCGAAAGCCTCCGTGTTAAACCGGAGGACCGCTTCGTGACATTATTCACAGGGGCTGAGTCTCTTTAAACATTGAGGGTTTTTTTTATTCTGTGACAGAATTCGAAAGAAAACAAAAAATTAACCCGTAAAAACAAAGTTTTTCACTATAAATCCTTTATATGCGTGGCGGCTAGAGTCCTCTCGTCCTCTGGCTTGAGATGGCTGCCACCTATGGGTCAGATGAATGGCTGCCACCATTAAGCACTTGGTAATTAAATATTATTCATTTTTTCCTAAAAAGTGTAAAATTTTGGAAAAAAAAATTCACGAAAATTGTCACGCTCAACGAGTCTGTGTGCAAAATGTCAGCTCGATTGGATCACAGGAAGTGGGTTAAAAAACGACCGAAAGATTTGCACGGTCGTAAGCAAGCAAGCAAGTGAACTTAATATAAAGGATTTAAAAACCTCCTCTCGTGCTTCTGGTTTGCCGACTCCCTGGTCTGATCTAAATGCAGCCGCGCCCAAAGAATATTTACATTTTAGCGTGGTGCGTTTAAATTTTCCAGGACAGCTTTGCGGAGTCTCGTAACTTTGTCCAGGAGGATGTTCATTCGCTGACTCTATATATACACGTTAATATCGGTGATAAAATAATTGCAGAACTAAACAGACGGACATCTGATAATTGTTTTTTTTACCCTTCTATCTGGCAACAAAACTGACACCTTGTTTACAAGGAGTCATGTTTGCATAGACCACAATACCAGCAGTCATAATGCAAACAAAAAACATAACTCTGATAATATATGTGCTGTCCTTGAAGTTGATTGGTCCACACCTGAGACAGCTTTCCTTAGAGCCTAGTCTCACATGGGTTGGACCAGATGACGCCAAAAGGCACACAACTCAAAGACAATGCACCATCAGAGTATGAGAGCTCGGGGTAAGCATTTACACCATTTGAACCTCATTTGCCAGTAAAAAATATGAAATAGTTGTTTTACCCTTCTATCTGGCTGCAGGTATTGTGGTCTATGCAAACATGACTCCTTGTAAAAAAGGTGTCAGTTTTGTTTGCAGATAGAAGGGTAAAAAAATTAGCATATTTTTTACTGGCAAATGAGGTTCAAATGGTGTAAAAGACGGACATCTGTTCATTAAATTTGTGTATGTCAGCCCATGTGTCTCGTGGACAAACGTGAGCCAGAAGCATTTGTTGAAGAAGTCAAACTCGAGGCAGGGTGCTCAACTTGTCTGTCTCAACAGCAGAGCCAGGCCTGTTAAACAAAGACTGCTGGGTTGCCAGATGCTCTCGGTGAGAGCACACTGCGAAATATCTGTGCGGCCTGCTCAGTACAACAATAACAATGCATAATCTTTGGTTATTTTGGTAAAGTCACGTAAGTAGAAAAATAAAATTAAATAAAAATATTATTTTTTTAAAGTCTACCTACGTGACTTTACCGAAAGAACCAAATAGTATGGATTCCTGCAGTCACGAAAGCTTCAAATAGAGAAATAACAATGCATGTATGATTTCGAGAGTTGTAGTATTACCTTTAATTACGACCAGGTAAATGCCATTGGGACGATAAGGCTGTCCTTTATTTTGTTGTTTCTGCTTACGAGGGAGATGCTGCTGCTGTACAGGAGAAGGAGCGTGACGTTGGGTGAGAAACGATGTTGGGGAAAGGCGACTTGTGGCGCCAAGATCCATATTTAGATTTATTGGCACCCGGGACACGGAACGACCCTTGCACCCAAATGGCCCCAGTTTTTGGTGGAGCCGTATGGGTATTTTTTTTTATTGTTCCCCGGCGGCTCAAGAACGACATGGCCCACTTTAAATAAAAAAAACACGCACACAATGCCATGGGATCTTTTACGTCCATGCAAATGAGCTGACGGTGCATGTGTTTGACTAAGTTCCCCCTCGGGCATTGTCTAGCAAGCCATGGTTGGATCTGAACCAGTGAACTCTTACATGAAATACACACACGCGCGCGCGCACACACGTGCACGCGTACACACGGAGGACGGCCATGATGTTCTTACAAAAGAATAAAAAGTACGTCGTACTGCGCCGAAGATTAATGTGAATTTTTTTACGTAAATGTTACACTGTAAAAAAGGTTTTTTGGGGTAGATCGCGTAAATTTTACGTAAATTTTACGCGATCAAAATTTCACGCGATCTAACCCAAAAAACTAAATTATGGATGATATTGTTCGCGAAAGCCTACGTGTTAAAATGTTACGCTGTATTGACGGCAAAGTTGGTAGCGGGTGTTAAGATCAAGATCCAAGTGACGGGGAAACTTTAAATGCGTTTCACAGAGACTCCGCGCCTCCGATTGGCATGGTTGGCTACGTGCGGTGCGCGTGAAAGAAGTTTACCGCGCACACACAGTCTCGGGTTCACGCTTCTCTGCCAATTATCTATGACAGCTACGTCCAATGAAGGAACTCGAGCCCAGGCAGTGAACGGAGGTTTCTCGCGGTCGCCGATTGACTGAATTCCTCAACTCGAACGCGACGATAGCGATTCCTCATTGCGGCAAGCAGGCCCATTGTTTCCACAGACCGAATGAGACCTGGGCATATTGAAGAGGTCATCTGGAGGGGGCTTCTAAGGCTTTTTTTGTTTTCTTCCGAGGTTAGAAGATCCGTCGTGTATTTCGAAGATGTATCAAAAATAACTTCTTAAGTCACAAGATTTATGAACTTTCACCGAAGTCATATATTTACAACAACAACAACCAAAAATATGTTATGGGGGAATGTATTAGTTATCCTCCTTTGTTAATGTCTGTTATATCATTGTAGTTCATCTTCTTGGTTCTTTCGGTAAAGTCACGTAGAAGGGAAGTAATAAAATAATAAAATAAAAACATAATAAAATAATTCTCACGACGTGAGAATTATTTCTCACGTCGTGGAGAGACAGACAGACCTGGTCTTCACCTGAGGACGGCTGCTTGCGTTGTGGCCGAAACGTCGTGAGAATTATTATATTATGTTTATTTTTATTATTTTATTACTTCCCTTCTACGTGACTTTTCCGAATGAACCAAGAAGATGAATCCCTGCAGTCACGAAAGCTTTGAATCGAAATCATTGTAGTTCTTGCAAAAAGATACGTACTTATTATGTTATTTAAATAGATAAATATGCGTGGCAAACATCACAGGGGTTACAAAAACCACAGCTGCTTTGTGATTAACTTGGCTGTGAAGTCATCGCTGCAGAGCAAACGGAGGGTCGCATATCAGCAACAAAAGCACTCTGCCCGCAATGCAAATAGAAACACAGTAAGAGGAACAAGCTTTAAAAAAAACACACGCGCACGAACATTTCATCGTAAAGTTGAGAGGGGAGACTACAGGCTTCCTGCCTGGTGGCAAAAGTTATTAAACATATGCTCCCGTCTCCAGGCAGCGGATTAAAAAAAACGTTTAATTGTTTTCTGTGGGAACTTCCCATCCACTTGAGAAAATGCTGGGGGCAGTTGTTTACAATGCAACAAAAATAGGCACACCAGCTGGCCAGCCAATCGATAAGTGAGGGCTGTTGTTGGCCAAATTCTCATTTTGACGAATGCTAATTTTATAATTATTTTTATTTGTGAAAAAAAATTGTCCCCAATGTTTCCATCACCAACAATGATTCTCAGCCCTTCCGTCAAAATGTGGATCGGGACCAAGAAGCATTCATCACGATGATGTCTCTAACTCAGGCACTCCAGACTCTCTCGACTTCAGGCTCGCACCTGTTCAAGCTATCACCTGACCAGGCTCTATCTACCATGGGAACCTCATTTGCCAGTAAAAATATGATAATTGGGTTTTTACCCTTCTATCTGGCAACAAAACTGACACCTTTTTACAAGGAGTCATGTTTGCATAGACCGCAATACCTGCAGTCATAATACAAACAAAAGACATACATCTGATAATGTGCACTGTCCTTGAAGTTGATTGGTCCACACCCTTTTAGCGTCATCTGGTCCAACCGACTTGAGACAAGGCTCTAAGGAAAGCTGTCTCGGGTGTGGACCAATCAACTTCAAGGACAGTGCACATTATCAGATTTATGTCTTTTGTTTGTATTATGACTGCAGGTATTGCGGTCTATGCAAACATGACTCCTTGTAAAAAGGTGTCAGTTTTGTTGCCAGATTGAAGGGTAAAAAAACAATTATCAGGCTTTATCTATTTCAGGCTCTCACTCGATCAGACCCTCACCTGTCCAAGCTCTCACCTGTCCATGATCTCACCTGTCCAGGCTCTCACACGATCATGCTCTCGTCCGTTCAGACTCCCACACTATTCAATGGAGTGAGTGAACAATTGCAGGGCTGCACATTTACGTGTCCCCTACATTCATTTCAGCTTCATGGGACAATATTTAATCTGCGCGACATTGATAATCTCTCCTATCGATCATCTCGATCAATCCCAATTCACAAATTGAATCACCGACTTGTAATGATTCATTCAAACCTTATGAAATATGATTATTCTGGTTATGGTTTCGTTTTATTAAACCTCTCGGCTTTCTTTTCATGTTTTGTTGCATTATTGCAGCTACCAGCTGTTGTTGCTGATGAGAGTGGTGACTTTTAACTCTGCACACATTTTATCACCAAATGTATTTGCATTCCTCCCAGATCTCCCCGATACTTCTCGTCCACTGGGCTGACACCTACCTGGGAAAGTCACTCAAAGGTCACAGTGATTTCCTGCTCAAATTAACATGTACGTATTGTGTGTATGTTGAACTTCTTCCACACCATACGTAACCAACCGTGCTAATCGTCGGTGCGGGGGAAGCACAGCAAACTACACTATGAGATCTCTTTTACCAGTGGCAAAATATAGTAGTAGGTTTTTACCCTTTTAAACTGGTACAAAACTGACACCTCATAGTGTAAATGCTTACCCCGAGCTCTCAAGACTCTGATATTGCACTGTGTTTGAGTTGTACGCCTTCTGGTGTCATCTGGTCCAACACCAATGGGGACTAGGCTCTAAAGAAAGCCGTCTCAAGGACAGTGCATATTATTATCATTATCAGAGTTGCTTCTTTTTGTTTGCTTTTTTGACTACTTGTGTTGTGGTTATTGCAAACATGATGCCTTGAATAAAGTTGTCAGTTTTGTACCAGTTTAAAAGGGGAAAAACCTACTACCACAGCAAACTATTTACAACCCTGAGCCAGTGGCGGAAATTGCACGTTTCTATGGCGGGGGGTGAATCTGTCTCTGCAAAAACAAGAGCAACCGCTATCGAGTTCCCCACAAAAAGTGGTACCTATTTTATTCATCCCAGGGGGATGATGGGGTGAGTCAACCCGTTCACAACCTACCGCCTGCGAGACGCCCGCCCCTCTACGGCTGAGCCACCTGGCTGGATGGTGAATGCACAACAGGATGCCCAATAAATTGCCAACAGATTGTCTGCGTTCGCGCAAATTCATAATTGTGCTTTGGGCGCCGAGCAAGGCATCTGTTGCCCGACGGTATCTTGTGCGCCGACGGAAATTGGCAGTAAAGTGACAGCAAGCTTGCACAAAGACAAAGATCCTCCGTGTAGCCTGTAACAGGCTGTTGGGGCAAGTGCTGTTAGCGAGCACCCTATGAAGGCCGGCACGGCACACGAGGGGGTGGGTGGCCAACACCACGCCCTAGTGACGATGTTTACACATCGCACCGGGTACTCATTTGAGGCCGAGTCGACCTAGGGTAGGCCCAGGACCGGTTCAGATAATCGTCACCAGTGTTGGCCGTGAGCGGGAATCGAACCCGGGTTGCTAGGTTCTTAGCGCGGCGTAGCGCTAACCACGACACTACTAGGAGGGTTTGGATTGTGCAAACACCAAATCCTTTAAATTTCAATTTAAAGCTTTCGTGACTGCAGGGATTCATCTTCTTGGTTCTTTCAGTTAAGTCACATAGAATGGAAATAATAAAATAATAAAAATAAAACAATAAAATAAGTCTCACGACGTTTCGGCCACAACGCAAGCAGCCGTCCTCTGTCTACTCGACAGACCTGATCTCCACCTGATGACGGCTGTTTGCGTTGTGGCCGAAACGTCGTGAGAATTATTTTATTATGTTTTATTTTTATTATTTTATTATTTCCATTCTACGTGACTTTACCGAAAGAACCAAGAAGACTAAATCCTTTAATTTATGGACGTGCGTGCTGTGTGTGTGTGTTTGCGTGCAAGCCAGTGTAGTGTACTAATTCAGAGACACTGTTAGGAGGCGTTATCCCTCTTGATTATTAGGAATCCACTTGAGCTGTGCACTTTTACATCTGACTTGAACAATAATGATCTCTCTAGAACTGATATTTGTGTTCAGTTTTTTGGCCTTCACCCGCACCCTCCGATAACACTGGTCAACACGCTTTTTCTGGCATAAGGTATTCCAACGGTTCTAAGGTAATTTTGGGGTGCTGATTCCAAATCTGGCATCAGTTTTTGTCTATCACATCAGGTTTTTGAGATATAAAATATCGCATTTTCAATAAAAACTGCAGAAGAAAAATATTAAATATCTACATATATCTACATAAAATGATATTATAAACACACTATCCTAAAAATACAGCACCATATTTTTACACTAAAGCAGTCACTGACTCGCAACAACTTGCAATCATAAGTGACAGAGTTAATTTCGGGTAAAATCAATGAAAATGGGGTATGCCGATAGCATAAAAATGAGATGTGATAGAGCAAATCTGAGATCAGATTTGGAATCAGCACCCTGAAATTAGTCTAAAACAGCTGCAAAAGTCCATGCCATAAAAAAATGTTTTTTTTTGTTGACCAGTGTTATTATCGCGGTTGGCTATTGTACGGTGGGCGAATGAAGTTCAACATCGATATTAATAGTTGCAATGGGGTTTGCATGATCACCTGCTGCCACAAGAGGCGCTATCATTCATCAATGTGAGAAAAAAAATCGCCTTCAATTCTCGAATTGAATGGCGACGATTTGCGGAAATCGCCGGGAGGTGTCAGAGGGCGTAAATGTCACACCCCAATTACAATACATCCCTCCAACAATTTCTATTAAATGCTTGTTAATTTAAATTAAATTTAACGTGGGAAATCATCGCACGTGCATGGATTACGTAACACCCTTCAACACGCGTCTGTCTTCAGAAGTATTTAATTAGCAGCGTGAATTTTGACGAGTAGGTGTCAGGGCGAGTTTGGACAAACCCTTCATCAACATGGCCAGTTGCCAGGAGGACAAGTCCCTAATCGCAATGAAACTTTACACTGCAGTCTACTTCATATCGGATCATATTTATGAGAGTTATGGTGCCCTCCCATTACAGACGGAGAGACAGACGGAGCTCAAATGAAGGCACATGTTTAATCTCTGCTTGTTAAAAAGTCCTGGAGGGTGAATTAAGTGAATTGTGGCATGAAACAACTTAAGTGGGCCTAATCCCAAAAACAAACTCACATTGATCTTGGTTGTATTGGGTTAAAAATAGCCAAAAAATGAAATTTCCGCCCGCATCTATTGCACAAATATTTACTAATTCACTGGGACAAAACAACATTACTTTGAAGACATTTGTTTCATAAGCATCTGACAGTGTATGCAGCACGTACTCCCTCCTTCATCACGTTCCCTTATCTACAGGTCTCCTCCCTTTGTCTTCAATCGTGCACCCTTGTTTATTGTATTTTACGAGGGTTTGGCTTGTGCAGGGGGACACCAAATCCTTTAATTTACGGGCACCGGCTACAAGGGGGTTTTATTTTTTTGGGCTGATGGTAGCGGCAACCTCGTCATCGTGGGTCTAAAAGGATTGACTGCCGAACGCAACCGGCGTGCACTGAAGGACGCCACAAAACGTGCGGGGGGGAGGGTGAAGACGCGAAATTCTTTGCGCGCTCTCCCTACGGGGCCGATTCCATTTCATTCCGTGCGAGCTCACGCGTGGCCCAACGCGAGTCAGCGGCCCACGCGTGTCCCACTGCCGCTCTGTGAACACCGCCTAAGTTGTCTTGTGGTTGTTGTTGTTGTTTGACTTGCATCCCACTGGGATATTTGCACAGTGTTGGTGTACGGTGATTTTTTTCTGCAATATTTTGCTGTCTTTTCTTGGATTTTCTGTTTGCACTTAGTCACTTTAAGATGTTTCCTTGTTCATGTTTTTTTATTTGTTGTGGTTGCACCCGATTCAAGAGCCGAATGGCTCACAGGGCTATACCTAATAAATGAACTTTGAACTTTGAAGCGCTCCCTTAAGCGCGGGGTATTGGCGCGACACTGGCCGAAAAAAAGGTCCCCACTAATACTTGCCGTGCTGTCGAAGGGCCGCTGTTCGTTTGCGATTCGCCTGTTACGGCGGCTAGGTGTTTGATTGTTTTAGTTCCCGGTGAAGCGCTGGTGTGTGTCCTTGTTGCCGACACAGTAGCAACCCCCGGTTTACGTCAGGGATGCGCGCCTGAAATGTTCGACGAATGTTGGAACGACGGAGGTCAAAGCAATGTTTGTTCCAAATCACCTACAGTAAGTGATGCGGGCGAGAGGTAGTGAAACGGTTCACACGCTGCGCCACGAACCCAGCAATCCGAGTTCGATTCCCCTTCAGAGTCAACAACAGTGACCAATTATCTGAATCGATCCTGGGTCTCCCCTAGGTCGGCTCAGCCTAAAATACATGCCTGGCTGCGATGTGTAAACGTCGCTACTGGGGAGACAAAGACGGCCGGGCGTGGGGCTGGCCACCCACCCCTCGTGTGCCATGCGGGCCTTCATAGGTGCTCGCTAACAGCACTTACCCCGACAGTCTGTTGACGTGGGATATTAGTCTTTGCCTTTGTTTGATGGTGATAATGGTTGTGGTAGTAACATTGACTGTGGATCGAAATACCACAGGCTCATTAAAAAAACGCCTTTGCTAAATTGTGCAAAACATTGGGAGGTTGCCCGTTGCAATTTCTTTTTTTTTACTTAGAAACAAACACGGGTTCCTGGGGGTCACAGCACCATGGGAATTGTAAAATATTACGAGGAATCCACTTTTGTAAAAAAATAAAAAACAACAATGCTTCCGTGGTATATAAATCTACCCTGGGAATTGCTCCGTTGACGTCAGTAAGCGCTCGTTTGTCGCCATAGAAACTGAGCCTGGATTTATCCTTCGCAATTTTCGAGGATGTGTTTGTTCTTCTTGTTGTTGTTGGGAGTGGGGGCGCGGGGGTGGGTGGGGGGCAATATTCTCACTTACCATTCCTTCCTCCTTCCTTGACTGACCTGATCTTAAAGGTGCATTGAAAAATGGTGATACTCCGACTGATGCTCCTGCTGTTGTGGAGTGACTCATGCAGCCAGCTAAGGCTTGCAGGGTTTGGTGGTACATGTTGTTTTTCGTCGTTTATTGTGAAAATTCGGTCACAGTTCCTATGACCACTGTTTCATTGCTTTTATGGCTTTATTTTGGTGATTTTCGAAAAGTTTTTTGGTTTGGCCATGTTTGGTTGTTGTAGTACAGAGTTAGACTGATGGCCTTAATCTAAGTTGTCTTGTGGTTGTTGTTGTTTGACTTGCATCCCACTGGGATATTTGCACAGGGTTGGTGTACGGTGATTTTTTCTGCAATATTTTGCTGTCTTTTCTTGGATTTTCTGTTTGCACTTAGTCACATAGTCACTTTAAGATGTTTTCTTGTTCATGTTTTTGTTTTTTTGTTTGTTGCGGTTGCACCCGATTCAAGAGCCGAATGGCTCACAGGGCTCTACCTAATAAATGAACTTTGAAGTGCACACTTTAGGCAAATGCACAGGCACGCACTAGTTCTACTGTTGACATTAATCTGTTCATAGACTACTCTTTGGTTTCGATTGAAAGCTTTCGTGACTGCAGGGATTCATCTTCTTGGATCTTTCGGTAAAGTCACGTATAAGGGAAATAATAAAATAATAAAATAAAACAAAAACAAAAAATATGCTAAATTCCTCTTGATATGCAAATTCCTTTGTGAAGGCGCTCTTCCCCCTCCAACCCAGCTTAAATATACGCTGCCAAGCCTGGTGGTGTTCATTCAGACGCTGTCTTTCCGACAAACCTGTTCTTCACCTGAGGACGGCTGCTTGCATTGTGGCCGAAACGTCGTGAAAATTATTTTATTATGTTTTATTTTATTATTTCCCTTCTACGTGACTTTACCGAAAGAACCAAGAAGACACTCTTTGATTCTTTCGGTAAAGTCACGTAGGTAGAAAGAAAATAAATCACGACGTTTCGATCGCAACACAAGCAATCGTCATCTGTAGTTGTCCCACCTGATGACGGTTGCTTGTGTTGCGATCGAAACGTCGTGATTTATTTTATTTTCTACCCACGTGACTTTACCGAAAGAACCAAAGAGTATGGATTCCTGCAGTCACGAAAGCTTCAAATCAAGATTGTTCATAGCCTCCTCGGTTACACACGTTGAAAATACACAACGTACACAATTGTACTTTAAATATATATGCCGCAATGTATAACAGAGTTACATGTGAAAATGCCACAAACATCTATGGTTAGTCCTACATGGATGGGAGGCCTGGAATGATGAGGGCTGAGAATGGGAAGAAATAATTTATGAATTCCCCACTGGATCTGAAGAGGAGAAAGGAGGAGCCTCGCTCCGTGTGTCGGTCTCTTTGCGTGTCTGTGAATCTCTGTGCGTGTCTGTGGGTGTCTATGCGCGTCTCTGGGTGTCTGAGCTCATCTTTCCGTCTCTGTGTGTGCCTGTGGCCCTGTCTGTTAGTCTAGGCGGGTATATCTGTGAGTCAAATACTTAACAAAAAATATGAATCCTTTATTCCTTCCGAAACGCAGTCACAGGTTTCAAATGTTCACTCCCATCACGGCGTTCGGGTGCGTTCGGGCCTATTCCCACCACTGGTACTATTGGAGAAAACCCATGAGCCAGGGTGGCTCAGCCACCTTTCCCAGATACCTCCGTCCCTTCAATATTCATGTTCGGCCTCGGAGAAGCTTCGCGGGCAGCTTTCAGACGCGATCCGTCGAGCTGGCGATGGGGGTCGCTAACCAGGGATATAGCTCGGCTCGCAGAGTCGTCGGCGGATCGTAACAACACAACGAGCGCACAATCTCTTGTCATCGCGAGCGTGCCTTACGGGTGTAAGCATCGCATTCCGATCGGCTGACGTGCAAAAAAAGGCGTAAAGAAAACAGCCTTAAAATAATTGAAACAACACACACGCGAGCGCGCAAATACTGCTAAAAATATCACAAATATTCTTTTGGAAGCTCACTACGAATCGTGTCTACTGATGTTATGATAACAAGACGAATAATTATAATAATGTACAGCCCCTATGTCAATCCGCTGCTGGATGAAGGCCTCCAATAACTACGATGGGCCATGGATGCTGCCACGGCTGGCGCAGTGCATGCCGATGCAGCGGTGGCAACTCCGAAACCAGCTCCGATAACGTCCGCCGCTAGCGATGGCCGTACCATGGGGAAAAATCTAAATTAATAAAAGTAAAATAAAAATAAAATAAAAATCACGACGTTTCGGAGGCAACACAAGCTTCCGTCTTGTGTTGCCTCCGAAACGTCGTGACTTTTATTTTATTTTTTATTTTACTTTTATTAATTTAGATTTTGTACCTACGTGACTTTACCGAAAAAACCTAAGAATATGAATCCTTGCAGTCACCGAAAGCCTCAAATCTAGTACCATGGGGAGTTGAACCCGGGGAATCTGGGACTCACGACTTGCCCACTCTGCTCATGCGGGGCAATCACACGTCGCTGCACACGTCCACGTGTGCGCAAATTCACAACAGCCACGACTTGCACAAGACAAAGATCCCCCGTAGAGGCTCAGCAGACTGTTGGGGCAAGTGCTCTTAGTGAGCAGCACCTAAGAAGGCCGGGCACGGTGCACGAGTGGGTGGGTAGCCAACACCACGCCCGGCCGCCTTTGTCTCCCTCGTGGCGATGTTTACACATCGCACCGGGTACTCATTTGATGGCTGTATACCTCGCCTGGTATACAGGAGGCCGTGGGTTCAATCACAACCCAGACGCCTGCTGCTGTATATTTGGAGTTTGCGTTCTCTCCCCGTGGTCGCGTGGATTTTCATCCGGGTCCTCCGGTTGCTAGAAGTGTCCACGTGACAATCCACCATCGTTAAGCTATCATTTGTGGCCAGGTCGCTTCGGAAGAGCTATATAGTTCAGTGGGCATTACCTGGTAAATAAAAAAAATAGGTTAATACTTTCGTGACACTCCACTCAGTTTTTTTTGTCGATAGTCACGTTCCAGCTGTTTGCTCTCTCCCGATTCTACCCCCGCGTTGCACTGCCATCGGCGTCGTCATGGACATCTCCCTCGAGCATCGCGACCGCCTCGTGTTGGAGAACGGCCCGCGGACGTGGATATGACGGAGCTATCATCTGAGATGCCCTCGTGGGACGTGACGCTCCACACAGCAGAGGGCAGCGCTTCCTTTTGAGCGACCCCTTTGTATCCAAGGGGTCTCAACGCATCCTACAACGCACCCAGTGCCACAATCCCGCAACAAAAGAACAAATACAAAGATCCACCGTATAGCCTTAACCGACTGATGGGGCAAGTGCTGTTAGCGAGCACCTATGAAGGCCGGCACGGCACACGATAGGGTGGGTGGCCAACACCACGCCCGGCCGCCTTTGTCTTGCTAGTTGCTATATTTACATATCTCACCAGGTACTCATTTCAGGAGGCTGACTCGATCTGAGGGACGCCCAGGACCGGGTCAGATGAGCGTCACTGGTTTTGGCCGTGACTGGGGAATCGAATTCGGTTCGCCGGGTTTGCAGCATGGCGTGCTAACCACTGCGCCACCGCTCCCCACATGCCCGCCCACACACTCACTGGCTTACACGCGTGGCCCGATGCCAGCTATTCTGACGCATAGGTCGACAGAGCAGATTACATTTGCCTTGGACTGACGTGTTTTTGTTCACTATTTTAAGATGATGTTCGGGCTATGCGGAATGGAATCTCACGCATCAACAGACAATTGCACCTGGCATTTATCGAATACAAAGGGGCCGTGTGGAAGGTATATTCCGCTCTTGAATTTGCAATATTTGTTGGCAACGCTTTGCAGTGGTGACAAAACAACACATGTATGATTTGCACGCAGTATATGATTATTAGTGCGCGATCGATTTGATATCAATTGGTGACAATAACTCAACTCCAGCGACCACGATGGGTGCTTTCATCCAGTGAGGATGGCAGTAATCCCGCTTGCTATTCGCATGGTGTGGATTGATGATGACGACGATTATGAGGACGATGACGACGACGACGACGATGATGTTGTTGTTGTTAATGATTCGACGAATCGAATCGTCAAACATTCTTCAAGTAGCGAGCGTCACCGCACATCCACAGCGTGCGGTATGACAATCATGGATGCAGAAGCAGCTGGCAACATCGTCAGTCGGCATTGAGGTGGAGTTCATTATCTACGTCTGCTCTGTGTCAGGCGACCTTTGAGGATGTCAATGTCCACTTCCCCCCCCTCCCACCCCCCAAGACGCATTCGCCGGTAACCTGGATCGCACAGGTCAAATGCCTCCACACCCATCCGAATGCCACCACGCCATGAGTCATTGCGCAGGAACGGAGAGAGAGAGAGCTTGGCCACTGCGACCGCCTGTCTGTGGTTCCCTAGGTCGACTCAGCCTCAAATGCGTGTGCCGTATACATCTCAGCACTGGGGAGACAAAGGCGGCTGGGCATGGTGCTCGCCACCCATCCCTCTCTGTGTGCCGTTCCGGCCTTAATAGGTGCTGCTCGCTAACAGCCCTTGCACCAACGGTCTGTTAAATTCTGCACGGGGGGTCGCCGTCTTCGGACGTGTAAGTGTGCGTACGAAGCAAAGCAGCGGCGGCACAGTGGATTTTTGTCTGCGCTACAAACCATTGTCTGACTCCCAGTCATCGGTAGCATCATCGGCACATGCTGCTATCACGGCCGCAATCTGGGACTCCCTCATTCTCGAATCGCAACTCTTCTGTCGGGAACTCCGACAACCTGAGTTCACCTCCCGGCCACCACCACCACCCCCCACCACCACCACCCACCCCGAGTGAACGCATGGGCGAGTGACCAGCGCACGACATCCCGTCCTTCCCTGCAGCATGGACATCCGCGCTGCGCTCAGTGGTTGTAGGGCCACGTGGTGGTCGATGTTTCCTGTGATCGATGGCGATGCAATTATGTGTGAATGCCTGCCACGATGCCATCAAACAGAGAGAGAGAGAGAGAGATGGCCGGAAGAGCACAGGCTATTGTTATTTTCATCCGTTTTAATCGTGAGTCATCGACGTACCGATAAAACGCTGAAGGTCAGCTGTCCTACATTCAAACCAAGCAAGAATTAAAGTGGTAGGAGGGCTTTCCATGGCGTCACGGTGGCGAGATTGTCAACGCCCTCGCCTGGTATACAGGAGGTCGTGGGCTCGATCCTGACCCTGACGCCTGCTGTGTATTTTTGAGTGTGGGTGTCTCTATCTCTCGTTGTGGTCGCGTAGATTTTTTTTCCGGGTCCTCTGGTTTTTCTCTCGACGTTTAGAATCATACTCTTTGGTTCTTTCGGTAAAGTAGCGTAGGTATAAAATAAAGATTTAGAATCAACGTCACGCGTTTAGAGTAGTTGGCCGCTGTACATTTCCATGTGATGATAAGCCACTTCTTTGAGCTATCATTTGTGGCCAAGTCGCTTCTGAAAAAAAGCTATATAGTCTCAGTGGGCCTTAGCTGGTAAAATAAATAAATAATATTTTTGTTTCTAAATATTTTAGATTTACCGTGCCCAGTAATAGTGCAAGATGTAATGCTTTTCTACTAGTATCCCCCTACAATAATGCTGCATGTCAATGCTTTCCTCAGGACACGTGTCACTAGCTAGAGACCTCCTGCACAGATGTGTCAAGCCCGACAGCTGTGCTGGCTTTGTGGGCAGTGAAATATCACATGACACATGAATAAATAACATGCAAGACACCCTTGACGTCCTTATCAAGTATTTATTTAGTCATCATCATCGTTATTCATTTATATTATCGTTTCATTATTGCTCCGCTCATCGCCCGAAGCCAATTAGCCTAATTCTTGACTTAAAACTTTCTCGGGACTGCAGGAATTCCTATCCCCTCTACAGATCCAGTGGGGGAACTCATAAATGATTTCTTCCCATTCTCAGCCCTCATCATTCCAGGCCTCCCATCCATTTAGGACTAACCATAGATGTTTGTGGCATTTTCATATGTAACTCTGTTATACATTGCGTCATATATATTTAAAGTTCAATTGTGTACGTTGTGTATTTTCAACGTGTGTAATTGAGGAGGCTATGAACAATCTTGATTTGAAACTTTCGGGACTGCATGAATTCATACTCTTTGGGTCTTTCGGTAAAGTCACGTAGATAGAGAAAGAATAATAAAATAATAATAAAAGTTTCACCTGAGGTCGATTGCTTGTGTTGCGATCGAAACGTCGTGATTTTTTAGCCTAGTTTCCACGTTTCTCTGGCAAATGGATCTCTTTAAGCAGTGCGCATCGCCGCTCTCTGTATGGCGCGTGCGAACAAGCGTCGTTGACATTGAAATTTGGAAGCAAAACGCTGCAAGAAGTGCCCAGAGAAGAGTGAGTTGCACCAAGAGAGGCACGGAGGTTTAGAGGCCAAAAAAAAACACAAATTTATAACGGAAAATAAAAAAAAACACTCAACGCACTCGTCAATTACAAACAGTGTGTGTGTGTGTGGCCTTGAGCACAAGTCAATAAATAATAGGTGGCGTTTCGACGTTTCAGACAATGGCTCTTCTTCATAGAACATTGAAGAAAATGTATGTAGTAATAAGAAGGGCCATTGCTCGAAACGTCGGCCGTTATATTGATTATTGTTTTACTTCCCCTGATTTAAGAACGCTCACAGTGTTATCGTTGACGAATCAGTTGAGCGCCGTTGTTGTTGTTGTGGTTGTTGTTGTTCTTTACTCTTTGGTTCGTTCGGTAAAGTCAAGTAGGTAGAAAAATAAAACAAAATGAAAAATAATAGATCACGACGTTTCAATTGCAACACGTCGTGATTGATTATTTTTATTTCGTTTTATTTTTCTACCCACGTGACTTTACCGAAAGAACCAATCAGTATAGAATCCTCTAGTCACGAAAGCTTCAAATGAAGATTGTTGTTCTTCTTATTGTTATTTGTGCTGCCCGACCGTCGCTGCGAACGCAGCGTCGGCAACGCCAAACGCATCGCGGTTCAAACGCAATCGAAGAGGCGTCGTCCCTAGGGGTGACTTATGATGATGACGTCAATACGACTCGGACGACGCCGCGGTGTGGGATGAGGCCCGGCGGGCTGAGACCTCACGACGGAATGAGGGAGCAGCCTGAAGAAGCAACCCCCCCCCCCAATTCCCCTAAAGAGCGCAAAGGACGGTCACAATGTGAGATTGGAGCGCAGAGATCGGCTCATGGTGCGGGCCACTCGGTGGCTATTTTAATTTTTATTTACACCGCACAACCGTGAAGGGGCGGGGGGTTAACAACTTGCGTCGGGGATGATTTCATCCAGCAGTGGATATATCGTGGCTGACAACGCTGATGATGATGATGATGACGACACCTCGATGTATTAATAAAATCTCGGTCAAGCAATTTGCTGGGGTCATTTTGCAAGAAATCCGAGATGGTGTACGTTTATAGTTGTTGCAGTTGTTTGAAGTTTGTGCCTCTTGGCTACGCGTTTGACACACTGCGCGTTTAATTAATGGAGGATGTCCAACTGTGGACTATTAATGACCGGCGTTACGAAACAAATGAATCATCTCCGCTTCCACGACTACCGCCACCACCACCACTACTACTACTACTACCCAGTGATCATTCATTAAAGTGGCATCCTGTGATAATAAATCGTTCCTCCAGGACTAATTGCATGCACTATTGTAATAGTCTGCCGTAATTGCCACATTCTTATTTTTTACATTTTTATTGAGGAATTTTTTGGAACAATTCCTTGACGGTTGCTTAGTAGGCAATGCATGTACTCAGATGCGTATGTAGGTCGAGTTTTCTTTTTGTTTAAAACACATGTTTTGATAGCCGGGCAGCGGTGGCTAGGCACGAGACTGCCTCGAATCCAACGCTGTGGAGGCAGCGAGGGTTGATGGGCACACCACACAAATGTTGCGAAACTCCCTTCCCTATCAGCCTCGTGGAGATGCCGTACCACGGCTTTCCATGAGTAGTGGTCGTAGCAAATATGTGGACTCCACCCGTTCCATCTGCATGGGATTGAGTGTTTACTCACTCGCGCGCGTGGGTGCTCTCACAGAGCTCCGGTTTCTTCCCACATGCAAACACTCGTTCGTTGGCTGATAGCACCGTGATATATAGAGGACCGCAGAGCTTGGGTAAATGCTGGCGCCGGCTTACCGCGTGGCTGCTGCCTCGCCAGTCGTCTGTGGTGCCTCCGAGTCGTTTTCTGTCTTCGAGAGCGAGCGAAGACTGTGTGCGGTGCGTTACAATTTTAAATCGTGATATATGTTACGCCATATAATGTTTACCTATAACAGTGTTCTTCACTCTTGATTTGAAGCTTTCGTGACTGCCGGAATCCATACTCTTCGGTTCTTTCGGTAAAGTCACGTAGGTAGAAAAACTAATAGATCACAAATAATACTATTTTTTTCTACCTACGTGACTTTACCGAAAGAACCAAAGAGAATAGTGCTCTTCACAAATTTTCAGAACTCACGCTTCCCTGGGCACTTTTTGCAGCGGTTTGCTTCCAAATTTCAATGTCAACGACGCATGTTCGCACGCGCCATACAGAGAGCGGCGATGCGCCCTGCTTAAAGGGATCTATTTTCCAGAGGAACGTGGAAACTAGGCTACTTGGGACTTTCGGTAAAGTCATGTAGATAGAAAAAATATTTGAAAAAATCACCACATTTCGATCGCAACACAAGCAATCGTCCTAAGGTGAAATTTGTATTATTATTTTATTATTCTTTTTCTACCTACGTGACTTTACCGAATGAACCAAAGAGTATGGTGTTCTTCACTAATTCTCAGAAGGGGGAGTGAGGGGCTTCCTCTCGCCGATAAGACGACATCAGTGTGAGAGTCGCCACACGTGGATAACCATTGAGGGTTTGACAGCACGACGACGACGACGATGGCGGTGGTGGTGGGATGTGTTCACACGTGTTGTGTATTGTCGGAGGCTGCACGTTTACGGGCCGCAACTTAAGGCCACCAGGGGCCGACAGTGACCCGCGGGCCTTGAAATGAAGACCGCTGCACGAGCATATTGCTGGGTGAAGCAGCAATGGTGCAGTGGATATCTCACCAAACGCGAAACCAAGCGGGCCTAAGGTTGAATCCCCAGCCGTGGCTAACATCAGTAGCGAGTAATATGCCAACGACAATCTTGTCCGAAGGGCGCATGGAGGAGGCCTTCATCCAGCAGTAGATTTAACAACAACAAAAAGTGGCTGTAAGCTCTATTTATTACCGTAGCTATAGTTCTTCATCAATATAAAGAACTCGATTTATGACAGATGCGTGTCCCTGGGCTTACAACTCAAGAAACAACAGTGCTGTACGACTGCCATTGTGTCATCAGATGAGAAATACACCAACCAATTGATTAATAGCTATTCACCTTTTCCAGGCAGGGGACCAATCATCGTCTTAATTTTAGATTGGCACGATAGTGGGGGGGTGGGGAGAGAAGGGAGTTGGGATATTGCTCAACTTTTAAACTGAAAAAGGAAAAGTAGTGCAAGGGTGATCCTTCCCGTGTACACGCTCGGCTTGCTGTGAATGCTGCTCCAGTGGAAAGACATTGCCAGAGGTACCACCATTGCCATTATTCATAAAATAAATCTCTGGAACATCCCACCAATGGAGCAGAACCCTTCCGATAAAAAGCATTGGGCCAAGGCCAATGCTGGATAAAAAAAAAAGTGGAATTACATAATTTTTCGTGTGGCGTTTGTATGGTTGTCCACGTATGATTCAACTTCTTTCGCACCGTACGCATCCAACCGTGGTGATCGGAGGTGCGAGGCAAGGACTACAAACTAAACACAAACATCAGTTGAGAAGAAGCAACAGAGCCACAATTGTAGCTCTTGATCTTGCGATGCCATGCCACGGCACACGGGTGGGTGGGGGGGTAGGTAGCTGAGTGGAGTGATTCGCCTGTCACACAACGCGTCTGCACGCGTGCTGTGCTGTGCAGTCGTCAGCGATGTGCGCCTGATGGGATGCACTTCAACGCATTTCACAGCATGGCGAGTCCTTGATCTTCCACTCGGGGAGTTAATATATCCGCGCCTGCCTGCAGCGTGCTGGTCGGGCCAGGCATTTATTGAGCGGAGCAGCGGGCGTAAAGTGTGTTCGGTTGATCTTCTTGGTTCTTTCGGTAAAGTCACGTAGAAGGGAAGTAATAAAATAATAAAAATGAAAATAACAAATAAAAATAAAATTTAAAATAAAAATAAAAAATTGTGTTCGGTTGGTCTGCGCTCCTGAATTCGGAGACCCAAGTTCGATTGCTGGCTGCAGTTAACGCAGCATGGTGTCAGTACAGGTACATTGCCCCCCAGCCCCCCGTCCACCTTTTTCAAATTGCAATGAGCCATGTGGTAAAGCATTGTCATACACCCCTCACCAGGATGACCAACACGACATGGGGAGGCTTCTTTCATCCACAGAAATGGACTGACAAAGGGCTGTACGTTGTTGTTGTTATTATTATTATCGTTTTCCGATCATTTAGTCCACTTATTATGAGATATCATCGCGGATATCGGGAAGCCATTCCACGAAACAGGATGGGGGAAATCCGCAAACTATCACGGATAATATGAGAGGCAAGAGCTATGGATAATAGAGCTATTTTTAGCGGACCACCAAGCTCCCGCGATAGTAGGAGTCACGGGTTATAGGGCCGCGGATAATAGGTTCGCCGATAATAGGGCATTCCCCACGAATTATTGCGTAAAACAAGACTCAAACTAGACACAGCAATGAAACTAGAATGCCACCCAATGCAGCAGCATTTTTTTTTTAAATAAACGTGCTGTAATGGAATTTTTCAATGCAAATTAATATTTTCCGGATGTCTGCTGTAATGTAAATGAGATTATCGTGATGGGCTGACTACTGTTTATTTTTAAAAGCACTCAGAGGGGATAAGGAGCCATGACCTAGAGGACACTGGGGCTGTGAGTGTAAAACGGGATTTACGGAAGACTTTGTGGCTTCCAGAAAATCTCTCACCGGACGTACGCACACAAACACACCACGTGACCTGTATATTTGTACATCGCACTCAAGGTGTACCCCCACAGACACACACACACAAACACAAACACACCACGTGACCTGTATGTGTGTACATCGCACTCAAGGTGTAACCACACAGACACACACAAACACAACGTGACCTCTATGTGTGTACATCGCACTCAAGGTGTACCCCCACAGACACAAACACACACAAACACACCACGTCACCTGTATGTGTGTACATAGCACTCAATGGGTACCCCAGGAAGATAAAGATCCCCCGCATAGCCTGAATAGAATGTTGGGGCAAGTGCTGTTAGCGAGCACTTATGAAGGCCGGAATGGCACACGAGAGGGTGGGTGACTAGCATCACGCCTGGCCGCCTTTTTGACACGCTGCACCAAGTACTAATTTGAGGCTGAGTCGACCTAGGGGAGGCCCAGGACCGATTCAGATATGCGTCACAGGTGTTGGTGTGCCTCACAGACAAAACAAAGATCTCCCATATAGCCTTAACAGACTGTAAAGGCAAGTGCGGTTAGCGTGCATCTATGAAGGCCGGAACCCCACACGCATACACACTACGTCACTTGTATGTGTGTACACACAAGGTGTAACCCGCACACACACACACACCGCCACTGGACTCTGTGTGCACAGCACACAAGGTAGCCATGGGGATATGAAACCTAACACGAAGACCACGATTCCACATTTCATCCTATAGACCAGGATTCATCCATTCCACTCCCTGTTTGATTGAGTTGTCAAAATCTATGGTTGAAATTCTATTCTAGGTGCAATATTTTTTATTATAGCGTTGTGGTGAAAGTTGCGGTCTCTATTGGCTGGGTGTGATCACGTAAATCCATCACATACAAGATACATGAATCGAAACACACCAGTTAGTGCACACGCGATTTAATGCGCGGATCGTGAGCTCGATGAATCGATTTTGATCGGTGAATTAATGCATCCGTGTTCACACTATTGTAGACTCAGTGGGACAAGTACTGTCCGTGAGCACCTATACATGAGAGCGTAGTGAAAACCAGTACCCTACTCTTTGGTTCTTTCCGTAAAGTCACGTATAAAGATAAAATAATAAATTAAATAATAGCATACGACGTTTCGATTGCAACACAAGCAATCATCATCAGGTATAAAAGAAATAGCAACAAAAATCTAACCAGAAAACTATAGACAGACATATAAGCAGACAGATATCACAAAGATACACAGAGAGAGGACACGCATCGGCACAAAGAGAGAGATCGTCTCTGCAATCGAAACGTCGTATGCTATTATTTAATTCATTATTTTATCTTTATGCGTGACTTTACCGAAAGAACCAAAGAGTTATTCCTGCAGTCACGAAAGCTCCAAATTAAGATTGAACCAGTACCCTACCATGCAGTTCATCTTGTGTTGAGTTCGCTGAAACCGTAACTCACACTCGTTTCAGGCCGAATCCACCTAGGGTAGCCCGGTGCAATTTAAAAACATGCATTTGTCTGCTATGAATTTCCACGTGGTGATAAGCCACTTTATTGAGTTATCATTTGTGATTGCCAGGTCGCTTCTGAAAAAAGAGTTAAAGAGCTCAATGGGCCTTACCTGGTAAAATAAAATAAATCCTAGGTTTCGATTTAAAGCTTTCGTGACTGCAGGGATTCATCTTCTTGGTTCTTTCGGTAAAGTCACGTAGAAGGGAAATAATAAAATAATAAAAATAAAACATAATATTACGTTATATTTTTTATTTAAAGCTTTCGTGACTGCAGGGATCCATCTTCTTGGTTCTTTCGGTAAAGTCACGTAGAAGGGAAATAATAAAATAATAAAAATAAAACATAATATTACGTTATATTTTTTATTTAAAGCTTTCGTGACTGCAGGGATTCATCTTCTTGGTTCTTTCGGTAAAGTCACGTAGAAGGGAAATAACAAAATAATAAAAAGAAAACATAATAAAAAAAAATATGTTTTATTTTTATAAAATATTTTATTATGTTTTATTTTTATTATTTTAATATTTCCCTTTTCCGTGACTTTACCGAAAGAACCAAGAAGATAAATTCTAGGTTCACGGACCCATTGCTACGTGTGTTGTACATCACCCCCAGGAATTGAACTCTGGCTCCCTAAAACAAATATTCACGTTTGTTTTGTGGAACCAAGTGAGAGAACTCAAGAGGCCAGGATGAGTCTCATTTACAAGCATGTCCTGGGGCATCGGGTCTGCCATTAGGTGGGGGGCAAAGATTGCTCTCTATAATCCACATTGAATCATTTGCGTGTATTTTAATTGACCAAAATTCGGACCCCCCCCCCCCCATGTGCTCACCGTTACACCACCGCTCCCCCGCATCGCACAACACAATAACTCACACATACATGCGCGCGCACACACAAACACATAAACACACACACTGCCCGCACAGGCAATCTCATCATGGGTGGATGGAAGGTTGAATCTGGAACAGAGCCATCCGTCTGATGGACTTCATTATATTAGAGGCAATGTTCTAAGGTTTTATTGCGCCGCACAAAGCCTTTAGCACACCGCACACGTGCACACCGCGTCCAGAATCCATTGACACCGTCTCACGCGCACAGACACGCACAGAAGATCCCCCTTGTGCAACTTCGTCGACTGTTGGGGACATTTATTGTGGCCAAACGATGCGGCCAGCGCCACAATTAAGTTGATCGCGCGCCTCCCCAGGTATTCATTTAAGGCTGCTTTGACCGAAGGGAGGCCCCTGGACATTAATTGAGATATTCGCCACTGATGTTCGTTGTGGGAGGGCATTGAACTCAGGCTGCTGCGTTTGTGGCGATAAGCCACCGGCTCGGTCACATCCCGATACAAATACAAAGAGCTCCCTCGTCTCCTTTGCAGACTGCTGTGGAAAATGAGGCCGGCACGGCGCACGAGGGGGCGGGTGGCCAACACCACGCCCGGCCGCCTTTGTCATCCCGAGTGGTGATGTTCGCACGCTGCACCACTTAAGGCTGAGTAGACCCAGGGGAGGCTCGGGACCAGTTCAGATATTTGCCGCTGATGTCAGCTATGGCCGGGAATCAAACTCGGGTAGGTCTCCCGGTTTGTGATACAGTTTCGCTAATCGCTGTGCCACTGCTCAACATATACAGCACACGCAAATATACAAAAGCAAAGATCCCCCGTATAGCCTTAAAAGACTGTAGAGGCAAGTGCTGTTAGCGAGCACCTATGCAGGCCAGAACGGTACACGAGGAGGTGGGTGGCCAGCACCACGCCCGACCGCTTTTGTCTCCCCAGTGTCGATGTTTACACACCGTACCAGGTACTCATTTGAGGCTGAGTCGACCTAGGGGAGGCCTAGGACCAGTTCAGATAATCGTCACTGGTGTTGGCCGTGAGCGGGATCGAACTCGGGTCGCCGAGTTCGTAGCGCAGCGCGCTAACTGCTCCACCACCGCTCCCCATATACACACACAACAACAAAGACAAACGTCACTTGTATAGCCTTAACAGACTGTTGGGGTAAGTGCTATGAGAGACCACCTACAAAACACACCACACAACTGCCGTCATTTTCCACCAAGTGACGATGACGTCGCCACAGCGCTTGTGCCAGGCTAGGTGCACTTTGAAGTCATCATGTATAGTGTGGAAGACTCGCTGCTGGCAGGAGGTCACGGGACAGACGCAGGTGCGATGAGTTGACTGAGATGGCTGTGTTCCTCGCCATGTCAACTCTTCGTTTTATCTACCCGGAGCTCTGCTCGTTGTTGTGAGCGTCGCTCCTCCGCCCTCCAAGCCACACACGCACACACACTACAACGCGAGTGGTACCACGCACAGGGAAGTGTTTTCGTCAGCTTGAGAATGCAAGTATGCATTCGGACATACTTCCATATACCCCACTAGGTCATGAAATTGTCCCAGTATTGACACCACTTGACAGGGGCGTGCCTATTGTGTAAGTGCTGACAGGGTTTGTATTTGTAGAGTATCATACCGGTGGTTTACATTTCATTCACTTGAGCCTGCGGCGTCAAATGTTGCAAGCAGTGTTGCTGTTGGACATCTCTGCAATTACGTTGACCTTTTATTTTTATTTCCTTTCTGAACGCCGTGTTATTCTTTATTCACAATACTGTATTGCGACAAAAAAACAAATACCCCATTTCTTTGAAAACGACTCCAACGCAAAGCGGATGCCATGTCGGAGAGAGGGGGGGGGGCCCAATATGTCAACAGACTGGGGTAGTTCGTTCTAAATATAACATTTCAGAATGTTGCTAACATACGAATTCAGTTGTTCGAGCTCAAACATTGAAGCCAAGGCTTGCGTCAGTTGGCCCACGCACACTGGTAAACACGCAGGCACGAACGGCCACACGTGTGCACCCCCCGATTAACACGGTTGGCTACGTACGGTGCGAAGGAAGTTCATCGTGCTTGCACACAATGGAAAAAGGACTCCCACCACAGAAAACACCGGTCACAAGTATTGATGTGTGTACATGACTGTTCCTCTACGTAGAAAAAAAGATAATCGTATGTTGGTTTTTTGAGCACCTCCAGTTAACAAATGTGACCTTCTTGGAGTGCATCATTTCGGGGGGCGTTGGTTGAACGCAAAGGCAAAACTCCGGAGCGGTTTTGACAAACCGCGTCTCGTCGGGCACGAGTCAGCCTTGCTTGAGTCAACGCTGGTGGACTGCCACACGTGTACAGTAATAGCCGAGGGACACAGGGCGACTCGTCAAAAGTCGAGTTGACCAAATGTGGTGGCTCTGAGCCAGCTTCAAGCACCGAATACCATCGTGGTCAGGGATCAAGCCTCGATTGTCAAAACTGTAGCGGAATGCTACATTCGTGGCAGAATGCGGTGAGGTTAACCACGCGCACGTGACATCACCAATGCCACACGATATGGAAGGTAATCAGCGCGTGCGTGTTTTTTGGGTATGAATGTTCGTTTTTGTACAAACGTGACCGCCTCTATGTAAAACAAGCGGTGGTACAAACCACCAAAAAAAATCAATAGCCGTATCGCAGGCGTTGCACAGTTTTCCGTTCACCCAATACGCTCCTGAAATTCAACAACGCAGGAAAAGTTTGCAACACCAGCAAGGCACTCGTAGGAGAGAGACGACATTTCGTCAGCAGCTCCAGCAGACACACACAAACACACGCAAACACACGCAAACACGTGTGTAGGCACTGAGGTAGAGAGGGGAAGAAAATAAAAGGCATCCAGTAAGCTCTGAGAGTACACGAATTCGCGTAAGTTGGGGTTCGCATATACGAGTGTAGTATACAATGTATGTACACTACTATATACATCGTATACAATGTTAGTACACTACTATATACTACTATATAAAATGCAAGAGTGCATATAAAATGTGAATATGAATGTACATGAATGTTTAATGAGGTACAGCACTGTACAATAAATCATTCACTAATCATCGGAAGCATGCGGGTCAGATAGAACGCTGTATAAAAAAAAATTGGATTTGTTTTTTTCGCGCGCGCGATAAGGTTACACGACCTCAAATCCACGTCCGCGTGCAGCTAAAGTCGCCAGAGTTGTGAGTTATAAATCTGGGGAGGGGTCGGTCGCGTATGAGCAGCGGACGCGTACTCTGAGCAGCCTGGGACCTGGTTAAACAAACAAAAAAATTCGGACGTTGAGCAACGACCATCATATTCTTTTTTTAAACAAAAATCCTCCGGCTTTTACGGATAAGACGCGTCGCGCGAAATCGTTCTGCTCGAAGAAGCGAAGCGTGGAATCGTACGGACGTTTCCGTTGTTTCGCAAGGTAATCCGGCTTTGCGGTGGATTTGTCCACCGGCTATTCGTGGCCAAGCGAGGCCTGCAAAGTACCTGGGGGCACGGAAGGACGGAGAGATGGAGTCACGGCCGGAAAGGATTCCGCAAAAAAATATTAATCGGACAGACGGCGGCTCGCGTAAGAGGGTGAATGGGAGGGGGGGAGGAAGTGTACAAGACGTCCTCATTAATGCAACCGCACAAGGAAGCTCTGTTCTCTGCGAATAAGACCATTGCCTCATGGCATGTCTTTAGAGTTTTTTTTATTTCTAGACAATATTAATAGAAGCAACGGTCTTTTCTTTTTAATAATAGCACCACACAGCCACGCACGCGATGGCAATTATTGTACGGCGGGTTTTCGTTGTAACAAAATCCATCCAGTGGCACTTTGTTTCAAGCAATAATTTACGTGTGCACGTACGTTTAACTTATTTCGCTACCGCACGTAGCCAACCGTGCTAATCGGAGTGTGCGGAGGAAAGGACTACGAACACTCAACACCGAGCGTTCACAAGAGCAAAGTTTCTGAATGTTGTGTAACTCGTCCCTTTTGAATATGTGTGGGTGATACTGCAGTGGCAGTGGCACACGTGGAGGACAACGAACCTTCATCGTAGCACAGCAATCCTCTCCGAACAACAACAACAATAATCATCTTCTTGGTTCTTTCGGTAAAGTCACGTAGAATGGAAATAATAAAATAAAAAAATAAAACATAATAAAATAATTCTCACGACGTTTCGGCCACAACGCAAGCAGCCATCCTCAGGTGAAGAACAGGTCTGTCGGAGGACGGCTGCTTGCATTGTGGCCGAAACGTCGTGAACATTACTTTATTATCTTTAATTTTTATTATTTTATTATTTCCATTCTACGTGACTTTACCGAAAGAACCAAGAAGATGAATCCCTGCAGTCACGAAAGCTTTAAATCGAAAAATTCCTAAAGAGTTTTTAATTTTGTATTTGTGCACCATGTGTCCGCATTGAACATGGTTTGTGCAGTGTATGCTGATCAAGGTGGCCCATGAGCTTCGTGGAAGATCAAAGGCAGGGATCTTCTGCGTTGGGTCTTTCACGACGTGTTTATTGTTGTTGATGGTGATGATGGCGGCAATGATAATCATCACCTACTCTTTAGCCGTGCTTAATTTCAGCCGGACGAGTTCGCTAATCGCGGCGTATTTGCGCCTGCCGATATGCGCGCGCGACTCTGGTCACCCCGAACGGACCCGTGGGACGTGGAACGACTCAACGCCCGAGCTACAGGAATTGATCTTGAGCGACGGCTCGTTGTTGTCACGTGCACGTCCACGTGGTCGTGAACGTCGAGGGGACACGGGTCTACCGCTGAACCGGACCACTTCCATCGTCCACTGCGCCGGCTATCGTAGTTCCATCCCTCCCCCCCCCCCACTTTGTCTGACCAGAAGATGAAATCACCCACACTGAGACACAACGCAATCTTTACAGATAAACCCGACGCAGAAGATCCCTCGTTTGGATATTCCACGAAGTCTCATGGGCCAAATCCCAAACTGTATCCACACACAAACCACGGCAGAGGATTGGGATACTTAATGACGCACAAATGGCAAATTACACCAAAAAAAATAATTGGCCGGTGTGCGGCGACTGTGGTCACCCAGAACTGAGCGTGGGACGTAGAACGACTCAATGCCAGTGCCACATGATCTGGCTCAAACACACCGATGTCAAATTACGGAAGGCGAGGGAGAGGAGGGAGGGGGAAGGAGGGAGGCAGGGGGGAGGGTGGAGGATTGAGGGTGGAGGATGAGGGAGTCCTTTTCCATTATGTACGGATGTTGAACTTATTTCGCTGACTCTATTATACGGATGTCTCTCCACAGTCAAGCATATACACACACAAGCATGTTTCTTTACACAACCCATCAAGTCGCACAGCGTTGTTGCGACTGCCCGATTTCAGCAACATTCATTTGAAGACAACCAAAAGTCTGGGCCGGTTTCAAAATCCAGTGTCTCATCAGCAGAGTCAGGCTCGCTTGAATCAATGCCGGTGAACTGCTGAGCTAACAGACAAGGAAGGACTCCTCTCTTTATGATATGGGTTCGAGTCTTACAACACTTGGGCGGAGGGTTGCTTGAGTCACATGAGTCAGAGTTGTTTAACAAGTGTAGCGAAGGCGTTTACACACACACATATATATACCTACACTAAAGATTTGTATCTTACCAGGTGAAGCCCACTAAAACTGTGTAGTTCGTTTTGCGACCTGACCACAAATGTTAGCTCGACGAAGCGGCTCATGGTATGGAAATGTAAAGCAGCCAAATACTGTAAACGCGTGATGTTGATTCTTGATGTGGAGGGAAAACCCGACAGACCCGGAAAAAAATCCACGCGACCACGGGGAGAACATGCAAACTCCACATATACAGGCGTCGAGGTCGGGAACGAACCCACGACCTCCTGTATACCAGGCGAGGTAGTTAACATCTCGCCACCGTGGCACCCGCATGCATACACGCTTAATATGTAACCATTCATTTTAATTAAATTAAATAAATGACTTAACTGATGACCACAATCTCCTTGCTGTATTATAAACTTCCCACTTCAGACCTGTTGTGACACACACTATGTCTGTCTATGTGCCCCACGGAGATGTGAGGAGCGGTGGCGTAGTGGTTAGCGCACTGCGCTACGAACTCTGTGACCCGAGTTCGATTACCGCTCACGACCAATAACAGTGGCGAATGTTTGAACCCTTCCTGGGCCTCCCCTAGGTCGGCTCAGCCTCAAATGAGAAACACTGGAGAGACAAAGGCGGCCGAGCGTGGTGTTGGCCACCCACCCCCTCGTGTGCCGTGCCGGCCTTCATAGGTGCTCGCTAACAGCACTTGCCTTAACAGTCTATTCAATGCTATACGTATGGAGATCTCTGTCTTTGTAGATGTTTCTACATTACACAAATGAAATAATGTAATCTAAGCACGTGTACAGTACTTCCATTCCATATTTCTGCATTACAAAGACAACGTGTGTTAGTCGATTGGAGCAATTGACCTTGTAGAACTTCCTGAACCAGCAGCGAATTTTATTTTATTAAGCAAGCAAATTGCGAACCTTTTTTGACATTTTAGTTTTTCATCGGGCAGAGCCAGGAATGTTAAGCAAACTGTTCGTAATTTGCATCACGTTATTAGCCACATCACTCCGCATCCACCTTCGCTCAAACAAATGCTGCCGGTTAACTTAAGTCTAAAGGCCCCCAATAGACTGATAGACTAAATGAAACACGCTTTATTTTCATTCAGGCACGCAAAAAAACGGCCGATTTATTTAATGCATTACCCAGAATGCACTGTAACAGAGAATTATGAGTTTTAATAAAATTGTGTAACAGCCGTCGGGTGCTAAGATTGTGGGTAGTGCCGCTGTGTTCAATTCCCCCTTGTCAGAACATCCCTCCCTAATATAACCTTACTTGGTTGTCCTTCCCCCAGCACGGTTGGCTACGTACGGTGCGAAGGAAGTCCAACACACTTACTGACACACGTACCGTACAGTGCTTCTCAACTTCTTGGGAATGGCAACACCCCCCCCCCCTATCAACACCACAATCCCGTCTTACCACTCTCCCCAGCCACACAAAAAAACACAACTTAAAGGTTGCAAAAGCCACATGACACAAGCATCACGTGTCCATGCCTCGTGTTTATTGGTGTGTGTTTCGTCACCGCAATTTGGCGCTCCTGCACTAGACATTTCTCCTGCACGGTATCCATGTCGGAGCTTGTGTCCCACCACCACCTCCCCCCCTTCCTAGAAAGGACCCACGCGATAGTGAGCATCGCGGCTCTAAGCCAAGCGGTGTCGCGTTGCGTGCCTCAACCTGCTTTAGCGACTGCCGATTCACCGACAGGGAGAGGAGCGGGGTTGGGGGGGATGCCCTTGGACTTGATAAAGCAACCCAAGCCGCTCGGGCGAGGCGCGGTCCATGAAGAGAGACAGTGAAGACTTGGCGTGAGCTGAGCGTGTGAACGCGTAAATCCATGTCCCGCCTCCGGAATCAGCAAAATAATTGCCACGGTCGGCGAAATAAAAATTGTTTTTAAAGCAAGCGAATACAGATCACACGCTGGTGGCGGAACAAACAGAACTGAGTCACATCCGACCCGCGCTTTCACTTACATTCGACCACCAATGAATGATGCGAAGCTCGCGTGCGAGTGTTGTTGTTGTTGTTGTGTGGCTACCGCTGTAGTAGTAGGTTTTTACCCTTTTAAACTGGTACAAAACTGACACCTTTATTCAAGGCATCATGTTTGGCTACCGTTGGTTACGCGCGCCGCAACAGACTTTGCTATTATCGTCTCCCGATTGCGCAGTGGCACGGCGAACGCGTTACCGGCACGGGCCCGGCGAACACCTTCACGGCACTTGCTGCGGTTAGAGACGGCCAGCAGGCCAGGGCTCAATGTCACTCCAACACGCGGTCCACCCCCCCTCCCCTCTCATCCCCGCTCGACCACCAGCGGATACGTGCACGCTCATTGGCGTTGAACTCACGCGGCGATCTGAACTAAAAAAATCAATGACGAATCATAACATGGGTCGCGAAAGCACCCCCCCACCCCCCACTTCTCCCGGCGCGTTTGAAATGGCACGCCGAGGTGTGTCAAAAAAAAAGTAAACAAGCTACGTGGGGCACGAGATTGTTGCCAGGTAAGGCCCGCTGAGCTATGAAACGACCCGGCCACAAACGATAGCTAAACGAAGTGGCTTATCGTCACGTGGACATTCATAGCGGCCAAAATTACCCTAAACGCGTGATGTTGATTTTAGATATGGGGGGGGGGAAGGAGGACCCGGAGAAAAATCCATGCGACCACGGGGAAAGAGAACAGGCGTCAGGGTCGGGATCGAACCCACGACCTCCTGCATACCAGGCGATGTAGTTAACATCTCGGTTACCGCACAAAGCCAATTTCCCGCACGTCAAAAAAAAATAAGAAAGGAACAAATGTGCAGAGCCGGTGAACCGAGAGATTATTCAATTACGGTACCCCCATGCCAGCCGCGGGCAAAATCCGTGCGGGAATGAGCCGAGTTCACGGCACGCTGACACGGAGAGAGATGTCGTTCGGGGGCCGGTTATCTAAGCAATGTCATCGTGGCTGTGATCAAGCACACGTGCTGCGGAGCTGACACGGCGGTCGGAGACTTTTGACTTTTAAACAAATTTTATTGCCGCCAGCAGCAACAGCACTGGAGGCGATTCCGATATGACATACACAGTCACCAGCAAACAAATAAATGCTATAAATCCACGCGCTGTGGCGCTAAATGCACCGCGCACAACACGAAAGAAAAACACGTGGTTGTGGTGGTGGTGGTGGTGGTCATCACGCACGCCACGGTGACGAGCGAGCGCTTCAGAAGGTGAACACGAGGGTGCCGACAACCATCCCAATGCAGGACTTTCCTGCAAATGAGTCTAAAGACACAGTCACGCTTTGTAAATCCTCGACTTGCAATCAGGAGAAAGCCCAGTAAACCACAGCTACATAATACAATCCAGTAGGGAGGGATAGAGAGAGAGACATTAATTGAATTGCTGTTCTAATCCAGCAACGCTGCAGAAGCAACATAAAACAACAACAACAACAACAAAAATGCACGCAGCGAAACAACATCGACAACAATAGCACCGCAACACATTTGCCGGAACGAGTGTATTAAAGTACGGACATGAGACGGTCTTTGAAACACACGGGGTTTTTCATTTCATTCGGGGGCAAAGTTTCCCAACATTTCCTCTCCTCCATCCCCACCTCCGAACACACAATTCTCACCAAAGACAAATACAAAGTTACCCCGCGTAGGCTTAACGGACTGTTGGAGCAAGTGCTGTTAGCGAGTAGCACCTATGAAGGCCGGCACGGCACACGAGGGGGTGGGTGGCCAGCACCGCGCCCGACCGCCTTTGTCTCCCCAGTGGCGATGCTCACACACCGCGCCAGATACTAATTTGAGGCTGAGTCGACCTAGGGGAGACTCAGGACCGGTTCAGATAATCGTCACCGGTGTTGGCCGTGAGCGGGAATCGAACTCGGGGGGGGGGGGTGGGGAGGCCGGGTTCGCAAGGGGAGCGGTAGTGTGGTGGTTAGCGCTTCGAAAGAAGTTCAACATCAATACGTAATACCGTTAACTTTCATGCCAGCAGAAGCGGGAAGGAATCAGCGGCGGGGGGGGGGGTAGATGTTGAAGTCAGCGCGTTATGAACCAGTGGAAGGTTTTTTTTTTAATGTTGCACGCAACAATTGCTGTAGGCGTTCGCGGTTTGGTGAGGGTTTGTGTTTTTAATTTCCACGAGCCCTCCCCCGAGTTCAAACACCGCGCGACAAAGGGTTGACCTTTACCTCCGCTGCGCTCTTGCTCAGCCTCTTTCATTGCCCGCCTTTTGCGAGGTCTCGTTCAGAAGGAACTGACGCTCGGTTCCCATTCAAACGTGAAAGCGGAACCAGGTTTTAGAGACTTAAAAATGGAACGAAAAATGTTTTCCATTTTACGTGATATTTGCTCTCCTGATGCGCACCTCATATGCACACAACGGAAAATTGTCTCCCCCCCTCCTCCTCCTCCGGCTTGATTTCAATGTTTATTTCGTACTCTTTGGTTCTTTCGGTAAAGTCACGTAGATGAAAAAAAATCTTTCGATGTAAAGCTTTCGTGACTGCAGGGATTCATCTTCTTGGTTCTTTCGGTAAAGTCACGTAGACTTTACCGAAAGAACCAAGAAGAAAAAAAAGATGAATCCCTGCAGTCACGAAAGCTTTAAATCGAAATGAAAATCATTATTTGTATTTTTCATCTACGTGACTTTACCGAAAGAACCAAAGAGTATGGATCCTTGCAGTCACGAAAACTTAAAATCGATGTTCTTCTTGTCGAGGGATAATGTAATCTCTGCGTGCCTGCTCTCACAACGGGCAGCCCATCACGTGGTGTTTCGCCAAGGGCCCTGGACGATGACGTCACAGCAGGATGTTGTTGTTTTTTAAAGTCTCTTCACAACAAGGTAGAGGAGCAGCCCCGCAATGTCTTGCTCACACCACTGCCGGACAAAAGAGCCTCCGCTAGGGGGAACGGCTCTAAATGCCATCCTCTAGATCATTGGTTCTTCTGCAGCCTTGCACCCCTTTGAGAACTCAATCGTAAAAAAATATATAATGTCAATACATACATAGGTTAGATTTAACAAAGTAGTTGTGTCATCATGGGACCTCCTTTGCCAGTACCAAAATATACTAATAGGGTTTTTCCCCTTTTTTCTGGCAACAATGTAGCTGCTCACCCCGAGCTCTCATTACTCTGGTAGTGCGTTGTCTTTGAACCGTGCGCCTTTTGGCGTCATCTGGTCGAACACCATATGAGACTAGGCTCCAAAGAAAGCTGTCTCTGGTGTGGACCAATCAGTTTCAAAGACAATGTATAAATTATCAGAGTATTGTTTTTTGTTTGCATTTAACTGCAAGTTTTGCGGTTAATGTTAACATGATTCCTTGCAAAAGGTGTCAGTTTTGTTGCCAGAAAAAAAGGGAAAACCCCTATTAGTACAGTAGTTGTGCTTACGTACCCGTACTTAATTTGTGTTTGCGATGATTTGCCGTCTAACAAAGCATCTGGCCACGTCTCGCACCCCCAGAAAGGTCATCTCGCACCCCCAGGGGGTGCAGCGTGCATCTCAGGTTAAGAACCACTGCTCTGGAGGATGTTTGGCCCAACGTCTTGAAGGAGGTGGGATTTACCCACACTTTACCCCACCGCACGCAACCTGCCCATCAACTAACTGTCGGTGTGTCGGGAAATGAAATCAAACGGGCGATGTCTCACTATATATGAAGTATTTTTTCTCTAAAAAAAAAAGGTCGGGCGGCAATCGTCTGTATATCGCTGTATTGTTCATAGCTCTCGGCCACTTTGCAGACTAGTAGATTTGGAAATTTCACAAATCTCTACGTGATCCACCAACTCTCGCCTTCACGTCGCTGGACTCTAAGTGTGCACTCCAGCAGCATCTATTGATTTCGATACCGAACAACTTACAAAACATAATTACCCTGAGAAATTCATCGTGTCTCGGGCGGACGCTCGTAAATACATAATTGATGAGAATTGATTTGTGAGTTGAATTGTGATTCTCGCAGCCACGCATTCATTCTTTATGATCGGGTTAAAAACAAAAGCTATTTTATTTACCAGGCAAAGCACGCTGAGCCATGAGCCCTATTTCAGAGGCGACCTGCCGACACACGATAGCTCATCGAAGTGGCTTATCATTTCTTGGTTCTTTCGGTAAAGTCACGTAGAATGGAAATAATAAAATAATAAAGTAAAAACATTTTTATTTTATTACTTCCATTCTACGTGACTTTACCGAAAGAACCAAGAAGATGAATCCCTGCAGTCACGAAAGCTTTAAATCGAAAAATGAACTATTTGTTTTTCTTTCTAAATTTGAAGCTTTCGTGACTGCAAGGATTCATACTCTTAGTTCTTTCGGTAAAGTCACGTAGGTAAAAAATTAAATTAAAATTAATAAATAAAATCACGACGTTTCGGAGGCAACACACGGAGAGACTTGTGTTCCCTCCGAAACGTCGTGATTTTATTGCTTTATTTTTATTAATTTTTATTTCATTTTTTACCTACGTGACTTTACCGAACGAACCAAGAAGATGAATCCCTGCAGTCACGAAAGCTTTAAATCGAAATGACTTATCACCATCGCACGCGGAAATCCGCAGTCGGCAAATAATCGAAACGCGTGTTTCTAACTGTGGAGGGAGAAACCCCCCCGAGGACTCGTACGGAAAACCCTTCCACAGGTCAGAAAGGTCACGCCAACTCCAAATATACAACAGGCATCGTCGAACCCACGGCCCTCCCTGCATACCAGGCGCGAGAGACAGCATCTGGACAAATGCAGCATCCCATCTTTCCACCGCGGATGAACGCAAAAAAAACGTCCACCAGCCATCAGAACGCGAGCCCACCTCACTTTGGATCGCATTCGGATCCCACCTCGATTGGTCCATAATTGGCTGCGCTGATTCCCAAGTGATGCGATGATTTAGTAGCAATGCTTGCCTTACAAGGGCAAGGTTTCACAGTAAGCTCATGCATTCACACCCAGAGTGTAACAGTAATTATCCTTGAATTTATTTCTTCCCGTATCCACCAACTTTTCCGCCTGTTTTTCCCTCCACCCTCCCACCGACCATATGAGACTTCAAAGAGTTCCGGGGATGAATTATTCCAGTAAAATATCCAATGTACTTCTAATTGTGTGCTTACCCAGAAATGTCATGAAATAAAAAAACATTTATATAACACTCAGGCAAGTACAATGTTTCATTGGCAGTTTGATGTTATTTTTACAGCTTCGCCGTTTGTTCCTTGCTGATCGTGTGCCATCACATCCACACTACAATAACTGTGATGAAGATGTGCATGGGGTAGCAGAATCAGAATCTGTATTCATTCTGGAGGAATCCGATGAGCTGTGAAGCTCTTTTTCACAGTCGTCCAGTAGGGTCGGGTCAGCAAGTCGTTAAAAAATAACAACATATATACAAAGCAGTGGCTCTCAGCTGAGTGGTGGAGGTGGGAGTGTGAGGGGGTGAGGGGGTGAGGGAGTGTGAGGAGGTGAGAGGGTGAGGGAGTGTAAGGGAGTGTGAGGGGTGAGAAGGTGAGGGAGTGTGGGGGGGCGAGGGGTGAGGGAGTGAGGGGATGTGAGGGAGTGTGAGGGAGTGTGAGGGGTGAGAGGGTGAGGGAGTGTGAGGGAGTGTGAGGGGTGAGAAGGTGAGGGAGTGTGAGGGAGTGTGAGGGAGTGTGAAGGGTGAGGGAGTGTGAGGAGTGAGGGAGTGTGAGGGAGTGAGGGAGTGTGAGGGGGTGAGGGAGTGTGAGGGGGTGAGGGAGTGTGAGGGGGTGAGGGAGTGTGAGGGAGTGAGGGAGTGTGAGGGGGTGAGGGAGTGTGAGGGGGTGAGGGAGTGTGAGGGGGTGAGGGAGTGTGAGGGAGTGAGGGAGTGTGAGGGGGTGAGGGAGTGAGGGAGTGTGAGGGGGTGAGGGAGTGTGAGGGGGTGAGGGAGTGTGAGGGAGTGTGAGGGGGTGAGGGAGTGTGAGGGAGTGTGAGGGAGTGTGGGGGGGTGAGGGAGTGTGAGGGAGTGAGGGGAGTGTGAGGGAGTGTGAGGGAGTGTGAGGGAGTGAGGGGTCAGGGAGTGTGAGGGAGTGTGAGGGAGTGTGAGGGGGTGAGTGGTGAGGGAGTGTGAGGGAGTGTGAGGGGGTGAGTGGTGAGGGAGTGTGAGGGAGTGTGAGGGGGTGAGGGAGTGTGGGGGAGTGAGGGGAGTGTGAGGGAGTGTGAGGGAGTGTGAGGGGGTGAGTGGTGAGGGAGTGTGAGGGAGTGTGAGGGAGTGTGAGGGAGTGAAGGGTGAGGGAGTGTGAGGGGGTGAGGGAGTGTGAGGGAGTGAGGGGAGTGTGAGGGAGTGTGAGGGAGTGTGAGGGAGTGTGAGGGGGTGAGTGGTGAGGGAGTGTGAGGGAGTGTGAGGGAGTGTGAGGGAGTGAGGGGTGAGGGAGTGTGAGGGAGTGTGAGGGAGTGTGAGGGAGTGTGAGGGGGTGAGTGGTGAGGGAGTGTGAGGGAGTGTGAGGGAGTGTGAGGGAGTGAGGGGTGAGGGAGTGTGAGGGAGTGTGAGGGAGTGAGGGGTGAGGGAGTGTGAGGGAGTGTGAGGGAGTGTGAGGGAGTGAGGGGTGAGGGAGTGTGAGGGAGTGTGAAGGGCTGAGGGGTGAGGGAGTGTGAGGGAGTGAGGGGTGAGGGAGTGTGAGGGAGTGTGAGGGAGTGTGAGGGAGTGAGGGGTGAGGGAGTGTGAGGGAGTGTGAGGGAGTGTGAGGGAGTGAGGGGTGAGGGAGTGTGAGGGAGTGTGAGGGAGTGAGGGAGTGTGAGGGAGTGTGAGGAGGCGAGGGGTGAGGGAGTGTGAGGGAGTGTGAAGGGCTGAGGGGTGAGGGAGTGTGAGGGAGTGAGGGAGTGTGAGGGAGTGAGGGAGTGTGAGGGAGTGTGAGGAGGCGAGGGGTGAGGGAGTGTGAGGGAGTGTGAGGGAGTGTGAAGGGCTGAGGGGTGAGGGAGTGTGAGGGAGTGAGGGGTAAGGGAGTGTGAGGGAGTGTGAGGGAGTGTGAGGGGGTGAGGGAGTGTGAGGGGTGAGGGAGTGTGAGGGAGTGAGGGAGTGTGAGGGGTGAGGGAGTGTGAGGGGGTGAGGGGGTGTGAGGGGGTGAGGGAGTGAGGGGTGAGGGAGTGTGAGGGAGTGTGAGGGAGTGTGAGGGGGTGAGGGAGTGTGAGGGAGTGTGAGGGGGTGAGGGAGGACACCCAGAAGAGTCCTGCACGCCACCGTGACACCATTCCAACTTTCCCGTAGGTTCGCTCCGTGAACACAAAACAGAACCCTGCCAGAAAACTGAAACGTATTCAAACAAAATAAAACCACGCACAAATCCCTAATCCGCACGACCCCGTAAATCCCGCGCTTATTCTTCAGCGACCGCAAGCGTCACGAATGCCGAGCGGTGGTGCAGCGGTTAGCGCAGCGCCGCAAACCCGGCGACCCCCGGGTTCGATTCCCGCTCGCGGCCACCAACGCCGGTGACGATGATCTGAAACCGGTCCTCGGACTGCCCCTGAGGTCGACTCAGCCTCAAATGGAATACCTGGTGCGGCGTGTGAAAAAAAAAACATTGCCGCTGGGGAGACAAAGGCGGTCGGGCGTGGTGCTGGCCACCCACATCCGTCGTGTGCCACAGTGCCGGTCTTCATAGGTGCTACTCGCTAACAGCACTTGCCCCAAAATACTCTTCAGGCTATACGAGGGATCTTTGTTAGTGATGATTAAACATCGTAAAGCCCATGTAACAATATAGCAATGGGTTGTTTTTACCTTTTCTGGAAATAAAACAGGTGTCAAGATGTTAAAACACCAAACGGAAACCTTATTCAAAGAATCTTGTCTGCTTTAACCACACTTGTGGTTATCATGCAAAAAAAAACATGCTCTGGTAATATATAGCATTGCCTTTGAAACTGATTGGTCCACACCAGAAACAGCTTTCTTTTGAGCCTAGTCTCAAATGGTGTCAGACCAAAAGGCGAACAGCACAAAGGCAATGCCACTATCAGGGCATTTATAACTCGGGGTGAGCAGCTAAAGCCCACTCAAATGTCGCTCGTTTTCCACCAACACAAAAGTGACGGGCTCGGTTCAGCGCAGGTGACACCGTTTTTGACAATTCATCTCACGTTGCGGCAGCTGCTGCCCGGAAATGAAACTATGGAAAAAAAATTGTAACCAGGTAAGGCCCACTGAGCTCGAAAACTCTTTTTGTTCAAAATCGACCGGGCCGCAAACGAGAGCTCAACTAAGTGGCGTGTCGTCTGGAACTTATTAGCAGCCAAATACTCTAAACGCGTGTTTCGAAATGTGTAGGAGAAACACCGAAGGACCCGGAGAACGTGCAAACTCGAATTATACTGGCATCGTCAGAGTCGGGATCGAACCCACGACCTCCTGAAATACCAGGCGAGGTAGTTCACATCTGTTGACTCTACCTCTCTCTCCGTACGATGTGTAAATGGGTGGGTTGTGTGGGTTGTATCGGGTGGGTTGTACCGCGGTGTTGTTCACGCCAAACTGCACCGTAGACATTCTCCTGTAGCGTACGATAGCAACGTGTTGAACGTCGTGCAACCGAACAAGGCGGAACAAATTCACCAACACACACCAACACACCAGTGAACTATCCCTGTCGCACCCCAAAGTGAACAGGGAATGGCTACGACTCCCGGCCACGTAGCTTTACCCGGGCCCGCTCACCATCATGAAGGTCCTTAATGATCGTGAGCAGCGGGTCAGGGATTCCGAAAGCACGATGAACAACCCAGAGCTCAGGCCTACTGATGGTATCATAGGCCTTGCCCAGGTCAATAAAGCAGAGATGTAGATCTTGTTGGAATTCCCTACACCTCTGCTGTAGCAGATGGACAGAAAATATGGCATCTGTACAGGACCGCCCTTTTCTGAAACCACATTGTTGCTCTGCAAGCCTCTCCGCAGCGTGCCTGGCAAGGCGATGTTGATTAATCCCTGCCAGGACCTTGTCCGGCACACTGAGGAGTGAGATGCCCCTGTAGTTGTTACAATCTGTGCGGTCCCCCTTCTTAAAGAGGGGGACCACCAGGGCATCCTTCCAATCCTGTGGAACCCGTCCAGTGTTCCAGACTGTTGTTATGATGTCATGTAGGGCAGTCTGTGTACAAACACCACCCTCCCTCATCATTTCACTTGGGAGATAATCTCTGCCCGGTGCCTTTCCTGGTCTCAGGCTCTGGATCGCCTTCAGTACTTCCGTAACAAATGGCACCTCAGCCAGCCACTCACAGGAGGTGACTTCTTATTACAATATTTGAGGCACCGCATCCTCAGCAGGGTCATCCCCACTTAGTCCCACAATGTTTTCCAGGCTGATGGATTTCCCCTCCCCCAGGACCTCACATAAATGTTCAGAAAATCTGAAAACCTGTTCCGGGGGGTCGGAAATTAGATCACCGTTCTTTACCCTAATGATGGTAATAGGTGTGGCGCTGCAGATTACTTTTTTGATGGAATTAAAGAGAGATTTGTGATCGTGGGCCATTGAGGCAGACTCCATCGCCTCAGCAATCCGCGACCACTAACCATCATTGCAGCGCCTCACGGCTCTCCGAACCTCCAAGCGATGGCTGCAGTAAACCTCCTCACTCTCTGACGTAGGATGGTGTAGACAATGAGAGTGGGCCTGTCGCTTTTTCTCAGCTAGCCTGAACACCTCCTCTGTCAGCCAGGGTCTCTGAGGAGGTCTGGACCGTGAACCCAAAGCAGCCATTGCAGCTGCATGAGCCACAGTCCTAAACCTCGCCCATTTCCCCTCGACATCAGGAGGAGTGGGGGACGATGCCAACCCCAGCCGCAAGCGATGATGAAATTCTCGCTTGCAACTTTCATCAGCTAGCTGAGACCATGCCACTATTGGTTTGAATACGGTCCTGGGTGTACACCTAACACTGGAGTAGAAAAATGGCAGGCGCATCTTCCAGATGACGAGTCGATGGTCTGTGGGCAGATCAGCTCCACGGTAGGTCCTGGTGTCAAGGACGCATCCGCTGTTCCATCACTATGTAGTCCAGCAGATGTTCTTACTTGGACCCGGCATGCATCCAAGATGTTGTGTGGAAGTGCCGATGCCGGAACAGCGTGTTAGTTATTACAAGTCCATGGGCTGCACACAAATCTAGCAGCCTCCTACCGTTGTTATTGAGCTGATCTGGCCCATGTCTTCCAATCACTTCAGACCAGGTGCTAGCATCATGACCAACTCGGGCATTGAAGTGACCCAACAAGGTGACTTTATACCAAGAGGCCACTCCAGCCAGCACCTGTCACAGGAGGTCATAGAAGGCATCTGACTCATCGGCCTTGCCTGCATCCCTCCACGGATGTTCGTCTTCAGTGGGGCATAAGTAACCACGACCACAACTCCTCGCCTCTGGTTGATGGGAAAGCGAGCCCAAAATAGCCTGGGGCTGACAGCTTCCCACATCTCACCGCCACGCTCCCACGCCCACTTCATTATTTTGTTCTGAAGAAGAGCCACTCCCTGTTGTTTGGCAGTCTCCTGCCCCAAGTAGAGGACTATCCACCCCTCATGGTGGCAGGAGCCAGAGCTGGTCCACCGGACCTCCTGAATACCACAGAGATCCAGGCGGTACCAGTCCAGCTCCCGACAAGAGGAGTGGCAGACTCTCTTCCGCAGTGAGCATTCGTACATTTCACGTGGCCATCCGTAGTAACTTTTAGTTGTTTCTGGAGGAGCCCCGAGGGTAAAGACTCAATCTCCTGGCTCCGCCAAATGGGGGTTTGGCCAGGAGACGTCATAGACGCCTGTCCCCCCGGGGCCTCCGGCACAAGCTTAATAAATGTTTCACATCGTAGTTTAGTGGTAGTTAATTGAAGGTGGAGGGGTTACCAGCCCCTTGCACCCATCCAGAGCCCCCATTTGGCTGCTGTGGTGATTACAAACGCCATGAAAGTAAAGTCCAATCTAAATTGGCCCTCCCCCCACGACACTGCCCACCACAACGTTGCCGTCCGGCACCACGAGGAGGTAGGGGGTTGTTTTGCCGGACCATACATCATCAACACACGCACACACCAGTGAGCTCTTCATCACACGCATACACAACACCGCGAACGCCTCTGCAGTAAGGTTCAAACGAAGCGAGTGTTTATTTATTAAACGTGTCAAGGCAATCGAGGTAGCTTACTAGGTGACTGCATTGCTGAAGAAGTTGCCGCACACTTTGGCACATCATTGCCGAGTTTGGTTTGTCAATGCTATTTTTGTAACACGCCGCAGGTCGAATTAATCTAGTTTGGTAATCAAAAATATGTTTTGTTTTTTATATAATCACCGATCTATGTGACAAGTGACAATCGAATAATGCCGTAATAATAAACAGACAGCCCTTTGTCAATCAACTGCCGGATGAAGGCCTCCTCATGCCATGTCAGTCATGGGACTTCTTTGACCATACTTCACCATTGTAGTCAGTGGTGGCTTTGTGAAAGTGAGGGCCTAGGACCAGTTCACATATCACTCGCGGCTGATCCCATGTTTATCTTCAAGCAACCCCCAACTCGTCTCCCTAGCCCATCCTGATCCTGCTACTCGCTGCCCCAGAGCTACGGCCGGGCTTACCCCATCCCCTATCAATACCTCAACCCCTATCACTACCCCTATCACTACCCCTATCACTATCACTACCCCTATCACTACACCAACCCCTATCACTACCCCTATCACTACCCCTATCACTACCCCTATCACTACCCCTACCCCTATCACTACCCCTATCACTACCCCAACCCCTATCACTACCCTACCCCTATCACTACCCCTATCACTACCCCAACCCATATCACTACCCCTATCACTCCCCCAACCCCTATCACTACCCCTATCACTCCCCGAACCCCTATCACTACCCCTATCACTACCCCTATCACTACCCCAACCTCTATCACTACCCCTATCACTACCCCTATCACTCCCCTATCACTACCCCTATCACTACCCCGACCTCTATCACTACCCCTGCTGTTTCTCTTTGTCCCCCAGCTACGACCAGGCTTACCCCATCCCCTATTACTTTTCCTACCTCTGTCACTACCCCTACCCGTCCTTGACCACTCCCACATGTCCTCCTGTCACCTTAACGACACAACCACTTTTAATAACAACCCCACTCTTTATTTGATCCACTATCATTTCATGTATATATATTTTTTTTATAATTGTCGTAAAGCACCTTGGATTAAGGCACTGCTATGTAAAATTAAATAAGATAAGATGTTGGCTATGGGCCAGGAATCTAAATTGTCAGGTTCAATTTGCAGCGTGCTACCCCCTGCACCAGCAATCCACCCTCGAAACACACGTGTAGAAATTAACGCACGATACAAAAATAATAATGCTACCGTCATTTCCATCTAAATTAATTTCTAAAGTCTTCAAATATATCAGATGCACATCGTAAACACGTAAGGTATATTTTATCCTCGTTTGAATTACGCTTGGGAGTTTCCCTGTTATATTTAAACACACGCGCTGTGTTAATTCTATTATCACAAAACCAACTGCAATAATAAAGTGGCGTTAGTAATAAAAGGGAAATTATTTTGACACCGGAGGAAAATTACTTTTTACCATCCACTAATTGCAACACCACAGTGGTTTCCAGCACGTAAAAAATAAGAACGTGCCATTCTTCTTTTTTTTTACCCGGCATATAACTGATCTTTTTTTAGCCTCAAATGTCAGGCAGGGGGCTGGAGCGATGCGGAACATGTGGCGCACATCGAAACACCAAATGGAAGGGTGCACCTCGTTAATCCTGAACGTACAACAGAGCGCCCACCGCCACAGCGATTCGGGGATTCTCCCGAAATCTAAAATTTCCGTGGAGTCGACGGGCGCGCTGACTTACTACGACCTCAAACTGAACTGGGAATATCCGTGGCATAAAACCACATAATTTGCGCCAACACATTGGCCTCCTTTGCATTCCCCCCTCCCCGTGACTTGCCGTTGCCGCTTCCCGTTTGTATGAACGGAAGAAGGGCGAGCGGAATTTTCCATCTCGGTTTTTTTTTTGGGGGGGGGGGGGGGAGAGAGTGGGGGTGGAAGGGAAATGGGTGGGTGAGTGAGTGGGGCAGTGTGGTCATGATGAGCCAAAGGGGAGAGTGGGTGGGTGGGGCGGGGTTTTTTGTATGAATCGTCGTCCTTCAGAGGCCCTTCGTGCCAGTTACAGTGAAGAGAAGAGACCAAAAAAAGCATAATATTAACGCGGTGAAAAAACGATTATAAAAAAATATTACGCGGAGATCACAGTTTAAAACATCACAGCGGGAAGGTAGCAATTATGATCATAAAACGATTATTAATCGCCTTGAAGTTATGCCATTACTTACTGGTCGAATGAATATTAAACACCAAACATTGCAAAAGCCAAAGATCCCCCCCGTGGAACCGTCACACATTGACGAGGCAAATGCTGCTATCAAACACCACCAAGGGTCGCTGATAACTGCGCACGGCTAGAAGTCAAAACTGCGTCACTGAAAATTCGAACAAGGCACGGCAATGTGTAAGAGAGCACACGGCCATTTGTGCACATGCATAAAAAAAAAACCATCAGCATTTCCGGAAGAAGTGCATTGTCTTCCTCTTGTCTTAGATCATCATCAAAATAAAATCGTATAAAATGTGACCGATTGACAGCAGCAGTGAAGGGACTGGGTTCCCCTTAATTAGATCAGCATCGTTTAGTCACCAATGTTCACTGCTGCAAAGTCTGCCTCTGGGTACCATACAGATGCAGTCCCCACATCCACACCACGTGTCGCCGAGACTGCAGTGTACTCCAGTGCGTTGAACATTTGCCCCTCCAATCCCACCAACGCAAGACTTCTGTCGTTAGTGCCGTTCGCGAAGGCCGGGCATGGCGCACAAAAGGGGCATCAATCGCACCCTCTTCTTGGTTCTTTCGGTAAAGTCACGTAGAAGGGAAGTAATAAAATAATTTTAAAAAAACATAAAATAAAACATAATGAAATTTTAATAAACTTATTATGTTTAATTTTTATTATTTTAATAAAAACATAATAAAATTATTATGTTTCATTTTTATTATTTTATCACTTCCCTTCTACGTGACTTTACCGAAAGAACCAAGAAGATGAATCCCTGCAGTCACGAAAGCTTTAAATCGAAATTCAATCGCACCCTGCCACCCACGGGCTCCCCAGAACGTGGTGTCCTCACACCACACCGAGTAGCCGAACCTCCGTGGCTCCGTGCGCTATTCCATGGTGGTAGCCCCCGGTGGCCACGAACCACGCACGAGCGATGTTGGGGAGGGGGGGGTCGTAGATGGTGCAGTGCGTGGCGACGATCACGTGACGATCCGCGCAACGCATCGCGTCTCGGAACAATCGCCCCTTACAATCCATCTTCTTGGTTCTTTCGGTAAAGTCACGTAGAAGGGAAGTAATAAAATAATAAAAATAAAACATAATAAAATAATTCTCACGACGTTTCGGCCACAACACAAGCAGCCGTCCTCAGGTGGAGAACAGGTTCAGACACGTTCTACTTGACGGACCTGTTCTCCACCTGAGGACGGCTGCTTGTGTTGTGGCCGAAACGTCGTGAGAATTATTTTATTATGTTTTATTTTTATTATTTTATTACTTCCCTTCTACGTGACTTTACCGAAAGAACCAAGAAGATGAATCCCTGCAGTCACGAAAGCTTTAAATCGGAACCTTTACATCCACTTGTCGCCAGCCGGAAGATGAAGGGTCGTCCTTCCGTCCGATGATGTTCTTGGACTTGGATGCCTAAGCACCAGATCTCGCCTTGCGCGCGGTGTTTTTGCTCTTTCCAAACGACAGCAGAGGAAGGGCTGAGTCGACCTTGGGCAGGCCTGTGATGGGATTCCAGAAACGCCACGCGCTTTAGCCCTGGCCGACAATTGACCCAGGTCACCGGGGTTCGTGGCGCGTAGCCCGAACCGCTGTGACAATGTACCCCACGGACGTACACACGTGTCAAAATGTCCCACCCCCCCATCCCACAATGGATTCGAAAATAAGACGGAGATTGCTAATTGTGCAAGGCGTGACAGCCGTAATGTAAGCAGCACCACGCGCGGTGGTCACGTGGGGAAGCGTCGTTGCAACCATTATGCCGCAATGCTTTAGCCGAATGACAAGCAAGGCACGTGTCACATGGGCACATGCCCTGCACCGTATCACGACGAGAGTGGACATGCGGGCCCTTACCGATAGCGCGCATCGAGTTCATTAAGTGGTTTCTAAACAAGTGACAGAACACAAAGCTGCCTCCCGCTCACGGGATAAGACACAAATGGCAGAGTAACAGGCTGAAAACGGTAATATTTGTATTATTTTTTCGGAAAAGCCACGTAGGTATAAAGTAAAATAAATCACGACGTTTCGGGCGCACACACACAAGCGTCCGTCGTCAGGTGGGAAAGCATGGTCTGCTGCTGACTGTTTGAAAAGGTTTTGATGACGGACGCTTGTGTTGCGCCCGAAACGTCGTGATTTATTTTATTTCTACCTACGTGACTTTATCGAAAGAACCAAACAGTATTGGATTATTGCAGTCACGAAAGCTTCAAATCAAGATTGAATCTTTGTATTATTAACACATAATCAATAATCGCCTTCGACTCAATTGTTTCATTGTCAGCGTTAGTCTCACGCTGTTGCTCGGTCCACCGATGATTGAGATCACGTGTTTGTCCGAGCCAGGAGAATCAATGCAGAACTTGAGGGTTGACTCTGCTTTGTGAGTTACTAGCTTTACTAGCCAGCTTCGCCCGGGACTTGGATTCTTGTCTTGGATTAACACACGGCCTACGGGGAGAGTGGTGGGGGGTGCGTGACGTCAGCAGGCACACTGCGTGACACTGCCGCATGCGGGTGACATCACAGATGAGACGTCACCGCTCACTTGCCGTGCAAAATATATCCATTATTGCGCCCTCCCCCCCCCCAAATATAAAAGTCTATTTTTATACTTTTTGCATTGTGTACAGTCTGGAAGCTACCCACATGCCAAATTTCAAGTTTGTTGCATGTCGGGAAGTACGCTAAACATTTCGAACGGACACACATATTCACACATTTCCCTTTTATATATGCTGTATAGAAAACACCCCCAAACCGCCCACTGTCACTTCAGTCACAATCAGCTGTAAGCGGGGGCTTAACTTCAGCCCGGGCTGTGATCTGGCTGAAATTGGTTGGGGATTGGTGGTGGTGGTGAAGAGAGGAGTGGTGGTGGTGGATGGGAGCAGGATCTGGAAAATATCCCATGAGAAATTAAGCCGTGCCTCGCGGTATTAAATGTATTCACGTGGGAAGTCAAAACTTTCAACAGTAGACACCGAAAACGTTCAAAATGTGTCTTTGTTTATGCTGCACGCCTATAATCCAGCACTGTATAGCCAAGGGTTGGTGGGTCGCACACAAAAGTTTGTGAAACTCCCTTCCCTTATGCGTCGATGAGGTGCCGTACCCTGACTTGGCAGGAGAAGGCGGTACGGAAAGTGGACTAATTGCCATCTGTTTCCATCCGTACGGGGGGATAACCCCTCCCCCCCTCGCATGCGTGGCTTTACTCCGGGTGCTCCGGTTTCCTCCCGCTTGCATAGCAGCAACTTAATTCGTTGGCTGATAACATCTGAAAGGAACAATCCAATGCAGGACCCGCCTGGAAACGAGTCCTATAACTCGGCGTGGCACTCCTGAATAAATACGCAATTTATTAGTATTTTACATAATCAACGTTTGTGGGTTTAGATCGCGTTATTTATAAATGTGTCGTAACCCTCCACCACCCGACACGGCAAATCAGTAAAAAAGTGTCACGTTGACAAAAGACAAATAGTTCACTGCTTTAGCCCACCGGTGTTTTTTTATACGTTTTGCATTATGTACATATTACATATTCGGTTCTCGCTCACGGCCAATAAATCAGTGACGAATGCCTGAACTGGGCCCTATGCCTCCCCGAGGTCAACTTATCCTTCAATGAGTGTCTGGTGCGGTGTGTAAACTTCCGCGTTTGGGATATAAAAACGACTGGGTGTAGTAATGGCCACACCACCCCTCTCATACACCTTGCGAGTCTTAATTAAATAAGTACCTGGTGCATTGCGTAAACATCTGCACTGGGGAGACAAAGGCGGCCGGGCGCGGTGTTGGCCACCCACCCCATCGTATGCCATGCCAATGTTCACAGGCGCTCACTAACAGCACCTGCCCCTGCAGTCTGTATGGCGAGGCAAGGGGGGATCTTCGTCTTCGTAATCATGACATCGACATTCATCACCGTTTTCGGCAACTCCAATGCGTTTCCAGATCAGTCGATGTGCAAATGTTGTTCACATTCGTTTATCCGCCAATCTCTCCTCTACCTCCACCACATCTCAACTGCCATCATTTTCTTGGAAATCTGCGTTTGGTCTTTTTCCACTGTGTGTGTGTACATCATTTCAGCATAATGTGAATGTGTCAATCGTTGAAATGAAGAACAATTAACCTTTGTGTGAGTGGTATCTTCAAGGTCAATATTTGTCCATTGATAGTCGTGAAAAAAAAATCAGCGCCCTTGACGGTCAACAGTGAGCCCTTGTTGTTTAAAGAATGCCCCAGTCATAACGGCTGCTAAATGTTTGAATACATTACCAGATACGAGCAGTGTGGTGCCCGCAATGCACACTTTTAAGCATTACACTGGTCAACAAAAAAAAAATCTGGCCTGGACTTTTGCAGCTGTTTTAGACTAATTTCTGGGTGCTGATTCCAAATCTGATCTCAGATTTGCTCTATCACATCTTATTTTTATGCTATCGGCATACCCCATTTTCATTGAATTTACCCGAAATTACCTATGTCACTTATGATTGCAATTGTTGCGAGTCAGTGACTGCTTTAGTGTTAAAATATGGTGCTGTATATTTAGGACAGTGTGTTTATAATTTCATTTTATGTAGATATCCACATTTATTTAATATTTTTCTTCTGCAGTTTTTATTGAAAATGCAATATTTGATATCTCAAAAACCTGAAGTGATAGACAAAAACTGATGCCAGATTTGGAATCAGAACCCCAAAATTACATTAAAACCGTTGGAATACCTTATGCCAGAAAAAGTGTGTTGACCAGTGTTATGTCATAGTCGCAGCCCTGCAATCGCTTTCTCTCGCCACTGCTGGCAGAAGAGCCTTCACTTGAGGAGGCTCTAGGAAGCACCTCTGGACTCTCAGAGAGAAGTTGGCCTACTCTTCCACGTTACTGCAGCTACATACTATTAACACTCCTTCCCTTTATTAATGCTACCCCTATCCCCTCCCTTTGATGCTGCTAATCCTGCATAATGCACGGGTATAATGACTTTAAACCCCTCGCCAAACCTCCTACGCATTTCACAAGTAGTACTAATCGCATATCTGCATTTCCCATAAATATGCTAAATTCCTCTTGATATGCAAATTATTTTGTCAAGGCGCTCTTCGCCCCTCCATCCCAGCTTAAATAGTCGCTCCAAGCCTGGGGCTTGTCATTCAGACTCTGTCTCCTCGACAGACCTGTTCTCCACCTGAGGACGGCTGCTTGCGTTGTGGCCGAAACGTCGTGAGAATTATTTTATTATGTTTTATTTTTATTATTTTATTATTTCCCTTCTACGTGACTTTACCGAAAGAACCTAGAAGATACTCTTCCACGCTTGTAAAAAAAAACATATTGGAAGAGGGTTGGAGTACCCAGACTTCAGCACGCCACTCGCAACCCTGCCGATCGATGAACTTGCCGTGAACCTATCGACCCCGCTGGGTTCCACGGGGGGTGGCGGTGTGGGGAGGGGGTTGGATTTAAGAAACAAGCCCCCGTCGTTTCAGCTGACGGGCCGAGAGCTCGAATCCATCCGGTGATTTCCGGAATGCGAGTCCAGTGCCGCTGACCGTTACGCCCGCCACCGTGGCAGCATCCATCCCCCACCAAACTACCCCCTCCCCGTGCATTTGGGGCCGTCCATAAATGACGTCAAGCGATTTTGGACGATTTTTGACCCCCCCCTCCCTCGTCACACGGCGTCACAAAAAGTCAGACCCTCCCCCGCTCAAATATGACGTTACAAAGCTCTGCCCCCCCCCCAAAAAAATATATGAAACACGCTTCAAATCGCTTTAAACTATTGTCATTGTACTGCGTATTTAATGTGGCGCTGCACTCTGATGATGTAGGAGAAAACATTTATTAAAAAGTCTATTTAATTAAGTAGAACGCGCTATTTATTTAAAGTTGCGCATTTTGATGTGACGCCACATTTCTCAAACCCCCCCCCCCCCCATCGTCACACATCGTCACAAATATCTGACCCCACCCCATCCCACCAGGTGCGTGACGTCATTTATGGACGGCCTCATTCCTACAACGCAACGGGAGAAGAAATCCTCGTGATGAGCGTGCGGCGCGCTGTCGTTCCAAGAGGCTCCACTCGAAGTCTCTGGCGTGCATGCTTCAGCCGCGTAGCCTGCACGGGAGACACTTCTGAGCAATTCTAATATTATCAGAGTTATGTTTTTTGTTTGCATAATGACTGCAGGTATTGTGGTCTATGCAAACATGACTCCTTGTATAAAAGGTGTCAGTTTTGTTGCCAGATAGAAGGGTAAAAAAACAATTATCATATTTTTTACTGGCAAATGAGGTTCCAATGGTGTAAATGCTTTACCCCGAGCTCTCATCCTCTGATGGTGCATTGTCTTTGAGTTGTGCGCCTTTTGGCGTCATTTGGTCCAACCCATGTGAGACTAGGCTCTAAGGAAAGCTATCTCGGGTGTGGACCAATCAACATCAAGGACAGTGCACATTATCGGAGTTATGTTTTTTGTTTTCATTATGACTGCAGGTATTGTGGTCTATGCAAACATGACTCCTTGTAAAAAAAGGTGTCAGTTTTGTTGCCAGATAGAAGGGTAAAAAACCAATTATCAGTTCTGAAGTGTTTCACCCGTGGGGGTGCACAACGTGGACACCGGCTCGCAGGGCAAACGCAGCGTTGACTTACCCCGGGAGGCGCTGGTGAACCTTTGGGCACAGGTCACTCCAATGATATCTGTGAGAGAGAAAGAGTGCACGCAATTTGTCAAATGCCGCTCTCTTAAAAATAGACCGTCAATGAGCCGATCAATGTTGCATGTTTGTCCTCAGCTGTGGGATGCCGCAACGATTCAGGGTGTGCGCTTGATAAGTGCCATGTCAGTTCAGTATTCATGTTGTGACCGCTGTGTAGGATATACATGGAGAGCCTTCGACCTAATTGCCTGCTGCCTTGGCAGTTGCGCGCAAGCACAAACAACAACAACAACAACAAATAACACATCTATCAAAACACTATGGCCTTTAAAGGTAAATATATGCAATAGGGCACGTTTCGGGCAATGACTCTTCTTCTTCTTAGTACTATTTTTTTAGTTAATAACTTTATCGATGACCACGATCGTGTGTATAAAATCTGTGTCTTTACGTGTATGCGTGTGTCTACGTGACTCAACATGCTCTCACATTGTTCTCATGGAGGATGATTTATGACTTAGATTTGATGGGTGACGATGATGTGTGTGTGTGTCGATTGGTGATGATTGGTTTTTTACCCTTTTATCTGGCAACAAAACTGACACCTTTTTTTACAAGGAGTCATGTTTGCATAGACCACAATACCTGCAGTCGTAATGCGCCTTTTGGCGTCATCTGGCCCAACACCATGTGAGACTAGGCTCTAAGGAAAGGTGTCTCGGGTGTGGACCAATCAACTTCAAGGACAGTGCATACATTATCGGAGTTATGTTTTTTGTTTGCATTACGACTGCAGGTATTGTGGTCTATGCAAGCATGACTCCTTGTAAAAAAAGGTGTCAGTTTTGTTGTCAGATAAAAGGGTAAAAAAACAATTATCATATTTTTTCTTCTGGCAAATGAGGTTCCAATGGTGTGTCGAGTGCTGTTGCACACTGCGCTGCAATTATACTTTACTTGGGTTTAATTTTCAGGAATGGAGAATGTCAGTGGCAGGTGGGGCGTTTATAATCCTGTTCGTGAGCCTTAGATAGATTGACAGCCTTAAATGCGTACTTTGCTGTGGTGCACGAGGTTGCACAACGGCAGACGAAGGTGGCCAGGTGTAGTGCTGGACAATCCACTTCTTCTTGTGCTGTCAGTGTGAATAGGAGTTGTACACCCCTAGCTTCCACTGCTATTCAGTGGCCTAAAATGAAATGTTTCGCTCCGGATGATCGCTGCAAAATATGACCTGTGTTTTGATTTAGTGTGCTGATCTTAAAGGTGCATTGAAAAATGTTGATACTCCGACTGATGCTCCTGCTGTTGTGGAGTGACTCATGCAGCCAGCTATGGCTGCAGGGTTTGGTAGTAGATGTTGTTTATGTCGTTTATTGTGAAAATTCGGTCAACGTTCCTATGATCACTGTTACATTGCTTTTATGGCTTTATTTTGATGATTTCGAAAAGTTTTTTGGTTTGGTCATGTTTGTTTGTTTTAGTACGGAGTTAGACTGATGGCCTTAATCTAAGTTGTCTTGTGGTTGTTGTTGTTGTTTGACTTGCATCCCACTGGGATTTTTGCACACAGCGTTGGTGTACGGTGCTTTTTCTGCAATATTTTGCTCTCTTTTCTTGGATTTTCTGTTTGCACATAGTCACATATTCACTTTAAGAAGTTATCTTGTTCACGTTTTTGGTTTTTGTTTGTTGCGGTTGCATCCGATTCAAGAGCCGAATGGCTCACAGGCCTATGAATGAACTTGAACTTGAGATGATCCCTAACAGCACCAGCCACAGTGACAAAAGTGCGGATTGTCCCAGTAGCACAAGTAGCTACATATGGAGTAGCTACACATGTAGTAGCTACACATGTAGTAGCTACACATGTAATAGCTACACATGTAGTAGCTACATATGTAATAGCTACACATGTAGTAGCTACACATGTAGTAGCTACATACTACACGTGTAGTAGCTACACGTGTAGTAGCTACACGTGTAGTAGCTACACGTGTAGTAGCTACACGTGTAGTAGCTACATACTACACATGTAGTAACTACATACTACACATGTAGTAGCTACACATGTAGTAGCTACACATGTAGTAGCTACATATGTAGTAGTTACACATGTAGTAGCTACGGAATATCCAACGAGTGTATTACAGCGGCGTATTATCTGTGGGGAGTGCGAGTGTAGCGGTACGGGTGACCCGAGTTCCATTCCCGCGCACAGCCAACATCAGTGACAAATATCTGAACCGGCCCTGGGCCTCCTCCTCTAGATCGACTCAGCATCACATGAGTACCTTGTGTGGTGAGGTGTGTACACATCGCGACTGGGGAGACAAAGGCGGCCGATCGCGATGCTGGCCACCCCACCCCCTCGTGTATCGTCCCGGCCTTCATAGGTGCTCGCTAACGGCGTTTGCCCCGACAATCTGTTAAGGCTACACGGGGTTTCTTCGTCTTTGTTATTACCTGTGCCCGCCAACACATCATTATCAAGCACAACCGTACGCACATGTTTTTTTCTTCTTCTTTTTCAAATCATACACACGGCAAATATGAAGTTTGTGGTTTGCCCCGCAACGTAGCCGCGGGGAAGCCAAATATTTACACGGCGCTCACGACATGAATTAAAGCGATCGCACACAGAGGACCTGGCCTCCCCGAGGCTGTAATTTTCCGCTCTCGCCCAACGTGAGTGGGGCCAAAGCCCCTTCTCGCAGAGCTGCTGGCACGTGGCCCTGCTATGGGAGCGGGGTGGAGGTGGGAGGGCAAGACCGGTCAGCCACACTCCATCCAAGAGCACAATTCACTTTCATGCCGTGCCAATTGCCCATGCGTGCAAGTCGGCGCACAAAGACAAAGTTCCCCCCTGCCCTGTGTAGCCTGTAGAGGCTATTGGGGCAAGTGCTGCTCCCGAGGGCCCATTAAGAGGCCGGAACGGCGCACGAGGGGGTGTGATGTGGGAAGCAACCACGCTCGTCCGCCTTTGTTTCCCCAACGTTTAAACGCTATAATGGCTACTCGTTTAACGCTGAGTCGACCTAGGGGAGGTCCAGAATTGGTTCAGACATCACTCGTCGGTGCTCTTACGTGCAGATGGGCATGAAACCCATACGGCCAGGTTTGTAATGGTAGTGCAGTGGAAGGTGAACTTTGACAACACGCACGCTCAATTACTTAGAGCTATCTAATGACAATCACAATCACACGTGCAACCGTGTGTGTGTGTGTATGTGCAAAATTACCTCTTAGCTAATGAAATGAACCATTGGGCAAAGTGCTGTTAGCGAGCACCTAAGAATGCTGGTATTTATCTTTTTGGTTCTTTCGGTAAAGTCACGTAGAATGGAAATAATAAAATAATAAAAATAAAACATAATAAAATAATTCTCACGACGTTTCGGCCACAACGCAAGCAGCCAAGACAGAGTTTGTCTTCTCGACAGACCTGCTCTCCACCTGAGAACGGCTGCTTGCGTTGTGGCCGAAACGTCGTGAGAATTATTTTATTACGTTTTATTTTTATTATTTTATTATTTCCATTCTACGTGACTTTACCGAAAGAACCAACAAGATGAATCCCTGCAGTCACGAAAGCTTTGAATCGAAATTTAAGGCTGGTATTGTGCACAAGCTAGTAGTGGAGTGTGTGTGTGTGTGCGTGGCCAGGACCACAACCACACACCTTTGTCTTTAAACGCTCCATCAGTTCCCCAGGCTAAGTTGACCTCGGGCAGCCCAAGGGCAAGTTCAAACATCACTCGTCACTGGCGTTATACCCATGGTCAGTCCTGTAATTGAACAGAGTTGGCACGGTCGGCTACGTACGGTGCGAAAGAAGTTTAACATAGATGCATACATTGGCTGAAAGTGAACTAACCACTGGCACATATAAGGCGTCACTTGTGTTGCGTGACGTCGAACAGCAACGTTTAACATCGTGAAGGGTGCCCAAGTTAACCAGCAAACCCGCAGAGGCAGTTGTGGCACAACAGGCACTGTAGTTATGGCAATTAGCCCTCTTGGCTTCAGCCGGGACATCTGTGCACAGGGAAGTACACGACTAGCACGGCTGACTACGTACGGTGCGAATAAAGTTCAACCCGCATACAACTACGGGTGACAAACAATCAAATCATGGAATTGACCAAACATCCCAATGCAGGACTTTCCTGAAAATGGGTCTTGAGACTCAGTCAACCTATCCTGTGGTAAATCCTCGACTTGCAATCAGGAGAAAGCACAGTAATCGACGGCTCTCCGATGCTTGTGTGTGTTCCGGCTGTACCGTGTGTTGTCCGGCACGATATCCGATGTCACTGTTATGATGACTTTTGAGTGCTTTGACTCATCACCCCAGCGCCCGGTGAAACAACCACAACCTCTCTCCTCCAGGCGCCACCCCCCTCTCTGTACTCCACAAACATCCTCACAGCCACTCAGCCCAGGCAACGGAGGCTCATATAATACGTGCAAAACAACCCCTCTCTAAATTTCGATTTAAAGCTTTCGTGACTGCAGGGATTCATCTTCTTGGTTCTTTCGGTAAAGTCACGTAGAAGGGAAGTAATAAAATGATAAAAATAAAACACAATAAACTAATTCTCACGACGTTTCGGCCACAACGCAAGCAGCCGTCCTCAGGTGAAAACCAGGTCTGTCGAGGCGACAGAGTCATTTTATTACTTCCCTTCTACGTGACTTTACCGAAAGAACCAAGAAGATGAACCCCCCTCTAATGTTCATACATTTAGAACTCACGCCATTTGTACAGCACGCACGCCACAGCGAAGGCGACTACGATTCAGATGCAGTCTGCAGTAGTTTCACAGCCGGCGTCGATGTTGCAGTGTGTGTGTGTAATCACGATTGAGGACATTGCCAATACGATTTTCGAATTAACCAAAAATTGCACCCATGACGTCGGCGCACAACAGCCTACTCCGTTGAGTACGTCGGGGGAATCTTTGATGGCCACCGTGAAGTAGACTGCGGGTAGTTTTTATGCGGTCAATAACTCCCGTAGGAATAACCAGGGCGGCCTACCAGAACCGAACCGCGAACCTTGAGTAACAACCGGCGAACACGCCCCCCCCGCACTGGGCCGTGTCACCCCCCCCCCCCACTAGGCCATGCCCCCCCCCCCCCCCACAGAGACCCCACCCACAGTGAGAGAGAAGCCCCCCCCCATCTCCTCCTCCTCGCCCCCGCCGCCACCCGCATGTCCCCCACCACCACCACCCCAGCCAGCCTCTAGACGCCACGCACCGTTCCGCAACAAGCCACATGGGGAGAGAGGGGGGGGAGGAGGGGGATGTGGGTCTTGACGCTACGGTGGGAAGAGCCGAGGCGAGCCCGAGCCTTGGCTGCGACAGAACAATGGAACTGGCCTCCATCGCGAGCGAATGTTGCGTAGCACACCGCGTTCCTTTCCTGGGGAAAAAAAAATCACAATGGGACTCCATGCCGCATGGGAGTGGGGGAAGGGGTACAGGCTTGGGGGGGGGGGGCAGTGGGGGAGAGAGGGGGGCATGAGACCGGTAGGGTGACTGGCAGAAATTAAAGATTCTCCCAGCCGCTTACAAACACACACGCACTCGGGAAAATGTGCTGTGAACCAGCAGCTCCTATGCAGGCCGGCAATGCGCGCAAGGGGGTCGGGTCGGTGGTCAGCACCACGCCCGAACAGCGTTTGTCTCCCCGGTCAGCAATGTTTTACACGCCGCGCCAGGTACTCATTTGAGGCTGAGCCGACCTAGGGGAGGCCCATGAGCGGTTAAAGTAATCGTCGCCGACGTTGGCCATGAGCTGGAATGGAACTCGGGTCGCCTGGTTCGTGGCCTAGCGCAGCGCGCTAACCACTGCACCACCGCTCCCCGCAATCTATCTGAACAGCCTACACACACGTGCTGTGTGGGGGGGGTGGTGATGTAAGCGAGCACCTATTAAGGCCCGCAAGGAGCCCGATGGAAGTGAAGCCAGCAACCACGCCCCGGGCCGCCTTTGTCTCTCCCCACCGACGATGTTTTAATTTTCGATTTAAAGCTTTCGTGACTGCAGGGATTCATCTTCTTGGTTCTTTCGGTAAAGTCACGTAGAAGGGAAATAATAAAATAATAAACATAAAACATAATAAAATTATTCTCACGACGTTTCGGCCACAACGCAAGCAGCCGTCCTCAGGTGAAGACCAGGTCCGTCGGGGAGACAGCTGTGAGAATAATTTTATTATGTTTTATTTTATTATTTTATTATTTCCCTTCTACGTGACTTTACCGAAAGAACCAAGAAGATTTCGATTTAAAGCTTTCGTGACTGCAGGGATTCATTTTCTTGGTTTTATCGTTGTAGCCGAAACGTCGTGAGAATTATTTTATTGTTTTATTTTTATTATTTTATTACTTCCCTTCTACGTGACTTTACCGAAAAAACCAAGAAGATGAACCAAGAAGATGTTTAAATTGTTTTACACAGCGCCAGGTAATTTAAGGCTTGAGTCAACCTGGGGGGAGGCCCAGCACCGGTTTCAGATACTCGTCGCTTGATGATGGGTTGCCAGGTTTGTGCCGCTAATCGCTACGCCACCGCTGCACCCACTCGGTCTCACAAATGATCAGAGTGTGTGGGCAGGGCCACATTACGTTTGTTTGACGAGGACCCGGCGCTGTTATTATGCTCGGGCCCTCCTCTGTGTATATTATATTCTGCCCCTTGTCTGTTTTGCCACGACCCAAACACCTTAATTGTGACGTACTTTGGTTATTTCAGTTCTCGGTGTTAAATGTGGTGTACAAATTACACATCTAAATCAAAGTTAGAATGAACGCAACTTTCAATTTCGGAAACATACAGACGGTACCGTTTAATCCACTTAATTACGATCCAGTATCACCAAATGATGATGAAAAATATTATATTGTACCGGTCCAATCTTCTCCATCTGATAAACTCGAGTGCTAAATTCACGAGACCCGGATAAAATGTCAACAATATATGCACACACGCACATCGAATGTGTTTTTTTTAAGCACACAGAAAATACAAGCGGTGCGTGGCAGGGCACGAAGAGACAAATGGTTGAGATACCGGAAAGTGCCTTCACTACGTCAGGGCCCATGGGTCTGAGGCTGCAAGCCGCTCCAGAGTCGAGCTCAGGGGCCTGGGGATGCAATCTGCTCCTGCATCAGAGCCCAGGAGTCAGAGGCTGTAAGCCAGCGACTCCTGCATTAAGCCAGGAAGATTTTCAGTAAAGGCTCCGTCGTGCGTTTGGGGGACTTTCGAGGTTGGATAAAGAAATTGTGTTGTGTGTGGTAAAGTCACGTAGGTAAAAATGTAAAATTAAAATTAATAAAAGTAAAATAAAATAAAATAAAAATTACGACGTTTCGGAGGCAACACAAGCTTCCGTCTTCAGGTGCTGTATACAGCTATCGTGCTGTGACGGTTCCACCTGAAGACGGAAGCTTGTGTTGCCTCCGAAACGTCGTGATTTTTATTTTATTTTTATTTTACTTTTATTAATCTTAATTTTAAAAATTACCTACGTGACTTAACCGAAAAAACCTAAGAATATGAATCCTCGCAGTCACGAAAGCTTCAAATCTAGAAGTTGTGTGTGGTGTTTAGTTGTGTGAATTCTTAAAGTGTTTATTTTTGTCGGCGGTTCCTCGATTCAGTCGCCTCTGCTTAGGAGTGGCCGCGTGATGGGAGCTCGGGTGGGCTGGACTGCTGCTTTACGAGGGGTTAAAGAGAGGTCCTGTCAGAGCCAACCAGAAACATTCCAGGATCTGACTTCGAAGCTCAGAAGCAAGTGACTTTCTGGTTCAATCTGTTCCAGGATGCAGCCCAGAGCTCTCCTATAATCTGCCATCGCTGATGTACAAGCTTCAACCTCACAAGCCCAGGCCATTTTTAAAAGGTTTCTGATAATCCTCTTCTCCTCTGCCTGTGACTCTCTCTTCTCAATCAAGTGTCTCCAATGATCTCTTCTCAATAAAGTGTCTCCCAATCTCTCTTCTCAATAAAGTGTGTCCCAATCTCTCTTCTCAATAAAGTGTGTCCCAATCTCTCTTCTCAATAAAGTGTGTCCCAATCTCTCTTCTCAATAAAGTGTGTCCCAATCTCTCTTCTCAATAAAGTGTGTCCCAATCTCTCTTCTCAATAAAGTGTGTCCCAATCTCTCTTCTCAATAAAGTGTGTCCCAATCTCTCTTCTCAATAAAGTGTGTCCCAATCTCTCTTCTCAATAAAGTGTGTCCCAATCTCTCTTCTCAATAAAGTGTGTCCCAATCTCTCTTCTCAATAAAGTGTGTCCCAATCTCTCTTCTCAATAAAGTGTCTCCCAATCTCTATTTTCAATCAAGTGTCTCCCATTCTCTCTTCTCAATAAAGTGTGTCCCAATCTCTCTTCTCAATAAAGTGTGTCCCAATCTCTCTTCTCAATAAAGTGTGTCCCAATCTCTCTTCTCAATAAAGTGTGTCCCAATCTCTCTTCTCAATAAAGTGTGTCCCAATCTCTCTTCTCAATAAAGTGTGTCCCAATCTCTCTTCTCAATAAAGTGTGTCCCAATCTCTCTTCTCAATAAAGTGTGTCCCAATCTCTCTTCTCAATAAAGTGTGTCCCAATCTCTCTTCTCAATAAAGTGTGTCCCAATCTCTCTTCTCAATAAAGTGTGTCCCAATCTCTCTTCTCAATAAAGTGTGTCCCAATCTCTCTTCTCAATAAAGTGTGTCCCAATCTCTCTTCTCAATAAAGTGTGTCCCAATCTCTCTTCTCAATAAAGTGTGTCCCAATCTCTCTTCTCAATAAAGTGTGTCCCAATCTCTCTTCTCAATAAAGTGTGTCCCAATCTCTCTTCTCAATAAAGTGTGTCCCAATCTCTCTTCTCAATAGAGTGTGTCCCAATCTCTCTTCTCAATAAAGTGTGTCCCAATCTCTCTTCTCAATAAAGTGTGTCCCAATCTCTCTTCTCAATAAAGTGTCTCCCAATCTCTCTTCTCAATAAAGTGTGTCCCAATCTCTCTTCTCAATAAAGTGTCTCCCAATCTCTCTTCTCAATAAAGTGTGTCCCAATCTCTCTTCTCAATAAAGTGTGTCCCAATCTCTCTTCTCAATAAAGTGTCTCCCAATCTCTCTTCTCAATAAAGTGTCCCAATCTCTCTTCTCAATAAAGTGTCTCCCAATCTCTCTTCTCAATCAAGTGTCTCCAATTATCTCTTCTCAATAAAGTGTGTCCCAATCTCTCTTCTCAATAAAGTGTCTCCCAATCTCTATTCTCAATAAAGTGTGTCCCAATCTCTCTTATCAATCAAGTGTCTCCAATGATCTCTTCTCAATAAAGTGTCTCCCAATCTCTCTTCTCAATAAAGTGTCTCCAATGGTCTCTTCTCAATAAAGTGTCTCCCAATCTCTCTTCTCAATCAAGTGTCTCCAATGATCTCTTCTCAATAAAGTGTCTCCCAATCTCTCTTCTCAATAAAGTGTCTCCCAATCTCTCTTCTCAATAAAGTGTCTCCCAATCTCTTCTCAATAAAGTGTCTCCAATGATCTCTTCTCAATCAAGTGTCTCCCAATCTCTCTTCTCAATCAAGTGTCTCCAATGATCTCTTCTCAATAAAGTGTCTCCCAATCTCTCTTCTCAATCATCTTCATTCTCGCCGCACTGTTGCCTCCTTGCCCTCTATACCCCAGAACCTCTCCTACCCCTCACCACCTCCCCACGAATAAACACTTTCTAAACATCCCTCCTCCTTCCCTAACTCCCAAGACGCGCGTATAACCCCCATTTCCTGCACGGCTCCACGAGACGGAGGTCACTTTTAGACACGTTGTAAATCCACCTTCTGTTGTATTGTGATTGTGCGCGGACGGGAGGACACGGGGGACGGGGTTCAGAGCTTCCCCGCAGCTCCCCACTTCGTCCTTGTGCTACATTCCCGCGACCAATGGCAAACTGGGCACGACGGCCCAGGGAACGGTCAAGGGCCCAAACGAACGTCGCAAAGTTTATTGTCCCAGGACTTCAAAGGGCTCCAAGGGTCCTCGGCTCCTCCCACTTGGTCCACCCCACCCACCGACCCCTCTCGCTCTCTCTGATTGGAGGTAAACGATCGTAGACACTTTTGTTAGCGATGTTTAACAAACGTTTGGGCTCACGGTTAGGCTGTCCTAAGACGAAATCTGTCATTTTTGTTCAATTCCACAGCTTTAAACAACAACAAAACATGGTCCTGAGGTTGAACCTTAGCGAAAGAGACTGACGCACACTGATTCCATTGCTGCGTCGACTCGACTGGTTGCGAGGGTGTCACGGCTGGTTGCGAGGGTGGCCCAGGTGTACGTACGTATGTACGTTGAACTTCTTTTGCACTGTACGTAGACAACCACGCGAACCGGTGGCGCGGGGGGAAGAACAACAAACTTAACACAAAACGCAGTACCAAAGAAATCAGTTTTGAATCTCGATTTAAAATCGCACAGCTCCAGTGGCTTCCTAATATCGGCAGGAAGAGCGTTCCAGACGGCCACAGAAACGCATCTGAAAGCGTGCGATGCGGTGACCACCGTCTATGTTTGATTGCCAGCCAGAAGCTGCTGTTGCGAGGGTGACCGGAGTTTGCGTGATGGTTTATGCTCCTTAACGAGATCAGCAAAGGTACTGTGGTTCATTTGTGGCAAGCACTCTGTGTCCAATGAGTGTGCTGGCCTCATAATGTATTTGTTCGGCAACCGGAAGCCAGTGCAGCTCAGCGAGCAGCTCCCCATGCAGCTAGAGCCACGTGGTGCCAACTTCGGTCCGGTGAGGCTGCCATGGGATTCTAAGCCAAGCCAAGCCCGCTTAGCCCAGTTCATGACCTGAACCAGCGACATTTCCTGATGGCTGTAGAAACGTCACATCGGGTGATCGCCACTCCGATGGGCGACATCCGGCAGCAGCGGCAATGTTTGCCTACGTGGATTATTATGGAAAACTCCCTTCAACTCTAAATTGGTCAAGCGGACAATACGCATTCGAACGTCTTGCTTTGCACGTGAAAGACAAAAGTTGTCACGCAATCCGTCCCCCCCCCCCACAGCCGATTAAGGGAGTGTGTAATGTCATCGAAATTGATTCAGTACAAGCAAAGCTTTTTCAGAGATGATAAAAGGTTTTTACCCTTTTTTCTGGCAACCAACAGGTGTTAAGATGTTAAAACACCAAACTGAAACCTTTAACAAGGAATCATGACTGCATTCACCACAATGCGTGTGGTCAAAATGCAAACAAAAAACATACTCTGATAATATATGCATTGTCCTTGAAACTGATTGGCCCACACCAGAAACAGCTTTCTTTTGAGCCTCGTCTCAAACGGTGTAAGACAAGAGGACGCCAAAAGGCGTACAGCCTAAAGACAACGCACTATCAGAGTAATGAGACCTCGGTGTGAACATCTACATCATGGGACCTCCTTTGCCAGTACCAAACATATGATAATAGGTTTTTCCCCTTTTTTATAGCAACGGTGCATGCCCTTTAAACTCTCGTGCACTGTGGGTCCGTAGGCCCTCTCAGCTTTGCCCTTCATGGGCACCGACTGCTTTCCATCACCAATAGAACATCCACATACCGCCGGAAGCATTAGCGGTGAAATGTGGATTTAAGCCGAGGCGAGATGACTGGGCGGAAATGTGTTGCAAAGGTTTTTTTTAATCCTACAAGCAAGGGCGAAGACAAAGAACCCCACCCCCCCCCCGTGTAGCCTTAACAGACTGTAGGGGCAAGTGCTGTTAGCGAGCACCTATGAAAGCCGACGCGCCACACAAGGGGGTGGGTGGCCAGTACCCCACGCAGCCGCCTTTGCCTCCCCAGTGGCGATGTTTACTACACACCAGGTACTCATTTGAGGCTGAGTCGACCAAGGGGAGGCCCAGAAACGTTTCGGACAATCGTCACCGGTGGTGGCCGTGAGCGAAAAAATCGAACCTCCGTTCGCCGGGTTCGTAGCGCAGCCGCCTTAACCGCTACACCCACCGCTCCCCCACAAGCAAGATCAGGCGTGGACGCACACGAACATTCAACCTCCCCCCTGTGCCCATGTGCTGGATAAGCCACCGCGCCGGACTCACATGGGCAGGGCCGAGTGGAGCGCGAGAGAGCGAGAGCGAGGAGGAGGGTGGGGGGTGGGGCGCAATCATTCCGGGCAGTCCTCCCCCCCTACTGCTAAAAGGGGCCCCGCATCGGTTGTGTAAGCCGGCTGACAAGCCGAGGTGGAGCGCGAGAGGACACGGTGCCATGGTGATGGTTACACAACCCGCTTCGTGCCCACCGCGGATTTTGCAGCGATGCCCACGCGAGGCTGGGGCGCTGGGGGTGGTGGTGGTGGCAGAGGGCAAAGCAGACGGGCACACTCGGGGCTTTAAGCGCTTATGAACATCGAGATTGCGTCACCGCGGGCTGTTGATGCCAATTACGAGCGAATGGGTTTGACTCCAGACCGGGGTGGTGGAAAACTTTGGGCCCGGTGTTGTGGGGGGGAGGGAGTTGGCTGTTGCGTCGGCGTAATTCGGGCGAGTTCTGTTGTTGCCACGAGCTATAGGTTCGTGGTGCACTTTTTGCGTGACCGTGAGCGCAGCTGCAGCTGCAGTAGCAGCAGCAGCAGCAGCACGAATATGCCCGGTCTCGTCGAGATCTCAAGAGGCTCGCAAGCAGAGCAAAAGCCTTGTTTTGACTTCAATGGAAGGTCGCTTAGGAATTCCGGGTGTTACAGACCTGGGCTGGCTGGGAGGTGGGCCAGGCGATGGCGCTTTGAATGTTCACCACTTTTGCGTCTGTGTGTGTTTTTTTATGGGTGGTTAGCGCGCTGCACTGCGACCAGAGTTCGATTCCCGCTCATGGCCGGCAATAGTAACGATTATCTTAACCGGTTATGGGCCTCCCTAGGTCGACTCAGCCTCGAATGAGTACCTGGAGCGGTGTGTAAACATCGCTACTCGGGAGACAAAACCGGCGCGGTGTGGTATTAGCCACCCACCCCTCGTGTGCCACAGTGCCGGCCTTCATAGGTGCTCGTTAACAGCACTTTCCCCAACAGTTTGTTCAGACTATACGGGGGATCTTTGTCTTTATTTTTATGAGTACTCCGATATTCTCCATGGGCATAAACACTCACTTGATGTTTAAGGCGAAAAATCCCAGTGCAAGCATCCTTTTAAAAACCAGTCTCAATATTCAGTGATACGTCTTGTGAATACTTAAAGCGAATCATTTATTATTATTCATAGGTGTCGGTACACTACGAGGGTGATGGAGGTGTTCTCGATTGTGTGCAAGTCATGGCATGTAAGTTTAGTGGAAGGAAAAAAAATCTCATGCACAGTCTTAAGTCATCAGCTTCACAATGGCATAACAGCTCTCCATCAAATTACAAAGCTGCCTGGTCTGTATACATTGTCATCGCCAGCATCACGCATGCTCATTCATGTGTGGTGCTGCTGATGATAATGGTGTCATTACCACCATCATCAGCATTTATAGATGCACCCATGGTTGGAAGCATTAACGAATTCTTTCAGGAATGATGGATGAATGAATGGATGGATTGGATGGAAGGATTAATGAACGGTGCGTGGGCTGATGGATGAATTAACAAATGAATGTATGGATTGTCAAATGAATGGCTTCAGTGGAATGGAATTACGTGTGGATGGATTGAGGAATGGATAGATGGAGGAATGGGTGGATGGATGGATGGTTGGATGGTTGGAAAGATTGATTCATTGATTTATGACCCCAAATACTGTCACAGTAGGGAAGACTCCAGATTGACATGGCTTGGGTGGGGAAGACCTAAATCCATTGGTGCGACTCAGTACCGAGCATGTCCTTAATCTATGCCCCGGCTCGTGGAACGCACTGAGCACCTGTGACCAGATGATGACTTGGGATCTCCGGATTGGCGAGGAAATGCAACAGCCGTCTGCCGCCCGTGCCCGTTAGTGCCACGATCCCAAGGCGTACACATGACAGCGGCAGTGCCAGATGATAAAGATGATTTAGATTATTCGGCTGCCGTAATTTGCCACGTGATTAGCCACTTTGTTGAGCTCTCATTTGTGGCTCAGAGGCAGAGGTCGCAACCGGGTACCCGATACCCGTACCCTACCCGATACCCGGCTACCCGTACCCGGCCAGGTACGGGTACGGGTACCCGTTTGAGACCCTGGTGCGGCCGGGTACGGGTAAGTAATCAAAACCCGTTTGCGACCTCTGCTCAGTGGGCGTTACCCAGTGAATTTTTTTAATTTTTTTTGCTCGTGATTTCCTTACCTTTCCCATACTTTGCACTCCTATCGTAGCTTTGTGTTGTTTGTTGTTGCCACTTTCTGAGCCGCCCCGACTGGACATCTGTGGGGAAAAAAAACTTTATATAGCTCCATCGAATTCCTCCGGTATAAATAAAGATTCTGAATCTGATCAAGGAGTACTGGATAAGCGTTGCAAGCATCAAGGCACTAGTGTTGCGGACAGAGGGCTTTCGGAAAGAGCCTAAGCAGCTCCACTCTGCTCTCTCTCTCTATCTATATACGCACAGTATTAATATTAAGCTGAGCCCCAAGCTTTCCCCGCGCACTTTGCAAACAGAACATTTAAGGACACGAACGTGCATATGTGACGCTCTGCCTAAAGGATGTCGGCACATCTTCTTGGTTCTTTCGGTAAAGTCACGTAGAAGGGAAATAATAAAATGATAAAAAAAAATAAAACATTACGGCACAATATCTGCAAACATGAAACTTGAAAGAAAAAAAAGTTTAAATAAACAAAAAATTCACCACCCAGCGAACAGTCATAATAGTTTTACGCACCTTATTTATTTATTGCACTAAGAAAATGTACTTTTAGATGCTCACTTCTTTTTCTCTCTCTCTTCAGTTTTGCCCGGGTCGCAGAGTCGTTCGTACATTTTGACAGATCCAGGGCAGCTGGATGGGCGACTTTTATTTTTACAGAAAATATTTTAATTCATTCCTACATTCACATCCATCGCTACCACTCACAATACATGCTTTGAATCAAGTGCATACATAAGAAAAAAAACGTTACCATGTTGTGCATATCGTTCATTATAATTTTCAGAAACGTGTCTTTAGGCTCACGGGACAATGGAGACATACAACACAAATGAGACAGTAAAAAAGAGACACGAAAAATGTATTATTATCGAAAGAACCAAAATATGTATTATTATTAATGAACAGCGCTTGTGACTCTGAAGTCGTAACAATTGGTCGAATGGTCGCCAAGCAAAGGAGGGATTGAGGCTGGTCGTGCCTGGTGATGTCGTCGCTGCTGCTGCTGCTGTTGGCAATCCCAGGGGAGCCTAGGGACCAGGTGTGTGAATTACAGTGATACCCGACGACCGTGGGAGACCACGTGACACGGAGTCACGCGGCTGGTCTGATCTCAACACGAGACTCCACAATCTTTTTAAAAATAAAAAATAAGCCCCATCATCAGAAACAAGAACGCCTCATTACCCGTAATCCTCCCAGCTTCAATCCTCAACACACCGCTGAGCCCCATCGCCTCCCAACATTCCAGTGTAATTGCAACACGATTGTGCAGTCGGACCTCGTATAAGAGTTTTTAGTGCTTCCTATTGCGCCGAAGGAGTGCACTTGTCTGGAATGATGGCTCGATGGCAGCGGGTCGCTTCTTCTCTGCTGCTGCTGCCCAGCGCAAGTCTGGAATTCTCTCCCGAAGGCCACCTGCACTTCTGGTGCCCTGAGTCTGTTCGAATCCAGTCAAGGCCTTCCTCTCCCCATGCTTATGACTGTCTTCCACCAATGGAGTGATGTCTTCATTCACTCTAGAAATAATAATTATAATAATATTACCGTCGTCTATAGATTACAATATACTCTGGAAAGTAACATGCACCCCAAACCTGTGCTCGCTGTCAATACATTTATACAAATCTGGCCATAAACATACCTACCAGATGATAATATACAAGACCTACTTTTCCATTAAATTACAGAGAAAATTATTTGCGTCTTAATCCGGAAAATATGATGATAATAATGATGATGCCAATTATTTACTCAAAGCAATGCACGTTGTTTTATCTGGGAAATAATTTCGGAGTCTCAAGAAATGTTTTTTTTCAAGAGGGTCTTGCATTGGGATGTTTGGCCAATGCCGTGTTGCATTGTGGGAGGACACTGGAGGACCTGGAGAAAACCCATCATCCCGAACAGGGCATAAACACTCAACGGAGCCAAACCAAGTCGTATAACACTGGATCCAAATTGCATGCTACACGGGAGGGTAAATGTTCAAGCGCCTTCCTGAGCATGTGGTGGGAAATCCTACACGAATATGGCCAGGGGACAATCTTTTTCACAGGACGGCCACCGTTCAATTGCCTACAAAAGCTGTACTCATTTTAGTGAACTTGGAGAAATGATGGGCTGAGTCAACCCCATTGTAAAGAGGGCCACGTGTCTCCAGAGAGGTAATGTCTTGAAGGCATTTGTATTCAGCGCTTGCTGTTTATGCTATATTCTCTTGATTTGCAACGTTCATGTCTGTTTTCCATACTTAGTGTTATTTTAGGCGCAGCGGGAATCGAACGTGTAAGCCCCAGCTAGCGAGGCAGAACGCCTAATGTATACTGACTGCATCGCACAACCATCGTGAGCCACCCTTGCTATACGTAGTGCCACAGTCACACTGGATATCACAGTCATTATCTCCGAAAATGGCCCCTCAAGCCAACGGAGAGAGATGTTCTCCCGGGCGATATACACTCACCGTAATTGTAATCTCCGCACGCACTTAAGTTAATTGGGAGACATTTCCAGAGGAGTGTCGGTTGGCTTTGTGTGTTCTTGCTGTGTGTCTGTGTGTTGTTTCTGTGTGTCTGTGTGTTGTTTCTTTGTGTCTGTGTGTTGTTGCTGTGTGTACGGTGTGTATGTGTGTGCGTGGGGAACGGTGGGTGTGATGGTTAGCGCACTGCACCACGAACTTGGCGACCTGAGTGCGATTCCTGGCCACGGCAGTTAAGAGGAGTGATATCCGACTCAGTTCAACGTCTCCCCAAGGTCGACTCAACCTTAAATGAGTACCTGGTGCAATATGTGAACATCATTACTGGGGAGGCAACAGAGGCCGGGTGTATAGTTCTGGCCACACGATCACCTTGAGCGCTATGTTTACCTTTATAGTTGTTCATCAACAGCACCCGCATCAACAGCAGCGGCTTTATGAAGGGGGCCGGATCTTTATCTCTACATACTGTAAACATGTGGGGAGTGAATTTTGATTTAAAGCTTTCGTGACTGCAGGGATTCATATTCTTGGTTTTTTCGGTAAAGTCACGTAGAAGGGAAACAAGAAAATAATAAAAATATAAAATAATAAAATTCTCACGACGTTTCGACTGCAACACAAGAAATCATCATCAGGTGTGAAAAACATGGCAAGATTTTTTTTAAAAAGAGGCGGGTTTTTTCACATTTTCTTGCTGTGTTTTTCACACCTGATGACGATTGCTTGTGTTGCGGTCGAAACGTCGTGCGAATTTAATTGTTTTACATTTTTATTATTTTACTGTTTCCCTTCTACGTGACTTTACCGAAAGAACCAAGAGTATGTGGGGAGTGGTGGTGCAATGTGCACTGCGGGAAGAACCTGGCATCAACCTGAGTTTGATTCCTGGCCATGCCCAACAGCAGTGACGCGAGACATTGGAACTGGTACTGCCCTGGGCTTTTTCCAAGGTTGATTCGACCTAAAGTGAGTACCCAGCGTGGCGTGTAAACGTCAGCACTAGGCAGACAAACGTTACCCTGAGCAGCGGTGCTAGCCACACCACCTTCTCGTGCACTGTTCTGGCCTTAATAGAGGCTCACTTACACGTATTTGCCCCAACCAGGGGTTATTTGTACTAAAACTAAACTAAACTGGGTTTTATGTTTTTTTACCAGGCAAGGCAAACTGAGCTATGCAGCTCTTCTTGAATAGCGACCTAGCCACAAATGACAGCTCAACGATGGGGCTTATCACGTGCCAATATGCAGCAGGCACATACTCCAAACGCACGTTTCTAGATGATGTGGAGGAAGAGCCGGAGAACCCGGAGGAAAATCCACGGGACCAGTGGGAGAACGTGCAAGCTCCACATTATGCAGGCAACCGGGTGGGGATCGAACCCACAACCTCCTGCATACCAGGCGAGGTAGACAACATCTCCGAGTGACCGCGTCACTAAGTCAGCATCTCGCCACCGCGGCACATTTCCTGAGCAGTGGGAAGTGACCCATGCGACAGCGCTCAAGATTCAGGTGGCTCGGGTCAAACATTCCCGTGGAGAAATAAATTAAACCTTACCTGGGCCTCATTTAGGTTGACTCAGCCTAAAACGACCAACTCGATGCTGTGTTTTCATGATTTACGCTACTCGCGAGACATTGACCACAACACCTGTATCGTGGTCATCAAACCTCGACCAACCCTTGCTATGCTATCTTCGATGTGTTATTTAGGACTGTGCCACGTGTTGTTCGGCATGACGGCCCAACGTTTCACCTCCGCGCGTGCTGGGACCAGGAACCGATGTTGCTCAGTTCCTGGGGGAGCAGGAACCGAAGCTTCCCGGCGCGTGGAGCGAAACGTCGGACATCGGCGCCGGACAGCGCACGGAACACACACGTCGGAGGAGCGCTTCACGACAGCGCGGCCGCGAAAAACAATTTACGCGGAAATGTTCTTTGCAAGCACGTGCCCCCAACAGTCCACGCGGCTTAATCGTGGGTTCGCGTGTTTGTAAGCACACTTATATAATTACGTTGTTTGTAAGAGGCTCTCAGCAGGGTGTGTACGTGCGTGAACGATTCCGTGTGAATGACTTCAATTACCGACTTAACCGCAACCGGCACATCGGGACACGTTCGTGCAGGCGTTTCCTGCGTGCAGAAAAAATAAAAGAAAAACAAACCCCCAACGTAATGTGCAATCACCTGCCTTCACATCCAAGCACTGCTGCAGGTGTGGCACCCGTTCAAATCGTGACTCGCTGCTGCTTGAGTGAGTTCGAGAAAGAAAAGAAAACAAGTTTTTTTTTTACGTAATTACCTCCGACGACGATGCCCTCTGTTTTCCCAATCGTTCAGTGTGCACAGAAAAGTCACGACCAACACCAGTGACGATTATCTGAATTGGTTCTGGACCTCCCCTAGGTCGACTCAGCCTTAAATGGAGTACCTGCTGCGATGTGTAAACAATACCACTGGGGAGACAAAGGCGACCGGGCCGTGTCAGCCTTCATAGGTGCTACTCGCTAACAACGCTTGCCCCAACAGTCTGTTAAGGCTATACGGGAGCGGGGGGTGGGGGGGTCTTTGTTGTGAGCAGATAGATCGACTCAAATTAGTAAATGATGCAGAAATATCAGCATTGGAGATACAAAGGTAGGAATGGTGTTCGTCACTCAGTGTTCCGTGGCGGCGGCCTTCATAGGTGCTCACAATGCAGATTCTCTTGACCTTTCTGTGCCCACACACAAGCTGGATGGTTGGTGCAGCCACCGTGCAAAATCCTCTTGCTTTACAATGTTACGATGCTCAGGTGCGTTTACCATACTTAATGTTATTGGTTCTTTCGGTAAAGTCACGTAGAAGGGAAATAATAAAATAATAAAAATAAAACATCATAAAATAATTCTCACGACGTTTCGGCCACAATGCAAGCAGCCGTCCTCAGGTGAAGACCAGGTCTGTCGGGGAGACAGCGTCTGTCGGGGAGACAGCAAGACAGCGTCTCCCCGACAGACCTGGTCTTCACCTGAGGACGGCTGCTTGCGTTGTGGCCGAAACGTCGTGAGAATTATTTTATGATGTTTTATTTGTATTATTGTATTACTTCCCTTCTGCGTGACTTTACCGAAAGAACCAAGAAGATGAATCCCTGCAGTCACGAAAGCTTTAAATCGAAATTTACACTTAATGTTATTTTAGGGCAGCGGGAATCGAACTTGTGACCTCAAGCTCGCGGTGGCAGAGCGCCTAAGCTGTATGGAAGCGGGGATTGGATTTGCCGCAGCCTCCCAGGGCAATTCCTGCCGGAAATTAGCGGAACATGCAACTTGCCGCACAGAGGACATTGCAGACCCTGTGAGGCTGTTCCCAATACAGAGCAGCAAATTAATCCGTGACGATGTCATTAGGCGAATCGTCGTTAAAAATGTTTTTGTGTAAATCAACTTAAAAAATGGTCGTGACTTGTTTGTAATTTCCTTAATCTGACAGTTTTGGCAACTTCACGAGCACGGCCTTGCTTGCTACCAAGGTTATATATTTGATGCTGGTGGTTAACATTGACGTAGATCTTAAATACCTCGCTTGGTATACAGGAGGGCGTTTGCGTGAGTTTCCCCGTGGCCGCGATTATTTTTCTCCGGGTCCTCCAGTTTTTTTCCTCCACATTTAGTGTCAGCATCACACGTTTAGAGTATTTGGCTGCTGTACATTTCCCCGTGATGATGATGCTGATACGTCCACTTCCTTCAGCTATCAGGTCGATTCTGACAAAGAGCCTTATAACTAATTGGGCCTTGCCGGGTAAAATAACTTTTTTGAAAAACATTTGAGTTTAAGGCTGAGTCCGCAACTATGGTCTATTCTCGCTAGACAAATGATGAATGGCCTTTTCAAAAGACGCAGCGCTGTTGTCAATAGACACGCACTTGTGCACGCTCTCGGATATTGGCTCACTATCTGTTGCTGTGCGACTCGCAGATGGCAGTGAGGTTGTGGCTTTGCTGAGCAACATGTAATTCCGTCGAAAAAGAGTTTCCTCCCCGTTATCCGAATGAGGTCGTGTGCCCTCTCGAAAACTTTAAACGCTGAACAAAGGCAATTTTTTTTTCGTATGAAAAGAAAGAATACATTTTACTCTTTCTGAAAATAAAAAAACAGGTGTTAAAATCTTGATTTGAAGCTTTCGTGACTGCAGGAATCCATACTCTTTGTTTCTTTCGGTAAAGTCATTTAGAATAAAACACATTTTTGGGTTACACATTCGTCCTTAACCTTTATACCTACGTGACTTTACCGAAAGAAACAAAGAGTATAGGTATTAAGATGTTCAAACGCCAAATAGAAACCTTTTGCAAGGAAGTTTGTATTTGGTTCGTTCTCATCTTTGCAATCCTATTGGTTCTCGAGAGTAACGTTATTTCAATATATCAGTAGTCGTGCGAGATGCGATAATTAGAGTGTTCTCTGGATAATTTTCTCCTTCCAAACGAGGTTAATGAACACCACTGGGCTTCAGATGCTTTAATGAAGATTGAATTAAACCGGAATGTATATGCACAGATAATTTGTCTTTTTTTTCTGCCCAGACAGTGATGTCTTGTGATTCAAATGAATCACGCCGCGTACACTCACACAAAAGACAAAGATGCCCCGTGTAGCCTTAACAGACTGTAGGGGCAAGTGCTGTTAGCGAGCGCATATGAAAGCCGGCGCGGCACGCGAGGGGGTGGGTGGCCAACACCACGCCCGCCTTTGTCTCCCCAGTGGCGATGTTCTCAAACCGCACCGAATACTGTGCTTATCTGAGGCTGAGTCGACCTAGGGGAGGCCCAGGACCGGTCCGGATAATAACCGCCACCGGTGTTGGCCGTGAGCGGGAATCGAACTCGAATCGCCTGGTTCGTAGCGCAGCGTAGCGCTAACCGCTGCACCACCGCTCCTTACGCACTCAGACACCCACCCAAGGGTTCGCACCCGATGGGTTTACAGCACAGCTCTGAAATGGCTCATTAAGACGACGGTGGCACGACTTACCAACGACACACAAATCGTTGTTGTTGTTGTTTAATTTGAGCACAGTTGCTGTGAAGCCGAAAATAGGGCGTATAAACCGGAATGTATATCTATATAAGGCACCCTTAACACTGTTGGCAACATTTAGCCTGTAACGAACCGTTAAAAATGTATAATAAACGATATATAAAAATAAAACGCTCATACACACACTGACTACGAGGTTCGCTATATTTCTCAACGGCATTCCTGGTCATGCCCTTCACTTCATTTAGCCCCTTCAAAATCTATAATGCCATTTTCTGATTTGCTTATGAAAAGTTTCGCTGTTTAAAGAAAAGTGCCGTTTGTGCGACATCAAAAGTATTTGTGGCGTCGTCTTCAGGGGCTGTTCGTTCGCACTGGGCTACGCACCGCCAGCTGAGGCGGTTCCGAATGGAAATGTCTTCCTGCTTGACAACGATAACACGCACACTGAGCTACAATCGCGTGGCAAATCATTACACCTCGAGCCTGCATGCGTTCAAATTCATTTTGTCCAGCCAGGTGATAAATTGCTGTCTTTTCTTGGATTTTCTGTTTGCACTTAGTCATATATACACTTTAAGATGTTTTTTGTTCATGTTTTTGTTTTTTTGTTTGTTGCGGTTGCACCCGATTCAAGAGCCGAATGGCTCACAGGGCTATACCTAATAAATGAACTTGAACTAAAGGGACCAGGATGGGTCTAATTTGCAGGAGTGACCTGGGGCATTTGGCCGCCAACAGGAGGCGATGACTGCTCTGCATAATCCCAATTGAGTAATTCGCGGGTACATTTTCGCATTTGGAACATTTGAACCATGCCGTCGGCACACAGTGGCCTGCTCTCGCAATCGACGTCGCGGGAATCGTCAACGGCCACCCTGAAGCAATCGGCACGTGTCAGTGTTATTGTAGTGAATACACCAGCGGTATTAACCAGCGCTGCCGCTGGATTCGAACCGTGACGCTCTGCAACAAGCAGGCGAACGCGTCTGTGTTTCGATTTAAAGCTTTCGTGACTGCAGGGATTCATCTTCTTGGTTCTTTCGGTAAAGTCACGTGACTTTACCGAAAGAACCAAGAAGATTCGTCTGTGTTTGATTGGCTTGAATGTGTGCGTGCGTGCGTGTCCGTATGTGCGTGTGCATGCACAATTCAGATCAACTCTACCATATCTGTTCATGGGAATGTTACCAGAATTACATTAACGCATAAAGAAAAAAAAACATTGACTGGAAAATAAGCAGCAATTTGATTGTTGCAATTTAAATTCTTCCCATAAAACACAGTGTTCTTGTAAACAAGACACTCCCGCATCTGTATAATGTCAAGCCTCCGCGTATAAACAATAACAAGTAAATAAGTAAATTGTGGCGTTTGTGTTTATAAAACAACTTAACAGCACTGCAAGCATAATAGGCGCGCGGGCAAGTCTACTGGATTAAATACACGAGCAAAGATAAAAACGCATTTAGTCGGATTCCAACATCAAATATAAATGAGTGAAAAGATGAAACAGTTCAAAAGTTTTTGGAAAAAAATTGTGATTTCATTCCTCGAGATTATATTATCTCACTTGGTCAGCGTGTTTCAGATAAACATATTTAAAATAATGATGTATGTTTATTTATTGATTGTACATTTTGTGCTTCTACTGCTGTTTTTAAAATAAAATGTTCAAATACCCCAATTTGTTTTGTGATTTATATTTCTGACAAAAAAGTATTCGATAAACATCAGTGGGTCAGACTGTCTCCGCCACAATTCAGCAGCAGTAGCTGGGGCGCCAGGGGCAGAGTGGGGGCTGACTGAAATCTGTGGAAGCCACAAAAAAAAACGTCACTACCAACTTTATATTCTTAGGTTTTTTCGGTAAAGTCACGTAGGTAAAAAAATCTAACTTATTTTAATTTTACTTTTAGTAATTTTGATCTTTTTTACCTACGTGACTTTACCGAAAAAAACCTAAGAATATGAATACTTGCAATCACGAAAGCTTCAAATCTAGACTCACTACCAACTTTGATTCAAACCGCCAGCAAAAATAACGTTTTTTTTTTACAATTTTTTTATTCTAACAGGTAAAGGCCCGCAGAGATACACAGCTCTTTTTCAGAAGCGATCCGGCCACAGATACTGGCTCAACCAATCGGCTTACCGTCTGTTGCCAAAATACTCTAAACGCGTGATGTTGATTCTAAATGCGGAGGGAAACCCCGGAGGAACCGGAGAGATATCCACGCGACCACGGGGAGAACACGCAAACTCCAAATATACAGCAGGTGTCAGGGTCGGGATCGAACCCACGATCTCCTGTATACCAGGCGAGGTAGTTAACATCTCGCCACCGTGGTACCCATGGTGATTTTCCGTTGGCAGTGGTGCACACACACAGTTAACACACAAACAAAAACATTGGTCAATAATAACAGTCACCTTAAAAAAGGAAAAAATGTCCTTTCAATCGGCAATGTTTTGGACTACGAAGAAGGGCTATTGCCTTAAAATGTAGCCTATTTGAAGCTTTCGTGACTGCAGGAATCCATACTCTTTGGTTCTTTCGGTAAAGTCACGTAGGTAGCCGCAGTGTTCCTGACAACACGTTGGGTTTTTGCAGCAATAACAAGGGCAGTGAAATACATGTAAGGCCCAGGGATGAGTGGCTCAGTGGATTATGCGAATGATTAATTTTGACCACACTGCAACAGGGCTATTTAACAGCGTTGTTCCTAATGCAATGTTTCAGTGACATTTAATAATTTTTCTTTCAATACAAATTGATTTACATATTAATGTATTTCTTATTGTCAAAGGGTCTGTCTGTTACTCAATATCTATTCATAGTTAACTCTTCATACGCCATTAAAAAAAAACGATTCATTAGGAAACATGTTTCAATTCAATTCGTACCAGGCCCCATGGTATACGTTGCAGTCCCCAGCTCGTATTGCCCGCTCTCTGCCTGGGCTAACTATTTTTATGTGCTATGAATAAGGACCATTGTTCCAAACGTCACCCATTAAGCATGTTTCCTTCAATGACTACGAATGTGGTAATTTTGTTTTTTACTTGCATACGATCACATTGTGGCTATTTTATACAGAAAAGCCACAATGTTGTTGTTTTTCCACTGGGCGTTTAGCTCTATGTGGTGTGCATGAGTCACGTGCACTAGCGGCGTTAGTGAAAAAGAAAGGGCCTCTTTGGATGCCTGTGGTTAATAATCATGTTATCGTTGTCTTCATAATCACTGGAACGTAAGGAAGATATTGCCGTATGGAACGCACGAATGCCGACTTGCAAACACAGTGCATGTCTCAGAACATTACCTCTAACAGTCTACGCGTGAGTACGCCATAATTAGCTTTATGGAAGCATTACAATGCTGTGCAAATAATTTTACGTAGATTCAAAGCTTAAGGCGCAGCCCTGAACTGACTTGTTCACTCTCACAGCTGGTGGGAGGGCCCCCATCACAGCGAGATCTGGAGCCCCCCTGTATAGAAGAATACTTTGGCCTACTCTTTCAAGCTGGCCATACATTTCGATTTAAAGCTTTCGTGACTGCAGGAATTCATCTTCTTGGTTCTTTCGGTAAAGTCACGTAGAATGGAAATAATAAATAATAAAAATAAAACATTATAAAATACAATTCTCACGACGTTTCGGCCACAACGCAAGCAGCGTTGTGGCCGAAACGTCGTGTTATATCTGCCAAGTGAAGGGGGGGGGGGGGTGCTGGTTGAGGGAGGGGAGGAAATATAATTTGCCTATTTTATAATTGCCCTACCCACGGGTAGTTACATGCACACGGCTGATAACGTACGGTGCGAAAGAAGTTCAAAACAAATTTTATTGAGAGCATATTCATATACAGTACAGGTGTATATATTTATATATATCGAGTGTACATGAGCCAGAGTCTGGGTGGATGGTGACCGCAGACTTGCAGTGGAAACTCATCAACAAGGATTTGTTTTTTCCCACAGAAATATAAAAACGCTCCTCAGCACGGCGTGGTCTCCGATATTACTGCCATTGTAGCCATCATCCACTCACTCGCTGCCGCGACCCTGCAATTTACTCTCTTTTTCATTTGTTTTATTATTTAAAATAAAAAAACGACTTGCTTTCTACCGTTTATTGATGAACAATCTCATTCTCTGAATGGTATTACGCGCTCCCCTCACCCCCCATCTATACTTCAAAGCAAATGTCGGGAGTGCATCTTGAAGTCTGTGTGAGACCAGGTGTTGCGGGGAGCAGTGGTGCGTGCGGTGGTTAGCGCGCTCACGATGAACACCAGTGACGATTACCTGAAGCGGTCCTGGGCCTCCCTTAGGTCGACTCAGCTTGAAAAAAGTCACAAAGGCGGCTGGTCGTTGGTGCTGGGCACCTACCCCCGCGTGTGCTGTGTTGGCTTTCATAGGTGCTCGCTAACAGCACTTGCCCCAAATGTCTGTTACGGCTTCAGGCGGAGATATTTGCCTTTTGTGACCAGATCTGGCGGTCACCTCAGTCAACCCATGGCGTCTGGGTCTGTCCAGCAGGGAGTCTTCGACACTTCACGTGACCTCAGGGTGCACCTAGCCTGGCACAAGCGCCGTCGTGACGCCATCGGCGGCTGTTGTTGTTGTTGTCGTTGAGACCAGAGTATTACTGATACCGAGCACGAGTTTGGGACGCGTATCACGTTCATGAGCATCTTATAATCGAGAAAATACGGTACCCGTTTTAGGAGCAATACATTGGGTGAACAGGGACGTTTTTCGCATCGACGATGAGTAATGGAATGGGGCCATGAGATAGGGTAGCCTACTTTCATCAAATGCCATGGCTAATTTTATTTTTTTATTTTAATGCGTCTGAACGGACCGCGTGAGAAGCGCGGGGTACATTTGCAGAACAAATCGCCCAATTAATTGGCCACGTGACCATGTAAGGATGGAAATTGAGCCGAGAGAGGCTGCCTGTGGATCGTGTCGCTTGCCTCGTTAGTGTGCACCTCGCGCGGTGTACGCACGTTCAACTCATTCGAACGTCCCGCACCGGTAGAGTGGTGGTGACGTGCAGGCTGTACACTCAACGGTAATGGCCATGGACTGCACGTTCAGTATTTGGGGGTCGCAGTGAACTAGGATACTGCCACATTGGAGGGCTTAGCGCACTGGACTCGCAAATTTAACTGTAACGAAACGTTTTCTAAATCCTTTATATTAAGTTCGCTTGCTTACTTGCTTGCGTGCTTGCGTGCTTGCTTGCTTGCTTAGGACCGTGCAAATCTTTCGGTAGTTTTTTAACCCACTTCCTGTGATCCAATCGAGCTGACATTTTGCACACAGACTAGTTGTGCGTGACAATTAATTTTCGTGAAAAACAATTTCCAAAATTTTACACTGTTTAGGGAGAAACAAATAAATATTTAATTACTAATTGCTTAATGCTGCCAGACAATCATCTGACCCATAGGTGGCAGCCATCTCAAGCCAGAGGACGAGAGGACTCTAGCCGCCACGCGCATATAAAGGATTTATAGTGAAAAACTTTGTTTTTACGGGTTAATTTTTTATTTGCCGACTGCCCCTTTGGTCGCAACTGTCGTGCGGTGAGTTGGAACCGGCGACCCTCGGGATTTTGATGCCTATTGAAAGGACATCCTTTCCTTTTTTAAGGTGACTATTATTATTATTAGCGAATGTGTTTTTTTGTTTGTTAACTGTGCTTGTGCACCACTGCCAAAGCAGCATCACCAGCGGCGCCACGGTGGCGAGATGTTAACTACCTCGCCTGGTGTACAGGAGGTTCGTGGGTTCGATCACGACCCTGACGCCTTTGCATGTGGAGTTTGCGTGTCTCTCTCTCTCTCTTACCTTGGTCGCGTTGATTTTTCTCTGGGTCCTCCGGGTATTCCCTCCACATTTAGAATCGACATCACACGTTTGGAGTATTTTGGCTGCTATACATTTCCACACGATAAGCCATCTTGTTGAGCTATCATCTGTGGCCAGGTCGCTTCTAACAAGGAGCTATACAGCTCAGTGGGCCTCACCTGGTGAAATAAAAAACATTGTTTAGTTTCAGTTGAGTTTTAAAAAAATTCACACGTTAACTCACACACAAGTGTACAAGCCTATTCCTCTTTGTGCTTCGCATCTGTATCCAAGACACAACCTAAACCATGACGCACTATTCCACCACAATTCTTGATACATATATATCATGAACCTCTAGGAGAAACAGACTTTACCATCAAATTAGCATTCCTGTCTCGCAGATTAAGGAGTGGCCGGTTTTTTTGCCAACAAACCCACTCTCTCTCTGTGCCGCCACATAGCTCCACATTGTTTCGGGGTATTACAGCACATACCTTGTGGCTGCTGTTACAGGCAACGACTGGTCCAGCGTCGACTTGAATTTAATACCTTGCGACTGTGCGCCCGGCGCCTCCCTCGGGTTGTCAACACCGGGTCATTAAAATGATCAGTGCTCATTTTCAATCGACCGAGTTCAGTGTCTCGGAATTGAGCCCGTTGATTGGGCAAAAAAAAATAGACGTGCCCAGCAACAAACAACGCTGTCCACTCAGCCTTTCAACATCTCAGCACATTTGTCAACTGATGGAACGATTGTGCCAACCCTTAACTCCACCGTGGCAGAATCCCTTTGCTCATGAGCACAATATTCAAAAGCTTTAGATGAGTCCACAGTCCATGAAATATTTGGTGGCGATGCTGCTGCTTCTAGATTTGAAGCTTTCGTGACTGCAAGGATTCATACTCTTAGGTTTTTTCGGTAAAGTCACGTAGGTAAAAAATAAAATTAAAATTAATAAAAGTTTGATACAGCAAATCTAGCTGTGACGGTCCCACCTGATGACGGAGACTTGTGTGGCCTCCGAAACGTCGTTATTTTTTATTATTTTATTTCTATTATTACTTTAATTAATTTTAATTTTATTTTTTACCTACGTGACTTTACCGAAACAACCTAAGAGTATGATGCTGCTGCATGCTGCTTTGGCAGTGGTACACAAGAATCCTAATTAACAAAAGCACTCAACACCGTCGTCGATAACAAGGAAAACATAATAGCCCTTCTTTTTGGGCAATGTCCCTACTGGATAACATCTATATGAAGAAATACCATTGCACGACACATCAACTCTACTATTTATAGCCATACTGTATATGTATATTTCTTTGAGGGGAGTGTTATTGATAAATGTGTTGAGTTGTTGTTGTTATGCTTGCTTCTGCACCGCTGCCAATAGTATCACAAGCATTCGTGTTCATTTGAAGCCACTCAGCTGGACAGAGATAAACGCTGCTTTGAAATTCCTGAAATCGATGTTTAAGACATGATCATCATCAGCCGTGATCAATCCACTGCTAGATGAACAAGTCCTCAAGCCATCGCCACCGCTCACGATGCTGCCATACAATAATCCAGCCAGCACCTGCACACGGCGGATGACTTCGCCGCTCCATCTCCCCGGCGGTGCCCCTGCCCTCGATCACGTTCCATTCCGTGGCCGTCACGCTGCCTTTATTCTTAACCCCTCGACATGTCCAGCCAGGACACGTCTCTACATGGGGACTGCTGACTGATGACGAAGTGGCGTTCAATGTTGGAGACATACCCACGCCAAGAGGATCTCCTCCGCGGAGATGGAGGAGCGACGAAAATTAACTTCAATTGGAGGTTGCGAAATCAACCTTTGACCTCGCCAGAACCGTGAGCGTTGTCTTGGGAAGGCCTCCAACCTGCATTGGAATTGATCGCAGCTGATGATGATAATAATAATAATAACGGTGCTGCATTCGAAACAACTGCCACATTGTTGGTTTTGTGAATTGTCAGTGCTTTCAGGAAAGTATTATCCACCACCACCGCCACTGAGATGGAATAACCGGTCACTTGAACCGTCGACCGTTGGATAATTGAATGCGTCTCGCAGGAGGTCATCGCGGTCTCGTCGAACATTCAATATTGATGGCAGCAGGCACTCGCAGGTGAGCGGATGATGAGTGGGGGGGTGGGGTGGGGAGGGGAGGGGAGGGGTCGTGGGCGTTGGGGAGATTGGAGGGTGTGGAGTGAGAGGGCCTTCACTAACAGGAGTAGTGATCTCCGTGGGATTTCGCTGTCGCATTCCCAGGGGTCCGCCCACGGAATCCAATTAGACACGAAAGCCTCCCGTAGGCCACAATTTGCATGCGGGATAGGGGTGAGGCGCTGCAGGTATTCCCAGTGGGACCACGTGATGTTTGTCACAGCACATCATCTTGAACGAGCCTCCTAACAGGGAAGCTGACTACACGTGTTTGTATTAAATGCATGGGATTTAAAATATCAGTATTTAGTCTGGTCTCGGTATACTCTTAGGTTTCTTCAGTAAAGCCACGTAGGGAAAAAAATTAAATTAAAATTAATAAAAGTAGTAATAGATTTATTATTTTATTTCTAGTATTACTTTTATTAATTTTAATTTTATTAATAAAAGTAATAATAGATTTATTATTTTAATTTTATTATTACTTTTATTAATATTAATTTTATTAATAAAAGTAATATTATATTTATAATTTTTTTTATCTATTATTACATTTATTAATTTTAATTGTATTAATAAAAGTAATAATAGATTTATTATTTTATTTCTATTATTACTTTTATAATGTTTTATTTTATTTTTTACCTACGTGGCTTTACCGAAGAAACCTAAGAGTATGAATCCTTGCAGTCACGAAAGCTTCAAATCTGGTCACGGCATATTATAACATCGCATTTTAAAAATAGAAACACCTTGTGTAAAAGGTTATTTATGTGTAAAGAAAACTGTTAATCAACAGATTCCATTAACATTTTTAAAGCGGGCCGGAACAAGCCGGCACAAAAGGTTGTGCCACAAGGGAGAGCTGGGATGATGGTTTTGTCAGTGGACCTTGGAGAATGGGTGTCGACAAACAGGTGAGGAATCTGGAATAATGAAGCGAAGAGACGGTGTGGGAGTTGCAGTGCCACTGACTGGGATGACCTCTTGGTTGCTGACTATTGTTGAACAATATGGGGCATTGAAATTAATTGGTTTTTTAATTCCTGCATTTGTTATGCTCATGTTACATTTGAAACTGATGGAGTGAACGAGACTGTGCAAACGACTAAGGAAAAAATGACAAAACGATACAAACGGCGCGGTACAAATGAGACGACACGGAATTGATGCTTGAATCGTGTTGACCACGATCTATGAAAAGAGAGATAGCATGCGGGAGTTCGATGGGTCAGAGGAACAGAAAGCTCGCGATACGATGACCATCTTTGTTCGATGATTAGCCAAAAGCTGCTGCTGCTGCTGCCTGCTGCTGCTGCCTGCTGCTGCTGCAGCTGCTGCTGCCTGCTGCTGCTGCTGCTGCTGTTGCCTGCTGCTGCTGCCTGCTGCTGCTGTTGCTGCTGCTGCTGCTGCCTGCTGCTGCTGTTGCTGCTGCTGCCTGCTGCTGCTGCTGCCTGCTGCTGCTGCTGCCTGCTGCTGCTGCCTGCTGCTGCTGCCTGCTGCTGCTGCTGCCTGCTGCTGCTGCTGCCTGCTGCTGCTGCCTGCTGCTGCTGTTGCTGCTGCTGCTGCCTGCTGCTGCTGCTGCTGCCTGCTGCTGCTGCTGCTGCCTGCTGCTGCTGCTGCCTGCTGCTGCTGCTGCTGCTGCCTGCTGCTGCTGCTGCTGCCTGCTGCTGCTGTTGCTGCTGCTGCTGCCTGCTGCTGCTGCTGCCTGCTGCTGCTGCTGCTGCCTGCTGCTGCTGCTGCCTGCTGCTGCCTGCTGCTGCTGTTGCTGCTGCTGCCTGCTGCTGCTGCTGCTGCCTGCTGCTGCTGCCTGCTGCTGCTGCTGCCTGCTGCTGCCTGCTGCTGCTGCTGCCTGCTGCTGCTGCCTGCTGCTGCTGCTGCCTGCTGCTGCTGCTGCCTGCTGCTGCTGCTGTTGCTGCTGCTGCTGCCTGCTGCTGCTGCTGCTGCCTGCTGCTGCTGCCTGCTGCTGCCTGCTGCTGCTGCCTGCTGCTGCTGCTGCCTGCTGCTGCTGCCTGCTGCTGCTGCTGCCTGCTGCTGCTGCCTGCTGCTGCTGCTGCCTGCTGCTGCTGCTGCCTGCTGCTGCTGCTGCCTGCTGCTGCTGTTGCTGCTGCTGCTGCCTGCTGCTGCTGCTGCTGCTGCCTGCTGCTGCTGCTGCCTGCTGCTGCTGCCTGCTGCTGCTGCCTGCTGCTGCTGCTGCCTGCTGCTGCTGCTGCTGCTGCCTGCTGCTGCTGTTGCTGCTGCTGCTGCCTGCTGCTGCTGCTGCTACTGCCTGCTGCTGCTGCTGCCTGCTGCTGCTGCTGCCTGCTGCTGCCTGCTGCTGCTGTTGCTGCTGCTGCTGCCTGCTGCTGCTGCTGCTGCTGCCTGCTGCTGCTGCCTGCTGCTGCTGCTGCTGCCTGCTGCTGCTGCTGCCTGCTGCTGCTGCCTGCTGCTGCTGCCTGCTGCTGCTGCTGCTGTGTTATGCTCCTTGACGAGATCAGCAAGGTATCGTGGTTCATTTGTGGCAAGTACTTTATGTATAATGAGTGCGACCTTATCGTTATATATTCAAACGGAATTTTTTTAGGGCAGAGCACACCAGCAGGCTGTAGAGTAGACACTTGCAAAGGCACACACGTACAAAGCAGTCTTTCATGGCACAAGCAGAAAACAAATGCACGCATTGTTATAGATACCCAGGTGGGTCACAGCTGCTTTTGGCATTTGGTGTTTTGGTTATGATGTGCTGTTCGCTCCGTGGATGATATTTAAGAACAAACGTTATTGCTTTTTGATTAATGATTTTTTTGGTTTTCCGCTCCAGTGACCAAGACTGTAATTCCAAAGTCGTGCTGGAAACATTCATCAGCGCTTTGTCCATGCGAATATTCGTGTATCGTTGGTTTCTAAAGTTACGTGATTTCATTCATCTGCGAACCAATTAATTTCTTTACGGGAGTTTGGATAAAGCAGGGGATTCGTTTGACACAGCACAACGGCTTCATAGCCCGGTCGAAGAAAAATAAACAAACGCGCTGGATATTACATGAGTCAAAAAAAATTATTTCGCCAAATTAAATATGGAAGCGGACGTAATTAATGATCATTTTGATACGAAGTGTTGTCTCTTTAATTAGTTTTCTAGGCTTCAGACTGAATTAGATTAACATTGTAAATCACTTATTTTCTATTCCCTGCTCATGAAAATGTTGTTGATTGAATAAAAAAAAGTAATTGTGCGTGTGTTGTTGTTTTGTTATTGCACGCGGAGCCTTGTGGTTTTCATTCACCAGGTGGCGAGATGTTAACTACCTCGGCTGGTATACAGAAGCCCATGGGTTCGATCCCGACGCCTTCTGTATATTTGGAGTTTGCATGTCTCTCTTCCCATGGTCACGTGGGTTTTTCTCCGGGTCCTTTGGTTTTTCCCTCCACATTTTGAATCAACAACGCGCGTTTCGAGCATTTGGCTGCTGTAAATGTCCACGTGATAAGCCACTTCGTTGGGCTGTCATTTGTGGCCAGGTCGCTTCTGAAACAATAGCTATATAGCTTAGTGAGCCTTACCTGGTAAAATATATATTTTTTAATATTCGCAAAACACAATTGTGGATTTTCAAACAATTATGAATCCGGTTATGTAACTCACGAGGGGTGCGTGAGGTTGTGGCTGAGTGCCCAATCGCACCGCGTTATGAACCCAGCCATCTCCGTGTTTGTCCTGGCGAGTGTGATCTCTGAGCCAGTCCTCGGCCTGCCGTTTTAAACAACGCAGCACGTGGCCCCACGCTTGAACAATCCGCACTGACCGGGGGTGGTGAAGTATAATCCCATGACGGCCACAGCAATGAGAAGTTGAAAGTTCAAAGTTAATTTATTAGGTGTAGCCCTGTGAGCCATTCGGCTCTTGAATCGGGTGCAACCGCAACAAACAAAAAACGAAAACATGAACAAGAAAACATCTTAAAGTGACTAAGTGCAAACAGAAAATCCAAGAAAAGACAGCAAAATATTGCAGAAAAATCACCGTACACCAACCTTCATTAAGCAGTGGATAGACAAAGGGCAGTAGATTTGTTTTTTTATTATTATTTTAATATCGTGTTCATTATATCTCGGTGGCGAATTTGTTTAAATCGAATCATGTTTTTTTCTACGACAAATCGCAATCGTTTCGCACGGTACCGAGAAGTTGTTTTGAGCCCCGTTATTGCAAATTGTATTGCACACTGAATTGTGTAATGTGGCATCTGAACGGGCAAGAGAGTTCCCAATAACAGAGGGAGGCTACCGTGCCCCGGGCTCTCGTAACGCAGCAGATTCTTCGCAGAGCCCACACTGCGATTCGTTTTAAATGCGAAGTGACAGACAGAAATGCCACGCCGAACCCTGGGGGTGAGATTAATTTAATAAGATTTATTAACACGTTTTTCAACAACTTTTCACAAGGATTGTACAATGGGCAATGGGGTAACGAATACAGTTTCCAGAGTCAAAAGTTTTCACTTTGGAATGTTTTGTCGTGCATATGCGTGGCGCACCAACAACAAACAGCAACAACAACAAAAACAACAACAAAAACAGCAACAACAACAAAAACAACAACAACAGCCGCCATTCACCAATAAGTGTCGGTGACATAAACACGGCGCTTGTGCCAGGCTAGGTGCACTTTGAGGCCACGTTAAGTGTTGAAGGTTCCCTGGCAGACCCAGCCGCCGTGCGTTGACTGACTGAGACGACTGGCAAGACGCACCAGCTGTGCCCCCTACTGTGCCAACTTGCTCCACTTTATCCGCCTGGCGCTCCGCTCGTTGTTGTGAGCGTCGTTTCGTCTGCCGTCAGTTGTTGTTGTTGGAGGGCGACTGCCTCCATATGTGTGACACGCATGCAGACACGCATGCTCATACATTGTACGTGTGTGCGATCCAAATAATTGTCACAATGCTAGTGGTCTCAAGTGGCCGCGACATGCAGTGGTGGTTTGAGAGGGGCGGGGGCGGCAATGGGCTATGGGGTGATACCCCCCCCTTTTCCCCAACTGCAGCCCAAGCACCACTTTGAAATGGGTAACACTGTTTGGAAATATGATAATTGGTTTTTTTACCCTTTTTTCTGGCAACACAACTGACACCTTTTTTACGAGGAGTCATGTTTGCATAGACCACAATACCTGCAGTCATAATGCAAACAAAAAACATAACTCTGATAATGTATGCGCTGTCCTTGAAGTTGATTGGTCCACACCCGAGACAACTTTCCTTAGAGCCTAGTCTCACATGGTGTTGGTCCAACACCATGCAGGTATTGTGGTCAATGCAAACATGACTCCTCGTAAAAAAGGTGTCAGTTTTGTTGCCAGATAAAAGGGTAAAAAAACCAATGATCATATTTTTCTACTGGCAAATGAGGTTCCAATACTGTTTGGAAAGTTATCCCCGCCATGAGAATGTGGAATTTCCAGCACAGGCTGAGGGCGGCAAATATGCGGTGAGCACCTCCGCGTGTTCTCGCAGGGAGACATTTTGCTACGCCCAGTACATGCGCACGTCATAAGGGGCCGTCCATAAATGACGTCACGCGATTTTGGACGATTTTTGACCTCCTGCCCCCTCGTCACACGGCGTCACAAAAAGTCAGACCCCCCCTCAAATATGACGTCACAAAGCTCTGCCCCCCCCCCCCCCAAATAAAACATGCTTCAAATCGCAGTAAGTTATTGTTATTGTAGTGCGCATTTAATGTGGCGCTGTACTCTGATGTTGTAGGAGAAAACATTTATTAAAAAGTCTATTTACTTAAGTAGAACGTGTTGTCTATATTTATTTATTCAACCCCCCCCCCCCTCGTCACACATCGTCACAAATGTCTGACCCCCCCCCCTCCCTAGGTGCGTGACGTCATTTATGGACGGCCCCTAACATGCATTACATGATCGTAATTGGTTAATTTGGAATTGCAATTAACAAACAAACAAAACGCTCAACACGTTCGTCAGTAACACCGTGTGTGGCTTTGAAAGGAATAATACGTTGCGGGCAATGTCTCTTCTTCATAGCACGTCAAAGCAAAGACGACAGAGAGAGAGACAGAGAGGATGAAAAACGAGTTTGAGTCTGCACGCAACGCCATGGGGCCTGATAAGAATTTTAATAAATCCTATTGACCATTTTTTTATTTTCTATAAAATTGGCATTTGAAAACGTATCTAACAGGAGCGAGTGGGTTAAAACAACCCCTCCCACCCACCCCCCCTCATTGTCCGTTCATTATCCGTTCTCCGGAAAGCGATCGGGTCTCAAAGTTCACACGTCAGCGGCCTGGGCGCCCTGCGGCGAGGGCAGGACGGGCTCCCTGCACGCAAGAGACATTCCACCCCACCCCTCCCCCCCGACTCAGCCGTCAGCGCTTGCAGCGTGCGGCGTGTGGGGCAAGCGTGCTTCGTCGGTGCCGTTTGGCAGCGCGATTGTTTTCTGTCCCCCCCCCGCCGTTCTCGCCCGACTGACCTCTCGCGCGCGCGTGCGGCCAACGCTGCATCTCGAAACGACGCACTTGCACGCAACGGCTTGGGAGTGTGTGATTTGTTTAAAAAAAATACAACTTAAATAATACAATTATTTTGTTTATACTGGAGGAATTCTATGAGCTGCAAAGCGCTTTGTTTTTTTTTTCACAGATGTCATAACGTTACAACAACAATACAAAAACGCGATGAGATGGAAAGGTATCGGTAAGGTAAACAAATTACTTAAAATATATACAAATAAAATTAAACTAAGCAAATTTTTTTTCCATCTTACCAGGTAAAGCCCACTGAACTGTTCGCTTCTTTTTCAGAAGCGACCTAGCCACAAACGACAGCTCAACAAACGAAGCCTCCCTCCCACATTTGCCTCTCCGCGTAACAAAACAAAGACCGGCCGGGTGGCTCAGCATCTCCTTGAACCTCGAAGCCGCCGCCGTCATCATCATCATCATCGTCGTCGGTGGCGACGATAACGCTCAGCGTGGGTTGAATGTGAAGCTGTGCTCAGTCAAAGCCAACGGACGTCAGCCAAGCCCTGTAGCCGGAGCACACGCCCCAACGAATGTGCATTTGTATTTTTCTTTTTGTCAACAAAAGGGGCCATTTCCTCGCGTTCGCCGCGACGTGCCGAGCACACGTACGCCGCCGTTAAAATATAAAACCCACGCGTGGCAATCGGCACGGAGGAAATTTTTTGTTTTTACGTTTTACCCCGAAAAGTCGCAGGCGTAGCCTCGTGACTCATTTGTAGACGTGTGGCTAATATTCAGCGGAAGGTTCCGCCGATATTGTAATACTTCTATTTGGCCAAATTAAGTGACAAAACAAAATCGAATTATGATTTGGCAAGCCACTGGCGACCGGACTGAGACCGTTCGAGCCATTACACTCGAGGGCACACTGGTTGGCCGCATAAAAACAAACAATTCAGTGGTACTTACCCTTGGTTATGCAAAGCAAATAAGTGTGAAACTGAGGGGGAGATTTCCCCTCAAGGGAGTTGATGCAACCGGCCACTGGTTCACCCACTGATGGCTGAAACCCACGAATCGTGGGTTTCTTTGGTGCCGGATCAATGCCCCCCCCCCCCACCCGTGCCACCAGGCCAGTAGATTTCTTGATTTGTGGGATTTATCAAAGATTCTAGATTTGAAGCTTTCGTGGCTGCAAGGATTCATATTCTTAGGTTTTTTCGGTAAAGTCACGTAGGTAAAAAATAAAATAAAAATAAAAAATCACGACGTTTCGGAGGCAACACAAGCTTCCGTCTTCAGGTGGAACTGTCACAGCACGACAGCTGTATCAAGTCAATGAGGGATTACAAGAGATACCACTCCGTAAATATATATATATTCCACCTGAAGACGGAAGCTTGTGTTGCCTCCGAAACGTCGTGATTTTTTTTTACTTACGTGACTTTACCGAAAAAACCTAAGAATATGAATATTTATCAACGAGTTTCAGTTTTCTCACCGAGCTTCATGTCCCGAATGCCCCACGCAGCATTGCGAATGCTGAACATTAGCCTGAAGATGCTGTGTGAGTTATCTAAGGCAGGGGTCCCCAACCCCCGGGCCGCGGACCGGTACCGGTCACGTGGCCTGTTAGGAACCGGGCCGCACAGCAGCAGCAGGAGGTGAGAGCGGTGAGTTCGCGCGTAGAACCCGCCCCCATTGTTTCATTATTCACCACTTCCATCCGCGCCTCTTTCCCGCACTGCGCACTTGTCCCAGTCACAGTGTTGGTAACAGAGGTGGGACAAAGTCATTGTTATGCAAGTCCAAGTCGAGTCGCAAGTCATCAAATTCATGACTCGAGTCTGACTCGAGTCCAAGTCACATGACTCGAGTCCACATCTCATAGGTGGGACAAAGTCATTGTTATGCAAGTCCAAGTCGAGTCGCAAGTCATCAAATTCATGACTCGAGTCTGACTCGAGTCCAAGTCACATGACTCGAGTCCACATCTCATAGGTGGGACAAAGTCATTGTTATGCAAGTCCAAGTCGAGTCGCAAGTCATCAAATTCATGACTCGAGTCTGACTCGAGTCCAAGTCACATGACTCGAGTCCACACCTCTGGTTGGTAAGCCCACAAGCTGCTCACCCCTAGTAGCCAAAATTAGTAAAAAAAAACAAACGTCGCTGGAGAGCTTCTTTGAAAAGGGGGAAAGACCCAATGAACACCCCGCCCCCCACCCCCGGTCCGTGAAAAAAGGTGTCTTCCACGAAACCAATCCCTGGTGCCAAAAAGATTGGGGACCGCTGATCTAAGGTATGTAAGTTATGTAGTTACGCTGAGCCCTCGATAAAACAAATCCGTGTTTCAACCACTCGCGATAAAAAAAAACAGGTTCTCAAGTGAAACGAGTCCACTGTGGTCACAGCCCGGAGCCGTCGAATGAACCGTGACGGAGATGCTGCCTCTGAGCTCGGTACGCAGACTTCAGCGGAGACGCGCAGATGACCGCTTGCGACTGAAGCGGCCCGTATTTGGAACGTTGCATTGCAACGTGAAGCCGCTGGCCCTCGCCTCTCACTCCTGGATTCCATCCCGGAAAGGCAGACAATCCACACAAGCGCCGCTCGCCGACATGTCCACTCTATTTATGGAGTAAGAGGCGCTGCCTCGCAGGACTATACTTGGCTCCAGAAAGGGAATATGAAGTTTCCTGTCGACCCTTCTTCCACAAGCGAGCTCGAGGCTTACTTTGCTTTTGTTTTATGTACCACCTGACATTAGCGAGCACGCACGCGAGCGCTTATCGTGATCGCGTGAGCAAGTGGAAATTCATCTTCTTGGTTCTTTCGGTAAAGTCACGTAGAAGGAAAATAATAAAATAATAAAAATAAAACATAATAAAATAATTCTCACGACGTTTCGGCCACAACGCAAGCAGCCAAGACAGAGTCTGTCTTCTCGACAGACCTGCTCTCCACCTGAGGACGGCTGCTTGCGTTGTGGCCGAAACGTCGTGAGAATTATTTTATTATGTTTTATTTTTATTATTTTCCTTCTACGTGACTTTACCGAAAGAACCAAGAAAATGAATCCCTGCAGTAACGAAAGCTTTAAATCGAGTGGAAATTCCTTCCACGAGCGTCGCGTGAGTTTTCTTAAAAGGTGATGAACTCAAAGTGCCGCTCCGCCAGAACGTAGGGTATTTTGGAGGCCCGGGCTCTCACGTGGCGAGATGTTAACTGCCTCGCCTGGTGTACAGGAGGTCGTAGGTTTGATCCAGACCCTGACGCCTGTTGCATATTTGGAGTGTGCGTGTTTTCCCCGTGGTTCAAGTGGATTTTTCTCCGGGTCCTCCAGTTTTTCCCTCTGCGTTTAGAATCAACACGGGTTAAGAGTATTGGGCTGCAATAAATGTCCACGTGATAAGCCACTTCGTTGAGCTTTCATTTGTGGCCAGGTCGCTTCTAATAGAGAACTGTACCGCTCAGTGGGCTTTACCTGGTAATATAAGAACACATGTTTAGTTTTTCCATAATTCCTCTTATCACTTACCCAACTACCTGCACTCATGTTATCTACAGGACCCATTGTGTTGATGAAAACTACTGTGAGCACGCTTTCCAATTATCCACGATCATTCAAATCAAATTTTTTCTCGATATGAAATTTAAAATATGCGCATAGTTAGTTACTCGTGGATGAGCGGCAAAATCATCCCATTATCTGCGATTATGCGTACATATTTTTTTTCCAGTGCGGTACAATCGTGTGAGCGTGAGACTGTGTTTTGATCGCTGGATCCGATGCTTGATTTCTTGACTCACAGTTTTCGCTTCATGTCTCAGCCAATGCACTCGAGTCGTACGCAACAATTGTTGACCACATGGCATTTATACTCGTAGTTTTTTCGGTAAAGTCACGTAGGTAAAAAAATTAAATTAAATTAATAAAAAATAAAAAAAATAAAAATCACGACGTTTCGGAGGCAACACAAGTCTCCGTCACCAGGTGGGACCGTCACACCCAGATTTGCTGTATCATCTGGCTGTGACGGTCCCACCTAATGACGGAGACTTGTGTTGCCTCCGAAACGTCGTGATTTTTATTATTTTTTTTTATTTTTTTTTTTACCTACGTGACTTTACCGAAAAAAACTAAGAGTATGAATGCTTGCAGTCACGAAAGCTTCAAATCTAGAATAAACACATGGCATTTCTACACTAATGAAATGCGTTCGGTAACTTTTCATCAGTTGGCTGCTGCCATCCCTTTAATTGCCATTCGACGTACTGTGTGGTGACGGTGTTTGTTTGGCTGCGGGGAACATACGCGAGGTGTAGGCAGAGACCTCGTTAACACGAGCACAATTGTCGCTGCGATTCGTGTAACCGTACAAAAACAAACAAAAAAACATCGGCGAAATGTTCAACCACCTTTGACTCACCGCAAGAGCCACTCATTTAAAGCTCGGGTCTATCGGACTCCCTGGTCGGTTTTAAGTAACAATTGCTCCCGATGTGCATGACCAGTAATTGAACCAACGTCGGTTATACAGCAGCGCTGTGCGTATTTTTTTTTTAAATCTACCTCTGTGCTGATCAGCGCGCCACTGCAATGCATATGCACGTCGTATATGTAACGCACATCGCACACGTGCGCCGCATTAAATATTCAACACGCAATGTCAAGTCAGGCTTCCTTCTGTCGATTCTGGGCACAGATTACAATTCTCACCGAGTAAAATAGTAGATTGTGTAGCAGCTGCCAAGGCTGCGAGACACTGACCCACCAGCTCGCCTCTTTCCACATTCCGTGAGCGCGCGTGCAGATGCCGTCTTGTCGTTCGTATTGATGTCACGCGCACACACGAAGACGAAGATCCACCGTATGGCCTTGAACAGATTGTTGGGGCAAGTGCTGTTAGCGAGCACCTATCAAGGCCGGGACGGCACACGAGGGTGGGGGGGGTGGCCAGAACCACGCCCGGACGCCTTTGTCTCCCTAGTGACGATGTGTACGCATGACACCAGGTACTCATTTAATGCTGAGTCGACCTACGGGAAGCCCAGAACCGGTTCAGATATTCATCACCGATGTCGGCTGTGAGCAGAAAATAGAACTCGAGTCGCAGGGTTCTTTACGCAGATCGTGAACTATTGCGCGACCTCTCCCCACTGCACACACACACACGTCCATGCACAGGCAGAAGCATCTGTGTGTGTTGTAACATTGAGTTGGAAATTGTGCGCCTTGCAGACTCAGCTTTTACGTGTGAATTATTTACTGCGTAGCTACCATTTACATGGAAATATTCCCATAACTGTAGTAACAGCGAATACATAAATATGCATTGCTCCAAATTGGGTACACAGTGTACCATAAACGATATTGCATTTCGGGCTGTGCATTCAAGCAGAGCAATACACATCATTGGATATGCAGGTATGGATGTGCTGTAAGAATATACGTTGGTCAGGAAGTTGTTATCACAATAACGTTTTTTTAAACGTCGGGTTAGGTAAGAAACAAACACTTAAGGTTCCTTCTAGATTTGAAGTTTTCGTGACTGCTACGGTCCATACTGTTTGTTTTTTTTCGGTAAAGTCACGTAGGTAAAAAATAAAAGAAAAATTACTGATACAGTAATTTTCCTGTGACGGTGCCACCTGAAGACGGAAGCTTGTGTTGCCTACGAAACGTCGTGATTTATTTTATTTTTTATTTTATTTTTTACCTACGTGACTTTACCGAAAACCACCAAAGAGTACTTAAGGTTCCTACTTATTAATCTTCCGTGGTGTTTTTTTTTTACTGCGCATCAAAATAATATTGAAAAATATTCGACTGTTTTACATCCCTGCTTAGTCGTGACGGTGGTGCTGCCGATGGACAACGCTGATTGCAATGACGATGCACGATGGAGTCGTCCCCACACTTGATCGGGCATCATTTTAATCATCTCAGTCGCCCTCTTTTGCCTCGTGGAAACCACAACATCGCTTCCTCCTCACCTCAACTGCCTGTGACCACCTTCCTCTTTCCTATCTCTCCTCTTCCTCCTCATCCTCCCATTTCCCAGCCGCCCACGCCTCTGCCCCCCCCCCCTGCCCTTAATCCCCTCCTGCTCCCGCCACTATAAATAAAACCCGGTGGAATTGAACAGATTTCTTTTTTGCCAGCGCGCGAATACAAGTACAGGGGGAGAATAGCGTTTACTCAATAATCCATTTAGGAGGGAGGGGAGGGGGAGGGAGGGGAGGGGAGGGGAGGAGAGGGAGGAGAGGGGAGGGAGGGGAGGGGAGGGAGGGGAGGGGAGGGAGGAGAGGGGAGGGAGGGGGAGGGAGGGGAGGGGGGGAGGGGAGGGGAGGGGAGGGGAGGGAGGGGAGGGGTGGGAGGGAGGGAGGGAGGGGAGGGGGAGGGGAGGGAGGGAGGGGCGGGGGAGGGGAGGGGAGGGAGGGGAGGGGAGGGGAGGGAGGGGAGGGGAGGGAGGGGAGGGAGGGGAGGGGGGGGAGGGGAGGGGAGGGGAGGGAGGGGAGGGAGGGAGGGAGGGGAGGGGAGGGGAGGGAGGGGAGGGAGGGAGGGGAGGGGAGGGAGGGGAGGGGGGGGAGGGGAGGGGAGGGGAGGGAGGGGAGGGGAGGGAGGGAGGGAGGGAGGGAGGGGAGGGAGGGGAGGGGAGGGGAGGGGAGGGGAGGGGAGGGGAGGGAGGGAGGGGGAGGGAGGGGAGGGGAGGGGAGGGGAGGGAGGGGAGGGGGAGGGGCGGGGAGGGGAGGGGAGGGGAGGGAGGGGAGGGGAGGGGAGGGGGGGAGGGGAGGGGAGGGGAGGGAGGGAGGGGGAGGGGAGGGAGGGGAGGGGAGGGGAGGGAGGGGAGGAGAGGGGAGGGAGGGGAGGGAGGGGAGGGGAGGGGAGGGAGGGGAGGGGAGGGAGGGGAGGGAGGGGAGGGAGGGGAGGGGAGGGAGGGGAGGGAGGGAGGGGATGGAGGGGAGGGGAGGGAGGGGAGGGGAGGGAGGGAGGGAGGGAGGGACGGAGGGAGGGAGGGAGGGAGGGGAGGGGAGGGAGGGGAGGGGGGGGAGGGGAGGGGAGGGGAGGGAGGGGAGGGGAGGGAGGGAGGGAGGGAGGGGAGGGGAGGGAGGGGAGGGGAGGGAGGGGAGGGGCGGGAGGGGAGGGGAGGGAGGGAGGGAGGGAGGGAGGGGAGGGGAGGGAGGGGAGGAGAGGGAGGGGAGGGGAGGGGAGTGGAGGGAGGAGAGGGAGAGAAGGAGGGAGGGGAGGGAGGTCAGGCAAGTGCCTTCGCCGCTATGGTGCTGGTAGCACAGCAGCAGCAGGGGATCTGTTCTCTTGTTGGTGTCTGAACACAGTTTACACACAATGGGACTAATGTTACACGGGAAACCCGCGTTATATCTTTGATTAAAAAAGGGAGCGCATAAGCAAACAAAAAAAATACAAAAAAAAGCGACATGATGAACGAAGTAAAGTGCCGAAAGACCGAGCATCTTTCTCGTCTGATCAAAAAAAAAGAAGGAAGGGAGGGAGGGAGGCGTTGAGACCACCCCGCGGTCATTCATCACGGCGCAAAGCAAATCCGGCGCACGCGGGCGAACGGCAAAATGCGGCCCCGTCACCCGTGAACGGCTTTCACGGGGGTCGCTCTTCAAGCGTCGTCGCAAGGCCGCACACTCCCACGAAGCGCGCGCCGCGTGTGGCCACGTGCGTCCCATCGAGCGGGGTTTCCCGCGGTGTCTGCGTCTGTGTGTACGTCTGTGTGTGTGTGGCGCGCTGCGCTGCGAACCTAGCGATCCAAGTTCGATTCCCGCTCAAGGCCAATAACAGTGGCGGATATCTGAGCCGGTCTGGGGCCTCCACCTAGGTCGACTAAGCCTTAAATTAGTAGCTGCTGGCGGCGTATACACACACGAAAACAGCCGCACCTTTAACCGCGTGATCACGGCGTGCCGGTACAACGACGGGGATGCGGTTAGCGGCTTTCACATCGGAGGTGCCAACAGGACCGGGCATTGCGCACAATCGCCGATGGGGTGGGGCGAGAAGGGGGGAGGTCGATTTAGGGAGAAAAAGAGGACATGCAGTCCCACGTGCCTCTCCTCTTGCGTAACGGAAAGCGCCGGGCCGCACTAATCTGTCCTGACAAATGGTGCGTTTCAAAAGCGGCTTAGTGCGCTTACTACCCGCCGCCTCGTCAATAATGCGAACTTGGAAGCGCCTTTGCTCGTGCCCCGTTGCTGCATTTCTGCCGCAGTCTTATCCGCTCACCCACGCGCCAATTAAAATATGACCACATCGCATGGAGCGCGCGCCCTGTTTGAGAGAGAGTCTCGTAAGCCCAGCAGGGCCTTTTTGAGCCTGATTAGTACTTGGACACTGACGCTGCCTGGCAAGGCGATCGCAGGAAAGTTCTAGAATTCATCTCTGTGGAGCTTTTAGGACGATTCCCGCGTCCGTGTGGTGGGTTTTCTCTGGATACTTTTGAGCTGCTCCAATATTCCAATTATTGGCTGGTGGAATTTGGCCACACGTCCCAATCGAGACCCGTCTTGAAAACGAGTCTTGAGACTCAATGAGGCTGTAACAATAATAACAATATTGTTGGTTCTTTCGGTAAAGTCACGCATAAGGGAAATAATAAAATAATATAAATATAAAACAATAAAAATTCTCACGACGTTTCGACTGCAACACAAGCAATTATCATCCATGATGAGAATTTGTATTGTTTTATATTTATATTATTTTATTATTTCCCTTCTACGTGACTTTACCGAAAGAACCAAGAATATTAATCCCTGCAGTCACGAAAGCTTTAAATCAATAATAATAATAATGATATAATTTGCATTTGTAAAGTGGCACATTTCATCCGTAGATCTCACCAATGCGCCACCGTGTTATGGAAAGCCAGGAAACAAACGGAGCCTGCAGGGTAAACGGACAGAACTCGGAAGTAAATACCAGTTTTAAGAGGTTCGTTTTCAAGACAAACTTTAATATCTCAAACGACTCTGATTGTATCTTATTTCCATTTAAACATCACGTGAACAAAATACACACAAGTGGTGCGGTGATGCACAGTGTACAGTTCATCTGGAGCAGCACGTACCAGGAATTTAAGAGTTCAAAATGCTTTTGGAAATCTGTTTGATGTGGGGTTTCTGTGCGGTTCCTTTGGTGCTAATACTCGGCCATAGCATTGAGCCCGTGTCGCTGATCGCACCCTGGGTTCGAATCTTAATTTCTGCCGTCTGTGATTCAACTGCATTCTCAAGTGCAGTGAGTTTGTGGTCTCAGCCCAGTTACAAATAATCATCATCATCCGCACCTCCAATTAGCACGGTTGGCTACGTGCGGTGCGAAAGAAGTTCAACGTACATACATACATCGACCATGATCGACCCACTGTTGGATAAAGGCCTGCAGGCGCAAACTGTTGCCATCTCTCACAATCTGACGATGTAACGATGGACACAGAACCCTGATTATTTACAACAGCTGCCCATGAGAAAAAAAAAACATTAAATTACACTTTACTTTCCCTTAATTGATCTTGTTCCAGCTCTGAAAGTAAAACTGTAATCTTCACTAAGGATTGACAAACACTCTTGGCAGGGAATATTAAAGGCGTTAGTTTGCATAATATGGCCCGCTGAGTCGATTACAGATATTCTGCAGTGTGGCAGTTCTCCCTAACACAGCGTGATGCACTGCTCACTGCACAGGTTCCAAATGAAAAAGGTATATGTCTCATGACGTACAATTATGGATGTCAACATCGGGATACGCTTCGTGAGGAAACACGATTGGAGGCTGTAAGTTGACATGGTGTGCTCTAGTCGGATAGCACAATTAGATTTTGTTTACTTGTGAAAACACAAATCTATGAATAAGCAAACGTGTTTCGTGCGAGTATTAGAGTTACGGGTTTCTCGATCCTCAGCGTGACCTGTGCTATTTATGTATTATTTATGAAAACAATATTATGTATTACTTATGAACATATTCAGTCTGCAGATGGATCGTCTCGCTTGCAAGTAATGCCCTGAGTGGGTGTCAAATGACGCACGCATACTGTAGCAGACACGCATAATGGCACGTATTGAGACATTTTAAATGTACATATTATGCGGAGCACATGAATGTATAATACGTAGGCTTTCGCGACCAATATTATTCATAATCAACGTTTTTGGGTTTAGATCGCGTTATTTATAAATGTGTCGTAACCCTCCACCACCCGACACGGCCAATCAGTAAAAAAAGTGTCACGTTGACAAAAGACAAATAATGATGACGTCACCCTGCTGCTGCTGCTCTATATAAGAACGGGAGACACAGCAGAGCCTCACCATTCTGGCGAATTGCCCGATGATGCTGGATGCAATTACCAGTGAAACGTCGTACTCAAATTGTAAATTGTTGTGGTTTCACGCTTCAACACACCGGTGGGCGAAAGCAGTGAACTATTTGTCTTTTGTCAACGTGACACTTTTTTACTGATTGGCCGTGTCGGGTGGTGGAGGGTTACGACACATTTATAAATAACGAGATCTAAACCCAAAAACGTTGATTATGAACACATGAATGTAGTTTCAGTTTTTTTTCAGTTTCATTTATTCGTTATGGCCCTGTGAGCCATGCGGCTCCTGACTTGGGTGCAACGGCAACAAACAAAAACATGAACAAACAACATCTTAAAGTGACTACACGCAACAGAAAAAATCCAGGAAAAAACAGCAAAGCCTTGCAGAAAAAACACCGCACATCAACGCTGTGTGCAAAAATCCCAGTGGGATGCAAGTCAAGCAATGGCAACCATAAGACAATTTAGATTCAAGTTATCAGGCTAACGCTGTATTTCAACAAACGTGAATAGATGGAGTATATAACTAGTTGAATGGTGCATACTTGCCCGTTCGAAAAACAATGCATTCTGGTTGTAGCGGGAAACGTGCGTTAAGATGACTTAGAGCATTCTGCCGCTGTAAATTTCCAAATGATGAGCAACTTCCTTGAGCTATCGTTTGTGGCCGGGTCGTTTCTGAAAATGAAGCTAACATCTCAGTGGAACTTACGTGGTAAAAAATAAAAATAAAAATGTTGTTTTATTTGCATATTTCTTTTTATGAGTGGGTTTGCTTCCCTTTCCTGTAATGTCTGCGCACATATCGTGTCTTTTTATTGTTTGTTTGTTTGTTGTAACGTTCTGACCTGCCCCGACTAGACATCTGTGAAAAAGAGCTTTATAGCTCGTCGGATTCCTCCGGCGTAAATACATATTTTGATTCTGATAGTGGGACGCTCAGTGTGGTGGAGGCAATACCCCCCCCCCCACCACCTATTTTTTGGGGCACCTGAAAATTGCTATGCTAGTGATATCTACCACAAAAAATGCAGTGAATGTTTATTATTGAGTTTCACACGTAGGCTTACACGACCAATATTATGCATAATGGAGGTGTTTGGCTTAGATCGCGTAAATACCCACGTGTCATTAACCCCAATGATGAATGCTGTGGGGTAATCTCCACCACAGCGGCGTGCTGACCCCATAACTAATTAGCACGTTCTGTTTACGTGACAAACATTACTAATTGGCTGTGTCGGGTGGCGGCGGGTTTAATGACACATTTAGATTTACGCGATCTAACCCAAACACCTCTATTATGGATAATGTGAATTATTATCACTGTGGGGACCTATAAGCTTGACGTTTCGGGTATCACCCCTTGTTCCTTTTGGAAAGTTTCTAAATCCACCTCTGCCCAGCCGTAGCAGTCGCAAATGTTGCGGCAAGCGCGTGCGAGCTCCGATGAAAGAGTTCAGTGAGTTGAGGTTGGGGGTGGGAGGAGGGTGGCATATTTCTTGGCGCGCCTGGAAGATCGATAACTCAGCTTCGCAGTCACCTAGAGCTCAGCTGAGTCGTCTGAAAGCCTCACTGTGCCCTCCCCCCCCCCAACAGTCGCCCCTGTCATGCCCCGCGCGTCAGCTAATCCCCTCTGAAGCGCCACGTGTGAGTGTGCCCGTCGTGGTTACGGAGCCGAATTTCCAAGCGTTGGTTTTGTTGAGCGGTCGAGCAGAGAGACGGAGAGAGAGAGGCTGGTCGAATGCATCGCCGCACGAGAACGCGTTTCCACCTCGGGTGGGAGCCTGTGATTTGAACCACGGGGTCTCAGCCGGTATTGGCTCACACCTCTAAGACATCACAAGTCGCAACTATCCTGAGCTGCCAGCCACCTCATGCCTCGTGTGTTCTTGGCAGTGAATGCGAATATTATTATTTTTTAAAACCTCATCCCTTTCATTTTCCATAACCACTCTGCTCCATCGCCCTTCAATTGACCTCTTCCTGTATTTGGGGCAGCCCCGTTTTTTTAATCTCACACTTGTGCAAGGATACGGGGGAGTGCGGTGGTGCTGTGGTTAGCACATTGCACTGTGGACCAGGCCACCTGAGTTTTATTCCTAACCGTGGTCAAACAACAACAGCGTTGATCGGTGATATCCTTCACAAAACCCACACTGACCAGCCTGGTGAAGTACGGTCAAAGAACACCCCCCCCCCCTCCCGTGATCGTTATGGCATTAGATGGATCATCATTGTATAGTGGATTTACAAAGGTCTAGAAATTATTATCACGTAAAAATCTTTCCCGATAATTATTTTTCGACTGTTGGGGACAAGTGGTGCTCGTGAGCACATATGGAGGCCAGAATCAGGCTTAGCCGTCCTTGTCTCCCACAATGTTAGTCATTTAAGGCTGAGATGACCTAGGGGAGGCCCAGGACAGCTTTCATACGCTGTTTTGCCGCTGACGTTAGCCGTGATTTGAAATGAAACTCGGGTCTCCGGGTTTATAATAGCACCGTGCGGAGATGCCCCTATCCCCAAAGATAAACATCCCCCGTATAGCCTTAACAAACAGTTCGGGCAAGTGCTGGTAACGAGGACCTATGAAGACCGGCATGGTACACGAGGTGGTGGGTGGCCAGCACAACGCCCGGCCGCCTTTGTCTCCCCAGTTGCGACGTTTACACACCACCGCACCAGGTACTCGTGATGAGACTGAGTTGACCTCAATCTCAAAATTAGTACAGCCCTCCCTCCCCGCACGGACACACACACGCACACACACACGCGCACACACACGCACGCACACACACACGCGCGCACACACACGCACGCACACGGACACACGGACACACACACGCGCACACACACACGCACGCACACACGCACACACACACGCGCACACACACGCACACGGCTCACACGCACACATTCATCCTTCAAATTATGAGCCCACGCCAATCCGTACAAATAAAGAGTATTTACAACACGTCAATTGAACTTGGGATATTTATTTTTGAAACCTTTCATTGTGCCAAGATCTTGTATGTGTGTGTGTGTTTTTTATAACACGTTGATAATGAGACGACATCTTTGCTTGGCCTTTCACCAACTGCGATTAGGATTTATAGTTAAACTGCTTCAACGGCGACTTTCACTGATGCTCGTTAATGCCCACGATTATCTGGGGTAGCTTTAAGGTGAGGTTTTGCCGATTTCCAACTGTTACATCTGTCACAATTACCGTGTTCCTTAGGATGTATGGACAACGCTGTTCCCCCATTGAAATATACATCAACGGTTACAATGGGGATAATGCATTGTTTTGGTCCAATTGTTCAGAATAGAATCATCTTGCAGAAGACATCTCTCACAATTTTAAAAGCGGTGCTCGCATAATCATCTTCGGGAAGATGGGCTCTCGCCGGCAGTACGGGTATTCTCCTGATTATATTACACGTGAAGCTTTCGTGACTGCAGACATCCATACTCTTTGGTTCTTTCGGTAAAATAATCGATCACGACGTTTCGATCGCAACACAAGCGACCGTCTTCAGGTTGCTTGTGTTGCGATCGGCACGTCGTGATCTATGATTTGTTTCTACCTACGTGATTTTACCGAAATAACTACGTGATGTTGTTGCATTTAGGAAAAATGAAGTTAATCTAGAAAAAATTGATATGAGACAGACGAACTATGATTATGTCTTTCTTTTATCACCAATACGCTCCACACAGAAAGTTGAGACAAAACAAAAATCAATTGACTGACTCCTGAATCGAATCACGACCCCAAACCGGGACAACTCATTTCTCCTCCGTGTGAGCGGTACATCATTGCAAGCGCCCTGCTCATTTACTGCGACAGAAATGAAGGCGAACTTTGACGCGGCATCGCCCAAAATCATTCACATTTTCGTCTTTCCACATACACTGCGATCACACGTGGCGTCAGGCGATACTGTTCCACGGTCAAGTTCTGGTCAACATTTGCCAAGAATTCTAGATTTGAAGCTTTCGTGACTGCAAGGATTCATACTCTTAGTTTTTTCGGTAAAGTCACGTAGGTAAAAAATGAAATTAAAATTAATAAAAAATTAAAAAATTAAAAATCACGACGTTTCGGAGGCAACACAGGTCTCCGTCATCAGGTGGGACCGTCACAGTCAGATTTGCTGTATCAAGTGAGAAACTGTTTGAGAAAAGTAAAATAAATATATTTCACTACCCGCAGTTAAAATCAAAGGGATCAAAGCAAGGCCTTTGAGCAAAGTTTGCCTCTCTCTCTGAAATTCATCAGCACATTGAGCCATAGCTGACTGGCCAGTTAAGTGCCTTTTCAACAAAAAGAAACGGAATCCATAAGAATGGCAACAGGGAATGTTTGTTTTTCGTATGGACTCAGGTGAACTCAGTCAATGAAGGTATACGCAGCCCTGCGGACATTCTTTCCGTACGGCAGCAGAAATGTATTCAGGACGATCACTCGCGGCTCCGTACGAATGGACACGGCGCGGAGAGAACTTTCCGAATCCCATTTCAGGAGTGCCACTCGAGAGAGAGAGAGTCAGTGCGGTCGCCCAGGTTAGTTTACTAAAAAAAAACTAAAAGTCAGAGTGCATTTCTGCTCGAATAAGCACCGAGGCAGCAATGGTCTCTTGTTTACAGTCCTGGGCCAGTGGTGAGCAACTCTATCTTGCTATGGTGCGGGGCAAATCTATGCACAGGACACCCACTGTTGACTTCCTCGAAAATTGGTTTTAAAAAATTCGACCGGGGAGGGATGATGTGTTAAGTTCATCACTAGCCAGCAGTTGAATTCACAAACTTCTGATTGTGAGCCACTTGCTGTACAACTGAGTCAAGTGGTCGACTCGATCACAGCAGAGTGGTGAGAATTCTCGGCTGGGTGTAAGGCTGCCACATCTGATTAATCTTAAATGTGTTCTAAATAAGGGGCCCATTAATTACACGATGGCCTGAATGTCAAACGTTTACTGAGGCTGTTCATGTCAAAAGCACCATCCAGGCATCACTATTTTCTTAGAGCAGCAATTACTAGACTCAAAGTTGATCGCATATTGTACTATTTTTTTTGGCCATTCAACATCTTCATGAAATGTACGTGTAAGCATACGAACTCGTGATAGTTTCGTGTGATATATTATATACAGTAAACGCAGCACCGCATGAAATGAAATAAAATATTACAAAGGTGATGATCACCGTCGGTCAACGGTGAACCTATTCTAGCCATGGAAACACAACGACTATGGCAAGCGTGATTCTGGGTTGCTCAGGGGTCAGAAACCACTACCCCTGGGACCGACATCGCAGAGACCCAAGGGGGCACGGATCCAAGTCGCAACTGCCCACGAGTAATCTTGGCTTCCAAGTTGCAGTGATGTTATGGTCTTAGTCCAGTCACCAATGACCCCGTGAAGAAGATAAAATATCATAATGTTAATTTGGCATTTTTCCAGGTCTGGGAATGAAAATAATAAGATTTTCAAAAAGTTATAGGAATCATTGGCAGGACATAAATAGGCGTGCCTCCTCATGTGCATTACGTGGCATACTGCAACATTTCTCTTCCAGGACAGTTCTGTGACACAGGGTGATGCACTTCTCACTGCACGAGTTCCCAATTCTAAATAGACGCCTTTGTCTCGTGGCATGAAATGGATAGCAACCCTTGGATTCTGATTGTCATTTTTTGTTGTCGATATTGATCATCATCATCATCATTGCCATCATGAGCCAGGGTCAACCTACTGCTTGGACGAAGGCCTCCTCATCCCTCCACCACCTCGCATGATAATCGCGATTTCATTGCTCCATCCCCTCCTATCGGACAAATTCCATTCCGATTTAAAGCTTTCGTGACTGCAGAGATTCATCTTCTTGGTTCTTTCGGTAAAGTCACGTAGAAGGGAAGTAATAAAATAATAAAAACAAAACATAATAAAATAATTCTCACGACGTTTCGGCCACAACGCAAGCAGCCGTCCTCAGGTGAGGACTTGCGTTGTGGCCGAAACATCGTGAAAATTATTTTATTATGTTTTGTTTTTATTATTTTATTACTTCCCTTCTACGTGACTTTACCGAAAGAACCAAGAAGAAGAAAAATTCCATTCCTTGACTCTTTCTCGGCATTTCCTTGGCTATTAGTACTTAAAGAAAAAAAAAATATTTTAAACACGATGACAAACCCCACTTAATACGACGACGACGATGATGATGAAGCATCGCCAACGACGAAGCGAGAATATTGTTGCTCATGATCTCATTGACGTCAAATCCACGACCGAACGAACTGCCGCCCAGCACTCACCAAGCAGCGATTTAGCTCAGTGGCCCCACACGACTAGCAAGACGACGACGACGATTGATGATGATGATAATGATGATGTAGGTGGCGCCAGGAGAGCCCGCGTTAATTGTTGCCCGGGTAAAATCGGAGCGTTGTTTAACGCGGAGCGCTGGCCCTGAAAAACAAGCGGCCGCCCTCAATGTTTCACTCCTGGGGACGTGAACCGCCTTGACATCGGCCGGTTTGCGCTGCCTCGCTTGCTGCCCGAGTGTGGGAACATGTGTACCGAGGACATGTCGCTGCTACCCCACCACCCCCCACCTCTACCTACCAAAGACAAAGACCCCCCCCCCCCACAGTATAGCCTGCAACAGATTGCTGTGGCAAGTGCTGTCGTATAGCGAGCACCTGACACGGGACATGAAGGTGGTGCGTAGCCAACGCCACTCACCTGCCGCTTTTGTCTCCCCGCTACTACTGATGTTTACACACCGCAGCAGGTACGCATTTAAGGCTGAGTTGACCTAGGAGATTCCCAGGACCGGTTCAAATATTCGTCGCGGTTATTGGTCGTGAGCGGGAGCCCTTCTGTGGTAGATAATGGTCCGTGGAAGCGGACAGCACGAGCTACCTCCAAGATCCTCCCACGTGACTTCCGGTAGCACGCATAATGGCCGCCAGAGTGAGGCTCGTCACACAACAGTCGAGCCGATATTTGTTTTTGACTTCCATGTAGCTAAATGAGTGCAGAAGCGTAGGCGATGTTACTGAATTGATTTCACGCAGTTAATTGGTGATTGGGCTCACGTCATCAACTCCACCGCAATTTGTAATCGCAAGGCAGCTGCCTGGATTCGAATCCATGACCATCAGCGATGCTAGCCCAGTGTTCCAGTCTCTGAGTCAACAGGCCACCGAATTCTAGATTTGAAGCTTTCGTGACTGCAAGGATTCATATTCTTAGGTTTTTTTGGTAAAGTCACGTAGGTAAAAAAAATTAAATTATAATTAATAAAAGTAAAATAAAATAACGTCGTTATTTTTATTTTACTTTACTTTTATTCATTTTAATTTTAATTTTTTACCTACGTGACTTTAACGAAAAAACCTAAGAATAGGCCACCGAATGTTAAACTCATGATGAAGTCACTTTCCTGGAAGAAATCGACATGCATGGGGGTGACTGGTTTCGCAAGCATTTACACAGCTCAGAGCTTATATATGGATAAGGCTGCTGCTGGTTTCAAGGACCGAATGCTGTATTTAAAGAGCCTTTACATTCCGTTAAGCAACATGCATGCAATAAAACTATAACCTTAATGTTCCAAGCAAAACTCACGCTATTCTACGTATGGCGTGACAAAGGCTGTTCTAAAACACTAGGCATTTACAATTCAGGTACCCAAGGCATTCCGGCAAATACATCTTGTCCATTCGTTAACACAATAAAGCTAACGATGTAGCTCGTGGCTTTATAGACCGTTTTTATGTATGTGTGTGTGGTTTTTTTTATTGTACATCGTGCAGCCTCGCTATATTTGTTACTCAACTGATTGCATGTGCCATACATGATGTACGTTTCTTGTGTGTGTTTGCACGCCACTTACGTATGCCGTGAGTTCAGCAGTAGTAGGTGTGCAGTGGTAAGCGCGCCGAGCTCTAACCCAATTTCGATTCCCGCCTACAGCCAACATCAGTACGCAAATATTTGAACCTGTACCGGGCCTCCCACGAGGTCGAATACGCTTTGAGTGAGTACCTGCTGCGGTGTGTAATCATTGGCGCTGGGGAGAGACAAGGTGCGTGGTGCTGGTCACACGTACCCATCGTGCACCGCGCCGTCTATCACAGGGTGTTCACGAACAGCACTTCCCCCAGCATCCTGTGTAGGCTACACGGTGGATCTTTGTCTTTGCACGACATAATCGTGGACATCGTGCAGCGGTCTTTTGCCGACTATAAACTGTAACATCATATGCAACTGTTCTTTACTCAGTCCGCTTGATTCGAGACCATTTGCCCCTTACATGTGAGCGTGTCGTGCAAGTTGCAAGTAAGGGAGAAAAGTTACCAGCTGCTTTGGAGGCTAAGGGCTTGGGGGTACAATGTAGATTTGTTGAAACCTCCAACCTTGCTGGCCTCGTGAGGTAGCCTGCGGATGGCAGCAACACAAAGTGGGACCTTGATTCCATCTGTGCGGACCTTTGGTCGTTATCCCCTCGAAAGAGCGAATTTTGTAGTTTTTCTCCAGATACCCCGAGGTCGCCAGCGACATGAAACATGCTCCTGAGCATGGGGCACGGCCAATGTGGGACCAATCCTGAAACGGTACTCAGAGTTGGTGAGGTTTAGCTGGACAAAGGGATATTATTGTGATCTCGATTTGAAGTTTTCGTGACTGCAGGGATCCAAACTCTTTGGTTCTTTCGGCAAAGTCACGTAGGTAGAAAATAACATAAATTAAATCACGACGTTTCGGGCGCAACACAAGCGTCCGTCATCATTTGCTGAAGTCTTCAGCAATTGTTTATTGCTGTGGTTGTCCCACCTGATGACGGACGCTTATGTTGCACCCGAAACGTCGTGATGATTTTTTTTTTATTTTATACTTACGTGACTTTACCGATAAAACCAAAGAGTAGTAGTGTGATCGTTAGGACACCCCACGTGATTCCGGAAGAAAAAAAAACTACTAAACACCTCGTCCCGGTCGAAACGTCCCACGCGGTTGGCCAATTCCGATGTCCACTGCTGTTTCAACTGCAGCCCAGATTGACGGTGGAATACTTTCCGAAAAGCAACTTTATTTATTTGCCAGTGTCACATTATACGTGCCACATCGTGGCAAGATGAGCGTGCCTGCAAGAGCGTGTGTGCCTCACTAGTGCGTCTTTGTCTTGTTGGACATTTTCCGTGAGCACAACTCTTTGTCCAACAGTGGTTTCATCCAAACTAAATAAAGGCTCCCTCGGTGGGCTGGCTTGCCGGTTTGTTCAGCGTTTGGCAATCAAGACAGTGGTCAACAATCACCAACAAATGCCAAGACCGTAATGTTAATCTCACAAGTGTTTGGATATTGTTATTAAATAGGCAAACATATTGATTTATTTTTCACAATGAGATATTGTTTGAGAAAAAAAAAACTCTAGATTTACAGATCGCATCGCACCTTGCGTGCGACGCAGTTAAACCTGCGTGCCCGCAGTGATTTTCCACGGAGCGCCTTTCTTTTGGCAGACGCTGCGGGTCGATGGGCAATGTTTAACGCAGCCGGCGGTGGTAAAACGCGAGCGTCACCCTCACCTCAGCAGCTTTCGCGTCAGCCGTGACTTTGGACTATGCCACCGGCGCTGAAACAGAACGGATCAACAGGGCAGACATGCGATTCGAAAGAAATGTCAAACTTTTAAGGCTGACGATGCCTTCCGAGTGAAACGACCCAACATCAGCAAATAAAAAACAAAATTCGGGAACCCCCCAAAAAAGATTTCAGAACTCTTAAGCGAGTCGGCCCAAATTGATAGAAGGGTTTCCAATGCCCTCCACACCAGAGCCGCGCTCTGAAACCAATTGTCTCACCAGGGCTCGCGGACGGACGGTGTGTGCCTTCCTGTGCGCATGGTGCCAAGCGCTCGCGTATCATCATGCTCAGTCGTCGTCGCTGTCCTCATCGTCGCTGATGATGATGATGACCACGAGAAGACGACGTATAACGAGCACGATTTCGCCAACGGAATGATGCTCGAGTGAGCCTCTCGCTGCCCCCTGCGTGTGTTCTTTTGCTGTGTCATCATCGCCGTGGCCTGTTTATTTTATTTGGGGGGGGCAATTACCCCCAGAGACCCATGGATTTGCATCGAGATCCTTTGGCTAATATAGAGAGAGACACTCCGTTCAGGCGCGACCCAGCCCATCTGAACAAAGGTTTCGTGTTTCGTCTTTCACGGTGGCGTATCAGTGAAACGTGTTATGGTTCATTCTGCTTTTCATTACTCATATTTATCGTCTAATTTCGGTCACGTGTGTGGCGCAGCTCACAAGCTCGGTGTCGCCAAGGGCGCGAGGCCGTGGGGACGGTTTCTTGGTCTGCTCGGCGACGCTCGTCTAGTGCACAGCGGTTTCACCCGAGTCACAATAAGACGCGTTTATCGGGGGCCTCGTGACACCTTGCAAGGCGCGCTTGGCGATTTGTCTATGAGAACGAAGAGCGGTACGAACATCACCCTAGTTTGGATAAATCGTTGTTATTGTCGGACGAACCAATTCAGACACAAGGGCATTCGCCACAGAAGGTGTGAGGGGTTTACCAACGTTAACGATGTGCGGTAGTGGCAGAGGACTTGGTTTTGACCCTTGGCAAGCGTTATAATAATAAATACGCGGTGAAAGATTAGTGATGGATCAGATGATGGCCACTATTAGGACTGTTTATTTTAAAGAGCGTGTCCTTGCTGGTGGTTGCAAGGTCATTCCGGCACAACGTACCCACATTCGCAGTGCCCCGAAGGGTCATCCAGACTCTGTCTTCTCGACAGACCTGTTTTCCACCTGAGGACGGCTGCTTGCGTTGCGGCCAAAACGTCGTGAGAATTATTTTATTATGTTTTATTTTTATTATTTTATTATTTCCATCCTACGTGACTTTACCGAAAGAACCAAGAAGAGGGGTCATCCTTCTGTCAAGCGGTCTTAACGTCAGCTCGCTCGAGGCAGGCGAGCAGACCAGCTGGATCAGGTGTGGCAGCAAAGTGTAACCCAATCACGCTAACCCCCCCACCCCTTCCCTGCCCCCACCACACCACATTGAAAACATTTCACGCACACGCTGTCACTGCATAAGATCATGCACGAGTGAATTAAAGAATGCCACTGGACAGAGGTCGCAACCGGATACCCGATACCCATACCCTACCCGATACCCGGCTACCCGTACCCGGCCAGGTACGGGTACGGGTACCCGTTTGCGACCCTGGTGCGGCCGGGTACGGGTACGGGTAGACCGTGAGTCACTGGTGAGTAACTGTTTGCCACTCATTTCCCAACGTCTTGTCTCTTCTCACAATTCAAGTTCCTAGAATCAACCCACCCGCGCCTGCAACATGGCTTCATCCCAGAGGTCGCAATCAGGTACCCGATACCCGTACCCTACCCGTACCCGACCGGGTAAGGGTAGGGTACGGGTACGGCCGGGTACGGGTACCCGTTTGCGACCCTGGTGCGGCCGGGTACGGGTAAAGAATCAAAACCCGTTTGCGACCTCTGCCACTGAATGAAGGTGATGGAAGGCTTTAGCCTTTCGCTGAATGAATCTTTTGCCATGTTTTTTTTCCCCACAAAAAAAAAGATTGCAGTGATATTGGCGTCATCATATCATGAAACGTCACAGTGAGCAGTGCACCAGCCTGTGTCCTACATGCGAGAAGGATGGGGGTGGGGAATTACAATTAATGTTCGTTTCGTTGAGTACTCACTCACACACCAAACCCAAAACTCTAGCAGCATTCACCATTAAGCGGCGGTGGCGTCACCACAGCGCTTGTGCCATGCTAGGTGCACTTTGAGGCCACGTGAAGTGTGGAAGGCTCGCTGACAGGAGGTCACGGGACAGACCCAGGTGCTATAGGTTAAGTGAAGTGACTGGCAAGATGCATCAGCAGTGCTCTCCACTCCTGTATAGCCTTCAACAGACTATTGGGGCAGGTGCTATTGGCAAGCACCAGTGCTGATTTTTACACATCGCAGCAGGGAATCATTATTAGGTTGAGTCGACCTAGGGGAGGCCCAGGGCCGGTTCAGATAATCGACACCGGTGTTGTTGGCCGTGAGCGGGAATCGGAACTCGGGTCACAGGGTTCATAGCGGGACGCACTAACCACTACTCTACTGCTTCCCACAATCTGATTGTGTGTGTGTGTAATTAGTTGTGTATGTGTGCCCCACAAACATAGAACGCACACACACACACGCCGTCTCCCCCAATGCACTTCTCATAAATAAGAAGCCGGTCAAGACCACAAGTGGGCAGACATAAAAATGAAACGCTCCACTTCTTCCCCCGTGACCGTAAAGAAGAAAAAGAAAAAAAGACATCCTTTCTCGGTCCCCTTATTCATGGTTAAGTGGTCTTCTGAAATGCATGGCCCGGAGCAACAGCACTTAGCACAGGTAGTTTCTGTGTAGGTGCAGACCTCCCCTCCATCGCTCTTGCCATTTCCGCAGCGGAAAAGCAATAAAGGGCTGCGCACTCCGCTACAATTAAAAACAAAGGCCACCTACATTATACCCGGGGGTGGTGGGGAGTGGGTGGGGGACTTTGCACTGGTCACGCCACGTAACCAGGGCTCGTTATAGGTTTGGTGGAGGCTCGGTGTTTAAATTACTACTGTGTCGTTAACAGTGGCAGCGCATGTGGGGCAACAGTTGCCATGAAAATGCAGTCGGCTGTTGCAATTCCATGATTCAAGAATAAATTCATATTTTGTTGCTGCTACGTTTTGCCGTTGTGAGTTTAAAATCCACTGCAGGGTACACACATGTAGCACCGATCGGCAAACGTTGACACCAATCCGATCCGTTGCTTTGTTGCTATCGTGGGCGTAAGAATCGGTTGTACGTATGTATTCTGGCGAATTGCCCGATGATGCTGGATGCAATTACCAGCGAAACGTCGTACTACTCAAATTGTAAATGTTGTGGTTTCACGCTTCAACACACCGGTGGGCTAAAGCAGTGAACTATTTGTCTTTTGTCAACGTGACACTTTTTTACTGATTGGCCGTGTCGGGTGGTGGAGGGTTACGACACATTTAGAAATAACGCGATCTAAACCCAAAAACGTTGATTATGCACGTATGTACTTCTAACTTCTTTTGCACCGTACATTGCCAACCGTGCCAATCGTCGGTGCGGGTTGCAATCGACGAATGCCGTGAGTCGGTACACGCCGTGCCGTGAAGGCAACGTTGTAAGGGCTGGGGTCAAGCACACATTGCTACGGTGCCACAGCGATAATGTTGAAGTGCTTGATTGCTGGCTATTCATACATACCACGTTGAAGCAAGGGCAATGTCCTACTGCATGGTCACACGGGTGTACTCCGCATTGCTGTAACTTTAGAGGCACCAGACGTCCTTAACCTTCACGGTACTGGTGCGTAAAACTCGGCGTGAGACGCTGTGATTGTGGCCAGTGAGTGACACACAGGATCATTGTCTTTCTCAACATTTTATTCCAATTTAGATGGAGTGTCCACGAGCAACTGCCGCCCTCCCTTAGAGAACGGCCCGCAGAAGGCGACATCACAGGGCTACTTCTGAGATCCTATCGACTGACCTTTTCTTTTATTCACAAACATGGCGGGTTTAACGACGAATGTGTAACCCAAAAATGTGTTTTATTCTAAATGATTTATAATAAAAACACATCGATGACGGACGCTTGTGTTGCGCCCGAAAACGTCGTGACTTATTTTATTTTATACCTACGTTAACCAAAGAGTGTGGATTCCTGCAGTCACGAAAGCTTCAAATAAAGATATTTTATTTAACTTTTATTAATTTTAATTTCAAAAAAAATGTACCTACGTGACTTTACCGAAAAAAACCTAAGAATATGAATCCTTGCAGTCACGAAAGCTTCAAATCAAGATATAAATGATGATTTAGTCTGACTGCAGAAGAGTCTGCGTCTCGGCGCCATATAGAAGGACTGGCACCACGCGAGTCTCGTTTTTTCGCATTGGGTGGCTTCATCATCGCTGGCTAAAAACCCAGATTCGACCTAAGTTGTGCCAGCTCAGCACTCTGACCCCGGAGCCAACGGACCATCTGCACGGCACAGCATTGTTCATTTAATTGAAGATGACTATCATGATGATGATGCAAACCGGGACATGTAATGCATTATCAATTGGCACGTGGAGCAGAGTGTATTGCCGGTCAGCTGGACATCCACCAAGAGGACATAGGACACAGCCGGGTTATGGTTTTGACATTCTGCAATCAGCTGCTCGCTGACCGCTGGCTGCCAGATGGAATGCTTTCTCTCTGTCGGCAGTTTCCAAACTTCTGAAACTCATGCCTCCCCCCCCATGTAGCCCCCCGTGTATCTCACCCCTCCTCATCCGCCCTGAAAGCCCCCACCGCCCAGCTTTCCACTGCTTTGCGCAAAACACCTGTTAGCATGCAAGTCGGATTGTTAACGTGGCATACGTCCGTGAAACTGCAATGTGGAAATCTGGGTCATGCCGTACTGAGTTGTTGGAAGAAGCCGCGAACTCGCGATTTGTAGCCGCTTCTGTCTCACTCGGTTAAATATTGGACGAAGAGGCGCTCCCACGCGGTTGTAAATGTTTCATACCGGGGTTGGGTATTTTTTTGGGAGGAGGGAGGGCGGAATTTTTGGCAACGGTTTCTACCGCGGCCATGTGTCAGCAGTTATTGTCCTTTCGCCGCGACGGACGAACGGAATGCAATCCCCTACAAACTCTCTGGTACATGCTCAACGGCTATTTGCTCTGTGACTCGCAGATGGCAGTGAGGTGGTGGCCAGCGAACTGACCGTTCTGTCCGTGCGGCACGCCGTTCTGGAGCTCTCAAGGTCAGGCCAGAGCCTCTCCAAAAGGTTCGTGCTGTTTTGGAAAGTGGTTGTATTCGTATTATCTTCATATTTTCCTTAAATTGCTCGTGTTTTACGTTCGGTTCTGGAGTTCAATCAAGAATGACGTACACGTTTAGACAAATCAAGAGTAGTATGCAGGTGTCCGTTTTGTTGCCAGATAAAAGGGTAAAAAAACAATTATTATATTTTGCTACTGGCAAATGAGGTTCCAATGGTGTAAATGCTTGCCCCGAGCTCTCATACTCTGGTGGTGCATTGTCCTTGAGTTGTGCGGCTTTTGGCGTCATCTTGTCCAACACCATGTGAGACTAGGCTCTAAGGAAAGTTGTCTCGGGTGTGGACCAATCAATTTCAAGGACAGTGCATACATTATCAGAGTTGTGTTTTTTTTTGCATTTCGACTGCAGGTATTGTGGTCAATGCAAACATGACTCCTTGTAAAAAAAAAAGTGTCAGTTTTGTTGCCAGATAAAAGGGTAAAACAACAATTATCATATTTTGCTACTGGCAAATGAGGTTCCAATGGTGTAGTATGCTGGTGTTGATGATAAGGCGGTACATGAAGAATATTTCTGACCCGTGTCCAGAATTTACACTGCGTTCCCTTCTATTGCAGTTGATTTTTTCCCCCCAGAAACCCAGTACATTGCACACGTGCAAACAATACACACGCAAAACAAAATATCTTGAGACCCTTAACTATTCATGGGGTAACACACTTACAGTCAAATGATGTTTGAATCAGGATGATCATCGTGAATTGTGGTGATGATGATGATGATGAGGAGGTGGTGGAGCAGTGAGCGCAGTAGCTAACACACTGCGCTGTGAACCGGGTGATCCGAGTTTCATTCTCATTCACTGCCAACATCAGTGGCGACTGGTATCTGAACTCAGTTCTGCCAATACCACTCCCCCCCCCCCAACACACAACTCCGCATCCCCATATCACCAATGTGCACTGAACACTGTGATGAATTTACGGCAGAGGTCGCAAACGGGTTTTGATTCCTTACCCGTACCCGTACCAGGCCGCACCAGGATCGCAAATGGGTACCCGTACCCGGCCGGGTACGGGTAGCCGTTCCCTACCCGTACCCGTACCCTACCCGAAATGAGTGACAAACGGCTACTCACCAGTGACTCACGGCCTACCCGTACCCGGCCGCACCAGGGTCGCAAACGGCTACCCGTACGGGTAGCCGGGTATCGGGTAGGGTACGGGTATCGGGTACCCGGTTGCGACCTCTGATTTATGGTCAAACCCGACATGCTTGGCGTGGCATTGGCGTGAGCCTCATGTGGCAGTGAGGTGGACAATGGGCTATACGTGACTTATGGCGAGGGTCCCAAGTCATCGTGCTCGTGCTGGAGTTTATTCCACGTGGCTTGCTCATCAGCAGCCGCGTGGAATTAAATTGCAGGTCACGTGGCATCGAGCAGGCGGGCTTAATGTCACGTATAATTGTCCGTGCGATTGTTATTTAAGCGTGGCTTTAGCAATCCACTTTACATTCAACGGGAAGCCTGGGATGATTTTAATATTTTTTCCGAGCTGTACTCTTCTGTATATATAATAAATAAATAAATACACGCAGCACTAAATGCGGACTGAGGAATAGCCCAAACACTTACGGGAATTAATTGTGCAACTGAAATGCATTTCAAACACATTTTTCCCAGTTGGAGTATCTATGCGGGCATGCTGCCACATTTACGTCTGCATACGATTGGGAAGCGTTGATGCAATGGCTAGGGCACTGCTCTATGAATCCAGCGTTCGATTACTAGCCACGGCTAACATGAGTGTGGCTCGTGACATCATCGTCAGTCCTGGGGATACCCATCAGCAACCCGCACTGAGAGTGGTTTGAAACACGGTAACAAGAACAAAAAAACTCACGTAGCTGACACTTATTAGGGGAGGCTTTCATCCAGCAGTGGATTGAGATAGTGCAAAGAAGTGTTCTTATTATTAGGGTTACAGCTTAGATTTATATCACCAACTTAGGGTTAAAATTTAACACATAGGCTTTTGCGACCAATATCAATTTTAGGTCAAGTGGGATGAGTAAAATGTGTGTCGTGGTGAAATGTTAACTACCGCGATCACGTCGCCTGTATATTTGGATCTTCTCCACGTGGTCGTGTGGATTTTTCCCTCCTCATTTAGAAACATGCGTTTAAGGTATTTGGCCGCTATTAATGTCCACGCGATAAGCCACTTCGTTGAGCTATCATCTGTGGCCAGGTCGCTTGCGAAAAAGAGCCACACCATCGAACTCAATGGTCCTTACCTGCTTAAATAAAATACAAAAATGTGTTTAACAAAGTTGTCACGTGACCTGGCACGCTTGTTCTCAGTGACAACTTCATGAATGGATTTCGCATGGTTACATTTGTTCTTGTGAGAGACATTAGCGAGCTCCGCTATCTATGAATGATTGAGTCCGACTGCAGGAGAGTTAGTTTAACACGTAGGCTTTCGCGACCAATGTTATTCATAATAAACGTTTTTGGGTTTAGATCGCGTTATTTATAAATGTGTCGTAACCCTCCACCACCCGACACGGCCAATCAGTAAAAATGTGTCACGTTGACAAAAGACAAATAGTTCACTGCTTTAGCCCACCGGTGTGTTGAAGCCACAATATTTACAATTTGAGTACGACGTTTCGCTGGTAATTGCATCCAGCATCATCGGGCAATTCGCCAGAATGGTGAGGCTCTGCTGTGTCTCCCGTTCTTATATAGAGCAGGAGAGTTCACGTCTCGGCGCGACACAGAAGGACTGACATCACGCGAGTCTCATTTATTCGCATCAACATGGGTGGCTCAATCATAGTCGGCTGAAACCCAGACTCGGCCTGAGTGGTACCAGCTCAGCACTCTGATCCTGGAGCCGCCGGGCCATTTGTACGGCACAGCATTTATTTATTTATTTCATTGTTCCGCTCCCACGTCCGACAAGTTGAGGATGTCATTTAGCCTCCCGCCCCCCCCCCCCCCGACTCTCATCCTCCCATTGACGCCTACAGTTTACCCCCCTTACAGCCTCCAAGCGATCGTGGGGGCGAGTGCCCATCAAGGCCGACACGGCGCACGAAACAGCAACATGCTCAGCACCACGCTCCGACCGTATTTTTGCATCCACCGTGCCGATGTCTACGTACTTGCGCCAGACACTCATTGAAGGCCGAGTCGACCTAGGGAATGCCCCAGGACCGCGCTATCACTCTCCATTGATGATAGCCGCGGCCGGGTCTCGAACTCGGGTTTCTGGGGTTCCGTAGCGCGCCGGGCTCGCTAACCGCCGCGCCACCGCTCCCCACGTATTCTGATGATTCTGATCATTGACACCAAGGGTCCCACCATCAGCACGCCGGCTCTCGCCACGACGTTCTCACGCCACCGTCGGAAGAAGCTCGGCTCCCGGGAAACGCGTCACACCAGCACCATTGCGCAACATCCCATCGTTCAAACTTGGCGGGGGGAGGGGCGGGGGGGTGAGAGGCAGGATTTGTAACGCGGCCCCGAATTTTGGCTCGGGGCTCCGTTTCTTTATTTCATTTTTTTTTGTGAATGGGACGACGGCCAGGCCGTTCAGAATGAAGGGACAGAGCGAGTGGCACGCGGCCTGCGCGTGCTTTGCACGTGAGGCACGCGGGCCACGGTAGCTGGGCCATGACATTGATAAGGATGGTGAATGTGCTTGTGATGATGATGAAGAAGGGTGGCTGCTTGGGACGTCCAAGATAACATCAGTTTCTTGGAAACAGCGCGTACGCTCTTGCGAACTCATAAACTCATATGTCGAAATATTATTTCAACACGGAGGGGAGTTGGGGGGGGTGGAGATTATTCTGAGGATCTTGGTAGACGCTCCGCCCGACGAAGATAACGTCCCCAAACTATTCACGAGGGCACCCGAGCGCAAAGAGGGCAGCCGCGAAAGGCTGGAAGGGATAAAGAAAAATGAGCGCGCGATGAATGAGCGACGCGCTTGCAACGACGGTGCAGCGAATGTAAAGTAGTGGTCTGTCTTCTTGGTTCTTTCGGTAAAGTCACGTAGAATGGAAATAATAAAATAATAAAAATAAAACATAAAATAATAAAAATAAAACATAATAAAATAATTCTCACGACGTTTCGGCCACAACGCAAGCAGCCGTCCCTCAGGTGGAGAGCAGGTCTGTCGGGGAGACAGAGTCTGAATGACACACTCCAGGCTTGGAGCGACTATTTAAGCTGCGATGGAGGGGGGAAGTGGTCTGTGTCTAAAGATGGGAGGTGGTGGTGGTGGGGGGGGGGGATGACCCAACTACATCGTTTCTGATGACTCCCTGGGACGTTTAAACCACTCTTGCTCGTTGTCATCATCGGCCATGGTGTGTCCACTGATGGACGACGGACTCTTTCTCGCCAAGTCACCAGCATCTCTGACGATCCGACGATGGAATCGTCCACCTCGTGCCTAGCACGTGACGTCTCTATAGCGGTGCTAGTGAGCACGTGACGTCACTATCACAGTACTAGTGAACACGTGACGTCACTATCACAGTACTAATAAACACGTGACGTCATTATAACAGTACTAGTGAACACGTGACGTCACTATCACAGTACTAGTGTACACGTGACGTCACTATCACAGTACTAGTGAACACGTGACGTCACTATCACAGTACTAGTGTACACGTGAGGTCACTATCACAGTACTAGTGAACACGTGAGGTCAAAAAGTGTTGTTGTCTGTACAAAATGAACGTTCGTTATAGGTCATTGTGGATTACTAACCGAACAGCTCTTTGTCCATCCACTGCTAGATGAAGACCCTCCCTGTGCCCTACGTGTTGGTTATGGGGATTGTTTGACCATACTTCACCATTCTGGTGAGTGCAGGTTGGAGTGGCGGGGTGGGGTGGGGGCAGGACCGGTTTCGATATCAAATTGCCATCGATATTAGCCGTGCTCGGGCATCCAACTCAGGTTTGCAGGGTTCCTGGCGCATTACGTTAACCAACAAGCCACCACTCCATCATGGAATGTTCTCAAATCTTTCAGTAAAACTACTCTTTTTAAGCATCTATTTTATCCATAGGTATAACTACTGTTGACTTTTCCACAATTCGGTATATATTTTATCAACCCCGGAAGGATGATGGGCTGAGTCAACCCCCCATTGTCTACTAATAATAATCATCATAATAATTGACGGCCAAACTTTACAGCGGTTGTGTAGACCAAGATGACCTGGTAGGAACCTCCTGGTTACACCAGCCCACAGCGGATTATTGTGTCCGTCCGTCGTGCACGAGGGGCTGGGTGGGGAGGGATGGGCTGGGTGGGGAGGGTAGGGAGGGGCTGGGTGGGGAGAGGGGGATGGGTCTAGGTGGGGACGGTGAGGCTGGGTGGGACTGGGTGGGGAGGGGCTGGATGGGGAGGAGCTGGGTGGGGACGGTGGGCTGGGTGGGGGATGGGAGGGGTGGGGCTGGGTGGGGAGGGGCTGGGTGGGGAGGGGCTGGGTGGGGAGGGTGGGGCTGAGTGGGGGATGGGAGGGGTAGGGCTGGGTGGGGAGGGGCTGGTCACCCCGTGGTGCCCTGATAAAACTCGACGTTTAACCTACTCACGCCGGCTTGTGCCCGCCCTCACAGTCGGGCATATTTGTGGAATACACCACGCCCTGGCCGTTGACCCTGGCCATTGACCGAGCAACCCAACGTTCCTACCAGCTCCCTCCGCAGGAATGTGTTCTTGGACCCGTGGGTTTTTTCCTTCGCCATACTTCACCTTGGCTGATTGATAATTAAGTTGGGTTGTTCAAGTGTCGAGGGAGCGGGTGAAAGACGAGCAAGGTGGGGGGAGGGTGCTCCACAGTGCAGTGTGCTAACCAATGCCCCACCGCTCCAGCCCATTGTTCTAAGAAGTGACTGCACTGCGCGTGTGTGTATATATAGACAAACAATGCTGCGAGGGGGCTGCTGCTTCGTCTGCGTCTCCCATCTCACGGGATGTGGGCGTAAATCCCCCAGACGCTGAAAGGCGTCACCCCCCACTCCTCTCTGCTTCCCCCCTCGGGCGCCGGCAGCAAACAGGACGGAGCCAGCTTGTGGTCAGACTCCAACAGCAAAATCAATTATTAAAATCGAAACAACCACAAACCCAAACAATTGACGAGAAGCCTCCCCGAGTCATTAGCTTTGCCCTCTGCCTGCCTGTCTCCCCAACCGGCCTGGTTTGTTGGGCTGAAAATGAGCCAATTTATAGCATGCCCAAAGTTACGAGCGAGTTCATTTTTTTTGTGTAATGGGTACAAAGTTAAGGGAATTATACGCCTACAAAACTTTGCGTATTACACTCGGATAGTCTTGCGCAAGACAGCAATAGGTTCAGGCACTAAATGTCAACGTACGAGGTCTGCTCTGCCCTGAAAGGGCTTCAGGAGAGAGGAGTTTGTGCAGGTTTGCTGTTCCTCTGTCGAATGAACAGAGGCGTACAGTGGTTTACAATTTGGTAAATATTCGCGAGATGCATGGCCACAATATCACAACTGTGGCTTGTCTCTAATGCATCTCTGTGCATCTCCCAAGTGCCCCTGCGGGTTCACCACAGTTTGGTGGTGGGGGGGGGGGTCACATGGCTGCGATCGCACTATTTTTCGCGTAACGCGTTGCCAAATCTTCTCGCGAAGCTTGCGGGTTAATAGGCAACGCGGCTCTGACCGTGGCGCGTTGTATGACCCCGCGGTTAACGCCGTGCCACGGTTCATCGCTCGCGCCCGCGCGTGCGCCCCGCAACTCTTGACGGCGGCGCGGCTCGAGCGCACGGAGCCTTCACTCGGCACGCGGCAGAGACGGCGACGGAGACGTCGGCACCGTCCCGATGCAGGCGGACGCGGCACCTCGAGCGCTCAGCCCATGTAGGTACCCCGAGCTCGCTCACGCAACGACACCTCACCACCCCCCCACGCCGCCAACTCACCCAACGACACCACCACCCACCACCCCCCCACCTCACCCAACGCCACCACCACCACCCACCACCACCCACCTCACCCAACGACACCACCACCACCCACCTCACCCAACGACACCACCACCCCCCCCCCATCACCTCACCCAACGACACCAGCACCACCCACCACCACCCCCCCCCACCTCACCCAACGACACCAGCACCACCCACCACCCCCCCCACCTCACCCAACGACACCACCACCCCCCCCACCTCACCCAACGCCACCACCACCCACCACCCCACCTCACCCAACTACACCACCACCACCCCCCCACCTCACCCAACGACACCACCACCACCCACCACCACCACCCACGCCACCAGCTCACCCATACCGCGACTGAGAGGTTCGTCCCGTGGCTTCAACCGCCCCGGTGGAAACGACGACACGGACCCGACGTCGCTGTTCGTCGTTGTTTGTACTGCGGTGGAGGCACCGGTCGGCCTGCTGTCGTGGTTAGCGCACGCCGCTGGGTAAGCCGCTGGGTCGAGTTCGACTCCACCGTCGTTGGTCAAAGTGGCTAGTGACATCTGGACTGGTCCTGACCCCGACACCCCCCCCCGCTCCTCCCCCCCTCCTCCTCCACCCTCCTCCCCCCTCGCCGCTTCACCTCTTCACCTGTGCTGACAGCACACACGGTGTAACTGCCGTGTGGATCAAGGTGACCTTCGGACGAACGAGACGTAAGACTTTCGATTTAAAGCTTTCGTGACTGCAGGGATTCATCTTCTTGGTTCTTTCGGTAAAGTCACGTAGAAGGGAAGTAATAAAAAAAAAAAATTCTCACGACGTTTCGGCTACACCTGAAGACGGCTGCTTGCGTTGTAGCCGAAACGTCGTGAGAATTATTTTATTTTTATTATTTTATTACTTCCCTTCTAATTGACTTTACCGAAAGAACCAAGAAGAAGAGACGTAAGACCTGTCCTCTCCCCTCTGCCGACGACTCGCTGTCGAGTGAACGCGGCCCATTGTTTCTGCACAGCGTGTTCCGACGAGGCATGAGGCCACGCCGCATTTGTATTTCAATTGAAGAGAGTATGCCCCGTTACACTTGCCGGTGCTCTCGCCTCTCCGACGCGTTTCCGTCGTTGTTCGGCACGAAGTCCGACGTTCCACTTCACGTGCCGGGAGCTTCAGTTGCTGAGTAAGGTCCGGCTCCTGGAGAAGCGCCCGGCACCGTGCAGCGGAACGTCGGACGTCACTACCAACGCGGACACGCGCCATTGGAGAGCTGTACGTCACAACGGTGAACGCATATCGACAGCGGTGGTTTTAGAAGCCTATTGCGCTGCGTACAATGCTTTAGCCGTGTTTGTAAATTTAAAAAATCTGTGCGTTCGAAGCTGCAGTTGCGGAAAACATGCACCGATGGGAAACGTTTTTTTTTTGTTCTGCAAATTAACGCTGCCGACAAATTCACACGAGAGCTGAGCTCTTGTTAATAGCTAATCCACAGCGAAACGTCGTAGAATAAAAGTGTCTAAAAGTTGTGCTTGCTTCTCAACTCTCATCATCCTCCTCCTCCGGTTCTGCTGAAGAGACAAAAAAAACGAATCAGTCGGCATATTTGCCCCCACCTGACTACTTGATTTGATTGGCTCTGTCGAGTGGTGGAGGGTTATTGTAAAAAAAAATACAAAATCGGGATTATCCATAACAATCATCGCCCCATTTATTGTTTAAAAACAATAGGCAGGGCCCACCTGAAAGAGTTCCATGACACCAAGCGAAGCTTTCCTGGGCAATCAAGGGCAAAGCAATGTACCACTCGACACTGAGCTAGAATTTCGATTTAAAGCTTTCGTGACTGCAGGGATTCATCTTCTTGGTCCTTTCGGTAAAGTCACGTAGAAGGGAAGTAATAAAATAATATTTTATTATGTTTTATTTTTATTATGTTTTATTTTTATTACTTTATTACTTCCCTTCTACGTGACTTTACCGAAAGAACCAAGAAGACTGAGCTAGAACTCGCGAAGAATGCCCTACACTACAGGGGAAACCCAGAGGGCATTGCTTGTGAAAGCAGGCGGCCTGCTCATTGCTTCTTCGAAAACAAAGCGATGGCTTCACGTTCACGGCTTCTTGTTAACACGCTTCCTGATCCAAAGTCCCAATATCAGCATGGGAATTATCGCAGGCTTCGTGTGAACCCTAAGCCGTACAAAAACCACCTTGGGTCAATTTTCAGATTTTGCGTTAGCTATTCCAAAACAGTGTGGGTCCCAATTATTAGAAACCAATATTTGAGATGTATTGAAGCATATATGACCTTTACAATTGGATATGAGAAAATTTTACAAAAAACCAGACAGCTGGACAAGCCCAGTGCAACAACTGAGCCTCGCCACGAAACGTAAAGTGAATGACAGACCTGTCCAGTTCTCACCAGAGCCCTCTGTGCCGTTAATTAAGTTTGCATGGTGAAACTCTTTCACACCGTACGCTAATCGGAGGTGTGGGGGAAGGACGGCAAAGGACGGCAAACTAAACACAAAAAGCAGTTGTGAAGAAATTAGTTTCGAAATATATATAGAAAGAGAGAAAAACAAATGTGTTTTACTGAGTGTTCAAGATGTCTCGTGACCCCCATTTAATTTTCTAAAACGTCACGTTTTTTTAAAGTAAGCTTTATTTAAAACATTCGCATCGGCAAACGGTACACGCGAGCATGGATTATAACCCGTTGCATCAGAGGAGGAGTGGAATTTAACCAAAGCTGTTTTCCACGTCGCAATACGGAGGTTGTGCCACTGTGTTGAAATTTTAATAGCGTCGGGGTTCAATCATTCATTAGCACCCGTTAAGTCGCGTCGAGTGCTGAGAGGCAACACGTGTGGAAAGGGCAGGCTCTCGCGTTATATCACACCCAGGACTTGATTTCTCAACTCGATATTGTCGGCGCCAGGCTTTGCCGTAAAACGCATTCCTGCGGAGGGAGCTGGTAGGAACGTTGGGTTGCTCGGTCAATGGCCAGGGTCAACGGCGGCGTGGTGTATTCCGCAAATATGCCCGACTGTGAGGGCGGGCACAAGCTGGCGTGAGTAGGTTAAACGTTGAGTTGTATAAGGGCACCACGGGGTGACCAGCCCCTCCCCTCCCACCCCCCACCCAGCCCCACCCTCCCCACCCAGCCCCACCCTCCCCACCCAGCCCCTCCCGACCCTCCCCTCCCCACCCAGCCCCTCCCTCCCCACCCAGCCCCTCTCTGCATGACGGACACAATAATCCCCTGTGGGCTGGTGTAACCAGGAGGTTCCTACCAGTAAAACAATATTTTACGAGGTATGGCTTATCCATAACAATCACATGGCATTGTTACCCAGTATTCATACAATGCATGTGAGGACACGATAACCGTCGTGATGATTAGCTGCGATGGATGTGGCTGGTTGCCAAATAAATTATTCCCAGAACAGCATTCCTTCTGGACTGCTCCGGCTGAAAATAAGCACGACTGCTTACTCATGAATGCATTACGTGAAGAATGTTTACAATTTTGAGACAGCATTCTAAGACGTGCTCAGATTTGCGTGGGTTTTCTCCAGGTAATTATTCCAATTATCTCAAAGACTATACACAGACATTTCCGTTGGCAACAAATAACCTTGAAAATGAATATCTCGGCTCAGTGAGGTTTCCCTTGTGGTGCAATCATTGTTGATGCTGGCTTTGAGGTCCTAAACAGGAATTCATTTGGGCCACCCAAACCTCTTACGCCCCCTCGCCCCACTCCCATCCCACCACATCCCACCACGCTATTCCCCTCGCCCCTTCCTATCGATTACAAACTCCTCGTGAGAAAACAGAAGAGATGTAGGCAAGCGATAGAGGTGCAGCGAGATGAGAGTGGGGAGATACAGACTACGATGGAGACGCAGTGAAATGAGATAGGTGTAGACAGATTAAGTTAGTTGAACGAGAGATCGTGGAACGATATAGATGAGAAAGATGGATTGCCTTCCGCACGCTAATTAGCTTGTTATGATCATTAGGACCTGAATTCGAGCTGATATTTGGCTCGCCTCTATTTTTTTATGAATCTGAGGTCGCTTGAGTTTCTTGGGGCCCTAGGCTTGTGATTAGTTCGCTCATGCCTCGCGCGTCCACTGGTTATATTCATACATATTAATCAGAACGCAATAGAGTTTTACTTGTAATGTATATGAGTGAATACGTGTATGTATTTTTGTTATGGGTTTATTAATGAAAGTTTATTCAATATAACTGCTCACATGTAAATTCAATCCTTAAGACGGTCCATTCATAAACCTTCCCCAGAGGCCCCAATGTAAAGTGAAATGTCTCAGCTGCAAGTCAGCCCATCTCTCTGCCCTCGCTCCAACTTGTAATTCCAACAGAGAGGGCCCTTGCCTCTACACATCTGGCAGTTCACAGCAATGTGACTGCGGTCACCAGAGCCAGATCATCCCCACAACACCCTCGCCAGAGTCGTGTGCCTGGCCCCAACGTCTGGTGAGCTGCACTGGCCACGTGTGCATGACAGAGTCCAGTTCAAGGTCGCAGTGCAGGACTCACTTTCATAGCAAAGACAACCGGTCACCTAACCTGAGCGACGCCATCCACCTATCTGTACCATCACGACACCTACGCTCATCTGCCGTGGACCTGCTGCGTGTGAGAGCCACTCAGCTTAGGGGCCGTCCATAAATGACGTCACGCACCTAGGGGGGGAGGGGGCAGACATTTGTGACAATTTGTGACGAGGGGGGAGGGTGGTTGAGAAATGTGACGTCACATCAAAATGCGCAACTTTAAATAAATATAGACAACACGTTGTACTTAATTAAATAGACGTTTTAATAAATGTTTTCTCCTACAACATCAGAGTGCAGCGGCACATTAAATACGCACTACAATGACAATAGTTTAAAGCGATTTGAAGCATTTTTTATTTGGGGGGGGGGGGGGCAGAGCTTTGTACGTCATATTTGATGGGGGTCTGACTTTTTGTGACGCCGTGTGACGAGGGGAGGGGGGGTAAAAAATCGTCCTAAATCGCGTGACGTCATTTATGGACGGTCCCTTAGGACAGCAGAACGGTGGTGTTCATCTGCAACCCACGTGGTCTGGAACAGCCTCTGCCAAATAAATTCCGCTCAACTGTGACAATCTGTGCTCTTATGACCGGACTGAAAACATTTATTTTCTCTTCTGTTGAGTTTAATTTTAGTTCAACATTTTCTCGATTGCCATCCTAACTTCCATATCAGCTTTGGGCAGAATATGGCGCGTTACAAATCTTGGATTGATCGATCGGTGACATAAAAAATAAAATAAACTATTTTTATTTTACTATTTTATTTTACCAGGTAAAGCCCATTAAAGCGACCTGGCCACATATGACAATGCAGCGAAGCGGCTGATCATGTCAAAATGTATAGCGGCCAAATACTCGAAACGCGTGACGTTGATTCTAAATGTGGAGGAAACCCCTAGAAAAGAACCCGGAGAAAAATCCACGCGACCACGGCGAGGGAGAATCGCAAACTCCAAATACACAGCAGGCGTCAGGTCGGGATTGAACCCAGGACCTTCTGTATACCAGGCGAGGTAGTTAACATCTCGCCATCGTGGCACCCACATGATCCCAAACTGCCCCCTGCACCGCCGATGAGCGGGCAATATCCCCGGCGACCACTGAGCCCCCACAGAGGCAATCGAATGGCTTAATATCCTCGATATCCACACAGACATAGCATTGCAAAATGTCGCCTTGCAGTATGGAAGAAGCAGGTCACCAGTATTGGTTCAAACAAGGCTGCCCATGGGCGAAGTTGGCGTGGGGGGGGGGGCACGGGGTGGGCAATGCCCCCCCCCCCCCGAAACTGAACCTATTTATAAATGTATTTTCAGGAGTTTACAATTAAGATGTAAATAATTATTAATTACATGCACCCGCGATTTCTAATGTGAGGGACAAAGCGAACCGCTGCCCCCCCTCCCCCCCAAATATAGAAGTGGAACTCCACCTATGACGCGTGGCTCTGCTGATGAGACACGAAATGCGTAAACCGGCCCAGAGTTTTTGTTTGTGTTGAATAAACCAACGCTGCTGAAATCACGCGCTCCCAGAAGGCCGTGTGTGTGTGGCTGATGGGATGTATTAAAAACACACACACACATGTTTGCGTGGATTGGACAGACATGTGATGGAAGGCGATTATTTTGCTTATTTATTTTGTGCTGAAGTAGGATCATTGCCCGAAATGTCAGCCTATTATACATTTTCTGCTACGAAGCGCTGTTAATGATGGGTGTGGTGAGTGGGGGTTTGTATCTGTCAGTGAATTTCCAAGCATACATGCCTGGCATGGTGATTATATTTTACTCATACGTGTTATTAATTTGCGGCATCTTCTCTCCTGCAAAAAGGGAAAATGATTGTTTAGCGACGAGTGTTTGTTCAAAACGCAACACATGTTTGTCAAACACGCAGTGGGGTTTGTTTGTGGAATGTTCCGGTATGATCGCGTGGGAGGGAGGGAGGCAGCGAGCTGGAGAGCTGTTGCTTACGTGCGTACATAGAATGAGTGTGTGTGCAGATGAGCGTGCAGAGCCACAGACTCTGTGATCTTAACCAACATCTACCGCCCATGTGAAATCCCCTTCCATAAAAAGTAAATCATAATAATAATACACGCTATAATAATGCCATTTATCTAGATAACCCTTACTGAGTCTCAAGACTCTTTCGCCCTCAAGAGGGCCCTGCATTGGGGATGTTTATTCAAATCCGTGATCGTTTAAGTGTAAAAAAAAATGAATGTGCCTTCCTTCTGCAAGCATCTGTGTTGGCGACCCTGAACCGGTCAATGGTGGAGAGGTCACCTTTGGTCAATTCCGTGATCGTTTAAGTATTAAAAAAGAATGAATATGCCTTCCTCCTGCAAGCATCTACGTTGGCGGCCCTGAACCGGTCAGTGGTGGAGAGTTCACCTTTGGTCAATTCCGTGATCGTTTAAGTGTAAAAAAAAAATGAATGTGCCTTCCTTCTGCAAGCATCTACGTTGGCGGCCCTGAACCGGTCAGTGGTGGCGAGTCCACTTTTCCGTGGCGGTGAGGAGTCTCTTCCATAAGGCAACCTCTGCCGACTTCCCCCACAAGCAGCGTTCACGACTCGACCCGCGAACGTGGGCTTGTCTTCGACACATTTTTTTCAATTCTGAGTCAAAAGCTCCAACCGACCACCCAGGCAGAGCCATTATTATGGTTATTACCTCGAGTGAAATAGCCGTAATAATACGCGGCGTCTGTTTTACAGTGGACGGTAAAGACTCGCCCACGTCATTCGCTCGAGTAGGCCATTGTGTTCTGGAGGTGGTCAGGGTCCAAATTGGCCAAATTAGAAAATTGCCCGCTAATGACTCAATTGGCAGTGTAACACACAACGGCAGCATTCATCAACCCCTCTTACTGGCAGACTCGTGCCCCCAAGTCACTCGTGCAAACGAGACTCATCCTGATCTCGTGAGTTCTCACCTGGTTTAACAAAATCAACTTGAAACTTGATATGGGCCCTTGAGTCTGACCTGGACTCGGCCTAAAATAAGCTAAGTTGACTCAGATGAGGCCAACAGACTAATGCTCTACAAAATCTACTTACAGCCTGCTGTGACCTTTTTTGCCCCTACAAATGTCAAACAATTGAAGGGGGTGGGGGGTCATTGAGGCCTACGGCTTAAGTTCACTTCAGCCTTTTAATTCCTAAGATTCTACACCTGTCAAACGGAAATGCGCACACGCAGCCGTCAGCGAGAGAAAGAGAGAGGTCACGGTTTTGAAATAGACATTAGCACGTCTTTGGTGACATCACAAGCGATGTCCAAACAGGGATTAGCACACCGACTGTGGGCGCCTTGGGGGGGGGGGTGGTGTGGGAGGCCTTGGGAGGCCTTGGTCATGAATTCACAAATACAATCAACAACGAAAAGTTGTTGGGCAAACTGTTGTTTTTTCCTTCACGCAATCCCGGAACTTGTATATTTAACAATGAGTCAATGGGTCAGTTACGTGACCATCGCATTAGACAACTGTTAAGGGGCCGATGTGTGACGAGGGGGGGGGGGGGTTGAGAAATGTGACGTCACATCAAATTGCGCAACTTTAAATAAATATAGACAACACGTTCTACTTAATTAAATAGACTTTTTAATAAATGTTTTCTCCTACAACATCAGAGTGCAGCGCCACATTAAATGCGCACTTACAATGACAATAGTTTAAAGCGATTTGAAGCATGTTTTATTTTATTTGGGGGGGGGGGGCAGAGCTTTGTGACGTCATATTTGAGGGGGGGGGGTCTGACTTTTTGTGACGCCGTGTGACGAGGGGAGGGGGGGGTCAAAAATCGTCCAAAATCGCGTGACGTCATTTATGGACGGCCCCTAACCCGGTTAAGCTCTCGTGCACATAACACGTACATGAGGAATATATGTTTGACGCCATATAACAAAAATTATGCTCAAAAGTTAAACGTTAGCGGATGGTTTCCATTGATTGGCAGTTGCCAGTAAAGTTAAGAGCACGAAAAATAAAATGTTATCAATTTGACGGGATGTGTTTAACCAAGAAGGCTAAACGATAATCTTATCTTCACCTAAGAACACAGACCTATGGACTACTGTATTGAGTAGGGGAACACCATTTATTATTTTAGTATGATGTACTCAATTGGATTCCCGCAGTCGGAATAATACATTTACTTTCTCGGTCAAATTAGCCAGGAAATGGTAAAAATACGATTTTGCTTGATATTTTCTTAATTAATGTAACCTCTTGTACGTGGTGTGCATGTGGAGGGCTTTGTGTAACTGCTGTCGTTGAGACAGACTCGGTCACAGCTTTTGAAATGGCAACAGTAGGCATGGATTATTAACACGGCAAACAACTCCTGTGGTATCACAAGGGCCTACGGCATGAGGGTGATCATTCCTTTGATGATGCAGTTCATCAGGAACAATTGATCATTTAAATCAGGAACAATTGATATAATTTAACTCAGGAACAATTGATATAATTTAACTCAGGAACAATTGATAATTATTTTACTCGATGTAAAGCAGTGTTCTTCACTCATTTTCATGGGGACGGTGGGGGGGCATTTTCGCCAATAAGACATCATGAGTGTGTGGGCTGCCACACATGTGAAACCATTCGAGTTTGACAGCCTACGATGATGATGGGGGGGGGGGGGGTCACGTGTTGTGTCTTGTCGGGGGGGGGCACCAGGGGCTGCCAGTGACCCGCGGGCCTTGCAATGAAGAATTTCGATTTAAAGCGTTCGTGACTGCAGGGATTCATCTTCTTGGTTCTTTCGGTAAAGTCACGTAGAATGGAAATAATAAAATAATAATACATAAAAATAAAAACGTAATAAAATAATTCTCACGACGTTTCGGCCACAACGCAAGCAGCCGTCCTCATTCAGACTCTGTCTTCTCGACAGACCTGTTCTCCACCTGAGGACGGCATTCAGACTTTGTCTTCTCGACAGACCTGTTCTCCACCTGAGGACGGCTGCTTGCGTTGTGGACGAAACGTCGTGAGAATTATTTTATCACGTTTTTATTTATATGTTTTATTATTTTATTATTTCCATTCTACGTGACTTTACCGAAAGAACCAAGAAGAACTTCTGTGAACTATCATTGTGGCAGTGGCATCGTGGATGAGGGCACTAGCAGTGTGAGTTGTTGTCTTGTTGTTGTCTTGTGGTTGTTGTTGTTGTTTGACTTGCATCCCATAGCGATTTGTGCACACAGCGTTGGTGTGCGGTGTTTTTTTCTGCAATATTTTGCTGTCTTTTCTTGGATTTTCTGTTTTCACTTAGTCACATATTCACTTTAAGATGTTTTCTTGTTCATGTTTTTGTTTTTTGTTTGTTGCGGTTGCACCCGATTCAAGAGCCGAATGGCTCACAGGGCTATACCTAATACATAAACTTGAACTTGAGTTCTATTCCCAAACCACGTGCTAACACCAGTGGTGAGTCGTTTCTGAACCAGTCCTAAAAGGCTCTCCTTCGCCGATCCACACTGACCAGAATGGTGAAGTATGGTCAAACTACCCTCACACCTGAACTTGGGGCGCGGGGGCGTTGTTCATCTCGCAGTGGATTTTACAGACGGCTGGGAATCACAATCATCGTTCTTAGTCAATGCGTAGACTCGCGTCCACTGAAAAGATTGACACTCTATCTACAAGTGTTCATTGGTGAACCGTGGAACAAACCCCAGTATAGCATTCGGTCTCCAACAGCAAGGCAATCTCCCTGCTCTCGCTCGATGCTCTGATGAAGGGCCGTTACCCGAAACGTCAGCCAATATGCGTCATTATATATTAATTTGTCTGTTGTAAGGCAGCGCTCATGACGAATGTGGTTCAGGTATTTGTGTGTGTGCGTCAACACTCGACCAAAGGATAAAGGTGCGGCCCTGCAATTACTTGTTCACGGAAGAGCCTCCGTTAGAAGGGAGCTCTGGAGATCACCTCCCCCCCCTCTCTCTCTCTCTCTCGAGGGTGTTCGGCCTACTTTTCCACGCTGGCCAGACGTCACGCTATACCCCACCACGCACGCCACCTTTCTTTTTGTTTTGTTCCAAATGCGTGGACAGTGGAAGCGGTGGCGGGTGGGAGAAAGAGACGGAGAGACGGAAGCGATCGGCAACCGTCGCTTCAACTTCCGAGCCGGGAGATAGGGGCCGTCCCTAAATGACGTCACGCGATTTTGGACGATTTTTGACCCCCGCCCCCTCCTCGTCACACGGCGTCACAAAAAGTCAGACCCCCCCTCAAATATGACGTCACAGAGCTCTGCCCCCCCCCCAAACCATATTTCCATTTTGAAAAAAAAAACATGTATTACAAATGTCTGACCCCCCCCCCCTAGGTGCGTGACGTCATTTATGGACGGCCCCATAGACGTAATAGAACCTGCTCTCCTCCGCACTGCGTTGTATTGCGAGCGCAAGTGTGCGAACGACCATGGGGCAACCACGGGTTTGGGCAGCAAGCGTTGTGCTTCCCGATCGCTCGCGAAGCCGGATTTATCGGGGGGCTTGGGGGGTGTGACGGGTGCGTGCATCACAGAAGAGGGCCTGTGGTGCACGACGTTAGTTATTGAACGGGAACAACGGGGCCGGTGATTCAGGAGGCTTATCGTGGTCAACGTGGCACGCGGAAAAGGAGCCGTTCACTGCGCCACGTGTGTTTCTGCTCACGCTGAAGGCTGCGGACGGGAGCGAGTGGGCGGGTGGTTGGGTCCAGGGAGGGGAGGGGATGGAAAAGGACTGCGTGCGATGAAGGAGCGGCAGTTGTAGTGGTTAGCGCAGCCAACCCCACCCCCCTCCTCCCCATTGCGCCTATTGAACCCGACGGACCGAGTTCGATTCCCGCTCTCGGCCAACAACCAGCGGGCGATTATGTGAACCGGGCCCTGGGCATCCCCTTAGGTCGACTCAGCCTTCAAGAAGGCTGAGTCGACCTATTTTATTTTCATTCATTTTGATGTTTTACCTACGTGACTTTACCGAAAAAACCTAAGAAGATGATTCCTTGCAGTCACGAAAGCTTCAAATCTAGAATTCAAACGAGTACCTGGTGCGGTGTGTAAACATCGTGACTACTGGGGAGACAAAGGCGGCCGGGCGAGGTGCTGGCCAACCCAATCCCGCTCGTGTACCGTTCAGGCCTTCATAGGTGCTCGCTAACAGCATTTGCCCCAACATTCTGTTAAATGCTATACGAGGGAGGGATGGGAGGATTGGGAGGGGAGGGAGGAAAGGGAGGGAGGATTTGGAGGGAGGGAGGGGAGGAGACGGAGGGAGGAGAGAGAGGGAGGGATGGGAGGGAGGATTTGGAGGGAGGGGAGGAGAGAGGGAGGGATGGGAGGGAGGATTTGGAGGGAGGGGAGGGAGGAAGGAGAGGGAGGGGAGGCGAGGGAGGGGAGGAGAGGGAGAAGAGGAGAGGGGAGGGAGGGAGGAGAGGGGAGGGAGGGGAGGAGAGAGAGAGCGGCGAGAGTGGGAGGGGACTGAGGGAGGCAATGTGTGTGCGAGCGAGCGAGAGGGAGAGCTGGGAGAGGTTGCGTGTCGTCGTCGGAACACTCCACCGACCCCACCCCCTCTCGACCGGCTTGACGTCAGCTCGAGTGGAAAGCACCACCACCACCCACCCACCCATCCTCCTCCTTCTCTCTCTCCTCCCCCCTCTCTCTCCGTGCTCATGTTGTAGCCGCGCAGTCTCCCCTCGGCTCATTCATTGACGGATCGCGTCTTGCCACGACGTCTGCGCTGCTGCTGCTGCTGCTTGACTCGCTCCTCCTCCTACATCAGACGCGCAAGACACCAACAGGGGGAACCACGCCACCGACTCGCATAGCAAAGCGGCTTGCTTCTTAATTTTTATTTTTAAACTTACTGCAGCGCAGATATAAATACATCCCCCTCCGCTAGAAATACACCTTCGCGCGACTCAGAAGTTGCGTCGTTAATGTCATTCGTGCCCATCATCGGATATTTTTCATAGACTATACAGCGCTTGCCTGCGAAATTTGAGAGCTTGGAACCCACGCCGACTGCCTAGCCAGTTTACCTAAGCAGAGTTGACAGCGATTGACGACTGAACATCCTACGCTACAATAAAAAAAAAGCCGACACGCAGAACACCGAAAAGACCTCGCAGAGCTGCTCGCCACGAAGACGATGACGATCGAAAAGGAGAGCGGAGAAGGGCTTAGCTACTCCAAGATGCGAGGACTCTTTACCGTTATGACAGGTCAGTGTTGGTCATCTCTCTCTCATCATCTCTCTCTCTCATCATCTCTCATCATCTCTCATCATCTCTCTCATCATCTCTCTCATCATCTCTCTCATCATCTCTCTCATCATCTCTCTCATCATCGCTCTCTCTCATCATCTCTCTCATCATCATCTCTCTCTCTTATCATCTCTCTCTCATCATCTCTCTCATCATCTCTCGCTCATCATCTCTCTCTCATCATCTCTCTCGTCATCTCTCTCTTTCATCATCTCTCTCTCTCTCATCATCTCTCTCATCATCTCTCTCATCATCTCTCTCTCTATCATCATCTCTCTCATCATCTCTCTCTCTCTCATCATCTCTCATCATCACAGGTGTCCAAAGATAAAACATCGCGCGCCCATCCCCACCCCGACCGTGTCGCCTGTAACAGACTTTCGGGGCAAGTTCTGTTCGCGATTCGCAAGCGCCTGTGAGTGGGGGGGGGGGGAGGTGGGAGATGGCTAGCACCACGCCCGGCCGCCTTTGTCTCCCACAGTAGCGATGTTTACAACACCGCACCTTATGGGGGAGGTGCAGGATTACGCACTGGTGGTCTTGCTCACCGTGAGCGGGAATCGAACTCGGGAGTCATCGTAGCGCAGAGCGCGCTCACCGCTGCACTTTGCCAGATGCCGAGCAGACTTCACCACGCTGGGTTCACGATCTACCCGGGGGGTTATCATCTGTTCGCCACCGATGTGAGTCGTGGCCACCTGCGATCCAAGCTTGGGGGTTGTCGTCGTTGAAGCGCGTAGCCCATGCGCACATCAGACAAATGTTTAAAAAAATATCGCGTTCTCTCTCTCTCTATCTGAATTGTTACATATGGTCAGTATGCCTAAGCATAATAACACGAATGCTTTTGTCGCTTAATTGTAATTGGTGATTAGCAATTAGCAGCTCCGTCAAGAGATTGTGTAACGCATGCAATATAAACACGCGCATGTGTGTACACACGCGTGTGTATATTGTAAGTGTCATATACACACGCGCACACGTGTATCGTATGCATTCACGTGCCCCACGAGTATGCTACCGACACATACAGTGGCGTCATATACGAATGCCTTGAATGTGCCACGTTGTACATTCTGTATCACGTGCCACAGAAGCATTACACACTTGGTTTAGCGTAGCATGACTGCGGCTGCTGGGGTAACAGCTCTTACATGGAATACGGTCAAGGCGATCAGCCGGCCGGCACATTTTCAACATTGTGCAATGGAGTGAGCGTCACATTGCCAACTCGGCAGGGTGATCGTATGGTGGTTGGTTGGTTGGTGGTGGTGTCGTATGGAGGAGATGAAGGGAGATAGTCGTGCAAAATGATTGTAAGGGGTGGGTGGAGTGTGTGAGAGAGTCAAATCAAGGAATGATAGCTCCGTAAACCGCGCCACGGCTCGAACGCGAGCACCGTCCAGTTCATCCGCTGCGCTGTCTGCCTTGTCCCTCCGTGTCTAGAGGAGGGGGGTGGTGGGTGGTGGACATGTATTTATTTACTTTCGTTTGCGAGCTCTCGAAACCCCGTTTCATCATCCCTCGGCTGAGAGGAACGCGAAGAGAATAAGAGTTGGGCACGACTATGACCGGCAGGCGTCGGGTTATCCGAGCAGACATAGAGCTCGTCTCGGGAGCTAAGGTGAGCACGTTGTCATCTGTGCCTGTCACAAACGGAGCGGCGGTTAAGCGCTGCTGCTGCTGCTACGAAATCCGCCGAGTTGAGTTCGATTCCGGCCAACGCCGCCTGTGGGACGATCATCCACAGCTGTCAACCCCCGTACGGTTTATAGCCCCCGTATGCTTGTTACAGGGACTTTGAGTTTTCAGGTCCACACGGCGTACAGCCGTTTCAATAGGGGCGAAGAAAAATGTGTCTATTTGTTTGTGTTTCTCTCCCTTGTGATGGAACTTTGTAGGATGAACGTTGAGATGTAAGGGGCACGGGGTGACCAATAAGGTCTGAATTGGTCTGTAATGAGGTAGGACACTGATAAGGGGTTGAGAGGGATGGTTATCTGACTGGGTCCCGGTGCCTCCGCAGGTCAACTCAGCCTCAAATGAGTACCTGGTATGGTGATGTGTAAACATCGCCACTCGTAGCGTGGTGCTGGCCACCCACCCCCTCGTGTGCCGTGCCGTCCTTAGTAGGTGCTCATTAACAGCACTTGCCCGAAACAGTCTTTGAAGGCTAAATGCGGGATCTTTGTCTTTGTAGTTCAACACAGGACATGTACGTGTCACTTCGTGAATCAGTGGTTCTGTGTACGGTCGAAAAAAGTCGACCTGTAGGTCACGTGTGGTGGCCAGCGTGGAAAAGTAGGCCAACTATCCTTCAGAGGGTCTCTCTAGAGGTCACTCGTGGAGCCACATTCGCTAGCAGTGGTGTGGGCAAGCAGTTGCATGGCTGCGCGTTTACCATTTCACTGCGCGGTACTAATCTACCATGCTCTATACATCCACGTTGCATTTGAATTGTATTGCTCGACTTACCTAAATGTAATACGCGCTGGTTGTGACTGTGATGGACTGTCATACATTTGTTATATCACGTACATCATCTCATCCGCAGTGCACCGATGCATTCCCTAAATGCGTACGTCTGTTTGTGAGGGTTGGCTTCACCTAAAATGTACTAACTTGGTGCCTGTGAATGTCCCGTGATCTAATCAGGTAATTTCCCATTGACCTAGGTCTTTTAAAATCAAACCTTAAAATAATAATAGTAACTTACTCCCCCCTCTCTGTTTTCTCTCATCCCACAGCCTTTGTTAAGCAGCGGAGAAGTGGAATAAACGATCTCGTACAGAAGGTGGCGCCCTCAAGTCCAATGTGTGATCCGTGAGTCTCACGGACGCTGGTCCTCCTGCACACGCACCGTTTGACCTTTTTGCCACGGCCACACCCTGCAGCTCCACGCCTACAACACGTGGCGAGCAGCGGGGGTGGCCACATGGTCCAAATGTTAAAGACGCGCAAGGCCACCTTGGGTTCTGAGATCCTATGAGATTGGGCATGGCATTTCGGGTGATTTAGCCGTCGGCTGTGCTAAAGGCTACGGTGAGGGCTCGTGTTAGGGGCAGGGCAAGGGTAAATGTTAGAGTTGAGACTGAATGTGGTGAGATGTGGTGAGGATTAAATGTAAAGGTTAGTATTTGAATAATGCAGTGCAATACTTTTTGAAGTTGGATCACTACTAGTCTTGTTTATTTTTCCATTACAGCTGCAACTCCTCGCTAATTCGTGTGCAGTGTTCACTGGGTGGTGGTTAGCAACTATTCAAGTGCACAACAAACATTGAGATTCACGCGCGATTTTTGCCGTGCGTGTAGCATGTACTGCGGCGCACGTATCACTACTGCCAATGTAGGAAATTGGATAATCATCGAATTAATTATTTGCACACAGAACTTATAATCGGTTTTGTGGCTGTTTGCAGCTCCGGTTTTATATTTCAAACCATCAAGTGACACGTGATACGTGGCAGAGAGATGGATGGAGCTCAGCAGATGAACCGAATACCCAAAGTCAAACTCTGGTTGCTCATGCCACTTAGCTGTTAGGGGGCGGGCAAAGCAGGCATTATTACCCAGTAATTCTGAGTCACATAACAACTCTAAAACTAAACCTTTTTTTATTTTCACCAGGTAAGGCCCACAGAGCTATGTAGCTCTTTTTCAAAAGCGACCTGGCCACAAATGATAGCTTAACGAATTGACTCATCATGTGTACATTTATAGCAGCCAAACACTTGAAACACATGTTGATGCTAAATGTGGATGGGAAAACCCAAAGGAACCGAAGAAAAACCCACGCGATCACAGTGGGGAGAACACGCAAACTCCAAATATACAGCAGCAGCGTCAGGGTCGGGATCGAACCCACGACCTCCTGTGTGCCAGGCGAGGTGGTTTACATCTCACCACCGTGGCGCCCCAAACTCGACCATCAGGTGCACCTAATGCCCTCGCCAGCATTCGGTACCGTAGCGAGGGTGATACCGTAGACATTGGATCTGGACTTGAAGCTTTCGTGGCTGCAGGAATCCATACTCTTTGGTTCTTTCGGTAAAGTCAAGTATGTGAAAGAAAAAAAATCACGACTCTTGCGATCAAAACGTCGCGATATATTATTTTTTATTTTTATTTTCTACCTTCGTGACTTTACCGAAAGAACCAAAGAGTACGTAGCCGTTGGATTCGCCAACAGACCCTCGGTGTCGCTGCGTGCGCTACGCGGGAAGCTGATTCACAATCTCTCTCTCAAGAGAGAGAGCAGGAAAAGCAGTTGCAGTTGAGATAACGAACCCACATTTGGCACGGCCTGGCGATCGGGTGATCGTGTGTGCGCAAGTGATACAGCGTTTGCGCCCCCCCACCCCCCCTTGATAAAGTTTGAATTGATTGACTGCCGTAGAAGCTTGCCACACTGGCACGGCCACACCCGTGGCGCTGGGTTTATTAAGTGCAGATTAAAATGCAAACGTTTGCCCCCGTGGTGCTTCACGTGCAAAGAACATTTGTTGAGTCCAAACTCTGACGTGCACTCAGCAGTAAACATTTTGGAGCTGTGTGTCAATTCGGGGTGAAGTTACCCGCAGCCCTCTGCCAGCTTCCCCCCCCCCAAGCCACAGCCACAGCCGGCGAGCAGTGCGATGCAATGCCACGATTCAAATGTCGCGAGTTAATTCGGTACTCAATTCCTTTTTTTCTTGTTAAATTGTGAATGGTAGCGCATGGGGCTCCCATCAACCCACTTGCATACAGCTAACACCTCGTGAATGGGAAGAACAAAAAAGACCACGCAGATTAATTCGCACGTGATTCAGTACATCTAATAACCGCTATACAGCGAGATGAATATTCACCGCAAAGTGACAGTTGGGTGCATCGGTCCCATGGCTCATGCTCACGGCTTTGCGACGGAGAAGGCGACTTGTGAAGTGTAACGCGTCCGTGACTAAAGTGCCGGCTAACATCGCCCGCGGCCCCTCAACATTTAGAGTTGCGAAGATTCCAGAGTTTACGTAAGCGCCGGCTTGGATCAATATAAGCGCCGACTTCCTAAGCGGCATTTTTGGTTTAGACTTTTTCTGATTGCGCCGTTTTTTGGTTCGTTGCTGTCGAGTTCAAACTTGGGACTTCGGTTAATTTTTGGCGGGAACAGCGCAAAAGCGCGAGGGGTTTCTTTTACCGCCCTCACCCCCGCAGTGAGAAAAAAAACCGCGTTCACAGAATGGCATCGGGAGGGCGACGGGACAGTGAGATAGAGCGACGCCGTTAACGTCCATTTCCAATTGGTCTCTCTCTATCTCTCGCCACGCAAATGCTCGAATGACGCGAGTCTTATCAGCCACCACACACAAACACACACAAGTTGTTCCTCAAAAAGCCAACCCCAACAACGTTTCGTGGATAAAAGTGTGTAGCTTCAACGGGAGAAGAGTGTAATGACAGGTGACGTTTCGGGCAATGGGCCTTCTCCATAGCACACAGCGAGGGAGACTGCACGTGACACTGTGGGGCCTGATAAATGAAATAAATGTTTCCTCATGGGCAGTCCCTTCCAGAGTCTTGGCCTACATTCTATGGCTTAGGGTTAGCAACAGTGAAAAATAAAATTCGTTAAGTAGATGTAGTGTCATTCTTGGTTCTTTCGGTAAAGTTACGTAGAAGGGAAATAATAAAATAATATAAAACAATAAAAATGCTCACGACATTTCGACTGCAACACAAGCAATCGTCATCAGGTGTGAAATCCACAGCAAGAAAAACTTTTTTTAAATTTTATTGCTGTGGATTTCGCACCTGATGATGATTGCTTGTGTTGCAGTCGAAACGTCGTGAGAATTGTTATTGTTTTATATTATTTTATTATTTCCCTTCTACGTGACTTTTCCGACAGAACCAAGAATATGAATCCCTGCGGTCACGAAAGCTTTAAATCGAAATGTAGTGTTGTGAAGCTAGTTTCTGTTTTGTATCTCCACATATTTTTTTCAAAGAAAAAGGTCACTCTGTCTGCCTATTGGCCATCCGCTGACGTTAACTCGCAATGTTTATTGACGATTGCAAACTCTGGGCCCGTTTGGACATTCTGTTTCTCATCAGCAGTTAGGCTTGCGAAACACAAACTTATAGTTTCCCACGTATTGTTAGTAAGTGCATTCCCTGCACATAACAGGGCCCTGTTTGTGCAAAAACAAGCATATAGATTTGGGTCATTTAAATACTTAGCTAATTTGTTAGTATATTCACATTTGTCCACTGCGCACTCATCAATTATCATCAGCATGACCAGCAGCGCCACTTATCATTTAAGCATGCTTACACTGTACTCCATACGACACAGCGTGGAATCCTCTGTGTATGAAATACACTTCCAGATCTATTGCGGAACAAGTTTTGCATAAGGAGGCAATTGTACAGACATTTGAGCCGTGCCGCTCAAATGTAACTATGAGTCACGTAAACGTCCCCGTTCTCAAAGTTTGCGGTAGTCACAAATAACCGGAGTTACCAGGCAGCGAGACAGCCCCTACGGACATATCTGAATTTTTTAAACTTTTTTTTTAGTTTTTTCCGCTGCCTCTGTGGAAAACTCTTTAGCCGCTGCCCTTCGCGCATTCAATCGCTGCGAGGGGAGAGAACTGTGATTCGCACTCCCCACGCTGCTCATCCCTTGAGATTTGGTGGGGGGGGAGACCCCTCCAGATCTACTACAGAGGCTCTATCGGGTCGTCGTAATAGGCCCGGTGGTGATGGTGGGGGGGGATAAAGTATCAGGGAGCCCTCGTGCGAACGGGCCTTGCCAAGGGACCAGAGGTCGCAAACGGGTTTTGATTCTTTACCCGTACCCGGCCGCACCAGGGTCGCAAACGGGTACCCGTACCCGTTCCCTACCCGTACCCGTACCCTACCCGAAATGAGTGACAAACGGTTACTCACCGGTGACACACGGCCTACCCGTACCCGTATCCGGCCGCACCAGGGTCGCAAACGGCTACCCGTACCCGGCCGGGTACGTACCCGGCAGGGTACGGGTAGCCAGGTATCGGGTAGGGTACGGGTATCGGGTACCCGGTTGCGACCTCTGCAAGGGACTGGTGCCCACAACGGCTGCGGCCGGCCACCCATGCCAGCCGCCAGACATTCTTGGCTGCAGAGGCAGCAATTGCAGTCTGTGCGCGAAGACAGCTTGGCAATGGAACGACGTGGCGGGAGTGGTGTGGGGGTGTTGTGCCAGATACCGTAGTCATCAGTGCAGGCGCGCAGAGACGTTGCCACGTTTGCTGCGAGCTGGGAAAGGTCTTTGGGTGAATTTTTTTTGTTGTTGTTCAAATCGCTGTTGGGTTTTTCCTTCCGATTTGTTATTGAACTTTGTGTGTGTTGGTCGTTGTTGTTGTTTGTTGTTGTTGTCATCAGCACGGACGTGCAAGTGTTCCTGGATTCTGGCGAACCGAGGACGAAATGCATCGAAAACTACATCGAAAAGCCTGATGTACGTCGACTGAAATGTTATTTCGTTTCAATGTACGCACACCGTGGCGATGATGATTATGGCGATTATGATGACACGGATGAAGGCCTCTCCATCGCTGTGTGGTGCGGTGAATCACGTGCACTGTACCATAAAAAACTAGGAGTTCGATTCCCAGCAATGGCTGCACATAATTATTTCCACGCTGTGTTAAATGCCACATTCTAAAATTAGTCCGTGACCAACATAGGAATGGAATGCATTGGCCTGTGAGTGTCCGTAGCGTTTCGACCTGTTCTATTTAATTAGCTTCAGACTATCCACTCGTGCAAACTATTTATTTTAATGAGAAGCTTACACGTTTCTTTAAAACAGCCTCGTTTTAAAAGAAGAGGAAAATAAACATTCCATTTCTGTGGTCTCATTTGATTCTATTTCCAGTCTCGTGACCTCCATTCAACCCCAGCGAATTTTTCTTTGTTATTTCAGGAAATTTCAACAAGAGATATCAACCTCGGTCCATCACACAACCCACAGTAAGAAACACACACATGCACTTGCACACACACGGCATCGTCATACAAGTGCATGCCAGCTATTGTATAAGCAATCTGCACAGCCTGCAACCTGGCTCATGTCTCCAATCTCATATCTACATTTCTTGCAGCAAACAGCACTGTCTCCCCATCCTCTGTGTGATGGGATGTCACTCTCTGTCTCTCTTTTTCTGTGCATATGGTCTAAGTTTCCCTTCCTTTATTGATTGTACTTAAAACCCTCTCCCATCGTAAAAAAAACCAAGACTTTTCTCTTATTGGTGTAGGATTTGTAAAAACTCTCACGTGTTTTTAGGTATCCATATTTGCAGTGTAATCTTTATTTTCGTAATGCTGTATTGCACAACGTCTAGAAATGCCTTCGCTACGTAACATTAAACAAAATATGCTTTGCATACGGCTGTCACGGTACATACCGTGAGTACACGGATTAATAACAGAGGGTACAGAATATTGCATGCTGTGCCAATCATATGCTGATACACGTTAAAGAATAACAATTTTTTTTACGTCAAATTTATTCACTTAAGGTTACACTCACCCGAAATGTATAAACGCTCATTAAATGGATGAACCGCATCTTAAAAAATAAAAACAGCAATGAAGGACCCTCCTGAAACGGGATTCCTAAGACTCAAGAGTGCACTTTCCTGGATTTAATAAATAAATTGCATGACTTGGCCTTGGCTTGCAAAAAATTACGCCCCGTCAGCTGCTTTGTTGAGTTTAAGAATTACGGTAAATTCCAACGGCAACTTAATTTTAAAAAATGCATCCCTCTTTCTTCGCTCCCTCTCTTTTCCTCCCCCCCTCCCTCCCCCCGCAGGGCAAAACCCACAGACTTCGACTTCCTGAAAATTATTGGCAAGGGAAGCTTTGGGAAAGTAAGTAAGCCTGCACAGACCAGCTGAAAATTGAAGTCGATCGGTGCAACAGTCTCGCTGCAACAATCGTTGCAAGCGACAATGGTCAGAATCAGAATGTTGATTTGTACAGGAGGAATCCGATGAGCAGTGTGGTGTTGTCCATGTGTGCGCTCGCCGTTCAACGTGGCGCGCAGCAACAATGAGTAAATAAAGTTACAGTCGGGGCCTTCAACGCAGAACCAAGTTGCTCACTTCTCTGGACTGTGTTTTATTGTTGCGAATTGGCTGGATGGGGATCACGTGGTAATGACACGTGGCTGACTCGTGATAAATAAGTTGCATTAATCTGTCGTTGTGAATGTGATTAACGTGCTCTCAGGAGTTATTTTGCTTATAACTTCACATATTTGCCTTATTTTCTTGTCTAAAATACCCGCATAGATGTTTTTGTTCATAGGCCCAACAGGCACCTTTTCTTGCCTAGTCAACTGCCTGTCTTGCCTGGGCTCGGGCAAGAGGTGAATGGGAGTGGGGGGACAGGAACTGGGCCTCCCATTGTCTATTTACTGAGCTTAACGGCTAATTACGATGCAACTATGTTGCAAAACAGAAGCAACAAAGTTGCACTGTCAAACATGCGATGTTGCCCAACAAAGTCGCGTGCAAGAGAAGTGCACGGCCAGCTCCACACGGCAACCGTTGGCATATTCTGAGCAACATCTTTTCACGCGGAGGGCACGCGCGGCTGCGTTTGTGCATCTCATGGGGTTTATGTTCCGCTCTGTGTTCTCCACCAGGTGCTGTTAGCCAAGCTCAAGACTGATGAAAAGTTTTACGCTGTCAAGGTGCTCCAGAAGAAAGCCATTCTCAAAAAGAAAGAGGTAATTAGCTTGAACTCACCGCCATAGCAGAATGCCTATCATGTCAAATGTCAAAGCGGCTACCGAGCATTATAGCATATGACAACATCGCCATGAATATACCCGATTTTGTCAAGCATCGGATCGAGCCTGATTGTCGCCGTAATTGGGGAGGATACTTTTGAAATAGCAGGCGTTCTAGGCTTGGGCTACAAGTAGGCCGGGAAATGGCAGAGCTTGCAGTGTGCAACTCCCTCGTATGTGGCCGGTTTTTTCAGTCTTCACCGGTTTCCGACCCACAAGCCAAACACTTGAGACTCTCATGGATAATGGAAGGTCATCATTAGAATTGCTCAGCCATTGTGCATCTCTCCTCAACACAGTTGACCACAAGAGAACTCTTGTGGTAAACTTGCCGTCCAGCCCATCTCGACATTGACACCATCGGCCTCTGGCAAAAAGCCATTGCCAGCGCGGCTCGCTCAGGCAAAGCCGGCGCCTGTCCAACACCAACACAGGGTCTCTGAAAACACCAAGTGTGGAGTGGTGCCTCTTTGGGCGATGGGCTCGCCGGCAGGGCAACGGCCTCTGCCCCAACACCCCCCCCCCACCCCGTAACCCAAGTGGCGACTTCTCGGTCAGGCCCACCTCACGCCAGATCAGAAATGCGCCCGACTCATGGCCTCGCCCCGCAGCGCCTCGCGCTTGGATTGCGAGCGGCTACAACGACCGCCATGACAATCCCACTGGATGCGTTGTCGTCGTTGTCGTCGATGATGGTGTATACATGAATGTTGAACTTCTATCGCACCATACGTAGCCAACCGTGCTAATTGGAGGTGCGCAGGAAAGACAACAAACGATACAGAAAAAGCAGTTCTAAGGAAATTAGTTTTAAATTTTTATTTCAAAATGCACAGCTCCAGTGGCTTCCGAATAATACTAATGATGTCGCTGGGTCATTAGTATTCGCACGTTTTACCATAACAGCATCGTCTCTCTCTCTCTTTCGTTCTCTCGCTTGCCTTGTCCAGCAAAAGCACATCATGGCGGAGAGGAATGTACTCCTCAAGAATGTGAAGCATCCCTTTCTCGTGGGCCTGCACTACTCCTTCCAGACGGCCGACAAGCTCTACTTTGTGCTTGACTACATCAACGGCGGAGAGGTGAGAACGTCTACCTGTGCACCGTGCATTGTAGTGCATCACAAATGGAAAGGATACCTCAAATCTCCAGCAGGCGTCAAGGTCGGGATCGAACTCACGACCTCGTGTGTACCAAGTGAGGTAGTTAACATTTTGCTACCGCGAGATAGTTGAATATTGAACTTCTTTTGCACCGTACGTAGCAGCCCGTGATAATCGGAGCTGCGGGGGTCACATTAATTGTTTAAAACTCGGAAAAGAAGACCGATTCTCGTGGCATGTCACCGTGAGTGCGACAATCGATTTCAAAATCGACGAGTCTCTGCGATCATTACACCCAGGCTAGCGTGACCTCGTCCGGGTTAGCTGTCGAAGGCAGGAAAGGAGAGAAGCACGGGAGGGAAAGGTTCGGGGGGCTAGACAGTGGGTGGGGGTGACGGAGGGGGGGGGGCTCTCTGCCAGAGAGGGAGAGGCAGAGACGGACGGAGGGAGAGGGAAGACGACGGAGTGGAGAGGATAAGCGGCGGGGCTCGCGAGACAGAATGGCGGCTGCATTCCAGCGGCGTCCTCTTCCTGCCATTGTTTGTCCGCCCGCGGTTGCGTGCTGGCGCGGCCGCCCCTCTTTCCTGCGCCTTTCCCCCCCCCACCGCCACCCCCCCCCACCCATCCCCCCTCCCCCCCCCCCACCGGCGCGTGCTATCTCAGGATAGCGCCGTGGCGTGAGGAAGGACGCGAGAGAGGCAGGAGGACGCCGGGCCCGGGTCTCGCCGATTTTAACTCTCCGCTCTTGCCAAACGAATCTGACAACAATTACAGACGCGCAGTTGGTGAAAGAGTTGCGTTCTTCATCGTGAACCGGGCCTCTTAGTCGGGGTGGGGCGGGGGGGGCAGCGCTGGGTCAACATACCGCGGCTTGGCAGGAGCACATGCATACCGTGTCAACCCATACGGTTCACCACATATTCTTGTTCGGGGACTTTGAGTTTTGCGGTCCGTACGGCGTACAGCCGTTTCAATACGGGCAAGAAAATGTGTCTATTTGTTTGTGTTTCTCCCTTGTGATGGGACTTTATAGGATGAACGTTGAGATTTATAAGGGCACGGGGTGACCAATAAGGTCTGAATTGGTCCGTCATAAGGTAGGGTACTGATAAGGGGTTGAAAGGCGTGCAGATGCTGCAGCTGTCTCTTACAGGTTTACCGTCATTGTTAAGTTCAAAAGCTGCCCTCCCAACGTGCACACCTGTTACGTTGTGTATACACACAACAGGTACTGTACACCCAGCTGATATTTATTTAGCAAGTAATGCGGATTGACGTCAGCGCACAGCGAAGGCTCGACGGCACGAGGTCATGGGGGCAGATTTGGATATCGTTTTGGATGATAGATTCTCAAATGGCTGAGAGCCAGGATCACGGCTTGCGTCAGTTCACCGTGCTGTGTGTGACTCTCACACACGGGGACCTTGATTTGCAGTCCCCGTAACCATTGGCTCTGGGAGCAGCATCACATCACGGAGCACACTCGGCCAAAATATTTTCACGTCGATTTTGAATCCTCATTCATTCATTCATTGCACAAACGCGTGAATACTCGGCAAGAAATTGCAACACCCACATGTGCACATTTACACCCAGATGCTGCTGATAATAAATAGGCTGTTATTCCATTGAACTTGCGACCTTGGTGATGATGGACACATTCGCCCAATGTTCTACTCCAGGAGCCCATGGATGAGCTAAATTCATTGCATCTTGTGAACCAGATTAGGTGTTCTCGTGCCGAACAAATATCCTCTTGGCACCACACACTTCCCTAGGCATGAACCCACAACCAACCACTCTTCTATTCATATTCTTTGGGTCTTTCGGTAAAGTCACGTAGATAGGTTCAAAGAAAAGGACAGAAAACTAGTAGTTTTTTTGTTATTTAGTAGTAGTTTTTTGTTATTTTCTTTGAACCTATCTACATGACTTTACCGAAAGACCCAAAAAATATTAATTCCTGCAGTCACGAAAGCTTTAAGTCAAGATCCAACCACTCTTCCGTCAACTCACGCACGTAACGCATAACCCCCCCCCCCGCGCCCTATTTTTGGAATACAGTACGCATCATCCACACTCGCGCAATGCCCGGCGATGCTACCACAACCAGGTTAAGATTGCAACGCAAAGTCTCACGGAGAGGAACATCTCAAAAGACATGCAGAAAGCGGCCGTCTGGAATGCTCTTCCTTTCGACATTCGGAAGCCGCTGGGAGCGATGCACTTTAAAATCGATATCGAAAAACTAATTTCTTTATAACTGCTTTTAGTGCTTATTTTTTTTGCCCTGCCCCCGCACCTCAAATGATCACGGTTGGCTACGCACGGTGTGAAAGTTGTTCACCATACACACATACGTACAAGGGATTCCAAAGGCAGCCGTGAAAAAGATTTAAAATTCTACGCGACAACAGCCCACACACGCATCCCCTCGAAGATCTGTCCTATTTTCGGTCACGGAGACACCGCGCCACTTTTCCACGAATATTACGCAAAGGAACATTTTACCACGCACGAGCTCAGGATCTCCTAGAGCGACGGAGTTACTCATCGCGGCGTCGAAGCGGCCTCGATGCCGCTATGAATCATTGGCACAGTGTGGTGGCGTGGGCGTTTTTTCTCTCGCTGCCACCGCGTGCGCACGTTTTCCCTTGATTGAATGAAGTCGGCCCACGCTCTGCCGTGCGCAGGTGTTGCGCACACGGGCTACAGAATCCCCTTCTCCTGTTGGCCACGGTGGCGAGATGTTAACCGCCTTGCCTGGTATACAGGAGGTCGTGGGTTCGATCGCGACCTTGACGCCTCTATCATTGGAGTTTGCGTGTCTGTCTCTCTCACTGTGGTCGCTTGGATTTTTCTCCGGATCCTCCGGTTTCTCCCTTCACATTTAGAAACATGCTTTTAGAGTATTTGGCTGCTATAAATTTCCACTCGGGTAGGCCACTTCGTTGAGCTAGTATTTGTGGCCAGGTTGCTTGTGAAAAAGAGCTTTATAGTTCAGTGGGCCTTACCTGGTAAAAATAAAATAAAAAATGTATAGTTTTCTTCTGGTGCTGTTGTTAATTCATGGCACAATGCTTGTGAATGGCAATTATGCCAGGGACATCCTGAGCCTCAATGCTCATTTTCATGAGGATCCTGCAATAAATGGGATGTTTTGGCCAATTCGATGAATGTTTGGTATGTGGGGAAAACCCGCAGATCCCAGAGAAATGCCACACATTCGAGGGTAGTAACACTTAGAAGCTCTGCTATTTTCTGGCGACATCACAGCTCAACCCTACGATACCTGGTATAGCCAGGCAAGTACTAGCTAGGCTCAAAAGCTGCGTGGCTTCCAGGATCAGATGTGATCGGGTGCAGTCAGGGCGATTTGGTTGAAGATCACAAAATGCCAGGTGATCGAAACCGCGTTGACGACTGCCCAAATTGCGTTGGGGCGAAACCTAAGTTGACGATGGCTGTGATACTAATAGGGTTTTTCCCCTTTTTTTTCTGGCAACAAAACTGATACCTTTTGCAAGGAATCATGTTTACATTAACCACAATACTTGCAGTCAAATGCAAACAAAAAACGCCAAAAGGCGTCATCTGGTCGAACACCATATGAGACGAGGCTCCAAAGAAAGCTGTCTCTGGTGTGGACCAATCAGTTTCAAAGACAATGCATAACTTACCAGAGTATTGTTTTTTGTTTGCATTTGACTGCAAGTATTGTGGTTAATGTAAACATGATTCCTTGCAAAAGGTATCAGTTTTGTTGCCAGAAAAAAGGGGAAAAACCCCTATTAGTATATTTTGGTACTGGCAAAAGACGTCCCATGATGGTGATGGCTGTGATGTTTCTGCGATGGCTGTGGTGCCGGTTATTCACACGGTTCTTCATTTGTCTTCCGTCCCAGCTGTTCTTCCACTTGCAGCGTGAGCACGTGTTCCTGGAGCCACGGGCCCGCTTCTACGCGGCCGAGATCGCAAGCGCCATTGGCTACCTGCACTCGCTCAACATTGTCTACAGGTGAGATCACCCAAGTTCACGTTGGAATATCCCACGATGCTCCGCGCGCAGGTGATGGGATCATTCCATTTTGAGTGTATGGTAAGGGGTGGCAATTGCAGTTTCTTGAATGTGTATTGAGTGCAGGGTTTGTGTTGAGTGGCTTTGCAAATGCCAGCGTTTGGTCCCTGTGCCAGTAAAAACATGTCTATCCACACCAACCAGACCCGTGTCATTTGCTACACCCAATTGCCACCCAGTTGGATAGGCGGTAGAGCGAGCAGCTCGCAATCGGAAGGTTGCAAGTTCAAATCCTGGTTTGGGGTTGACTCAGCCCATCGTTCTGTCCGTGTCTATAACACAAGTACCGTTTTGTGAGGAAGTCAACAGTGGTTCCCATGGATAGATTTGCTCCCTACAATAGAAATGTGGAATTCACACGAATGGTTCAGGGCTGTAAGCAGGAGATGACGAACTGCTACCAGTGCTCGTTTGAGCATGGAATCACTTCGACTGAAGCAGATTGCATCACATGCGATGCGGTTTCTGGTTTAAACGATCTCAATCTGTTTGGTGAACCCCTGTGTGACTAAATGCGACGCTTCTGTTTTACTTTCCCCCATCAGAGACCTAAAGCCCGAAAACATTCTTCTCGACTTCGAGGTAATTCTAGCATTTTATTTATACCCACAATACACACAAGTGCATGCACTTGTGTGTAACATGCTGTGTGCTGTTAGCGAGTAGCACCTATGAAGGCCGGCACGGCACACGAGCGCGTGGGTGGCCAGCACCACGCCCGGCCGCCTTTGTCTCCCTAGTGGCGATATTTTACACGCAATTATTTGAGGCTGAGTCGACCTGGGGGAGACCCGAGACCGGCTCAAATAATCGTCACTGGTGTTGGCCGTAAGCGGGAATCTCTTAATTATATTTTTATACCCGCGAGACACAAGCGCGTGCACACCAGAGGTCGCAAACGAGTTTTGATTCCTTACCCGTACCCGTACCCGGCCGCACCAGGGTCGCAAATGGGTACCCGTACCCGTACCCTACCCGAAATGAGTGACAAACGGTTACTCACCAGTGACTCACGGCCTACCCGTACCCGGCCGCACCAGGGTCGCAAACGGCTACCCGGCCGGGTACGGGTATCGGGTACCCGATTGCGACCTCTGATGCACACACACACACGCCCGCCCGTGCACGTGCACACACAGATGCTCGCGTTGTGAAATTGTGTGCACGTCCTTCAGACAGCAGCGCAAGGTTTTGACGCTCGTATTTTTTGTTCGCTTCGACAGGGCCACATCATCCTCACAGATTTTGGCCTCTGCAAGGAGGGAATTCAGACCAACGACACCACCTCCACTTTCTGCGGCACTCCAGAGGTGAGCGATTGCTTCTGGTGTTTGTTTGTTTGTTTTTTTCGGATACGAAATTTGTTTTGCAAACCGGAAAAAAACCGTAGCCAACGCTTGAGCCGAACGCGTGGGTGGATCTTCGTTGCACGTGGCGTGCGAGCCAAGCCACCACTCACCGCCCTTCTGTCTCAGAAATGTTATTTGTCCCTTAGGTTTTTTCGGTAAAGTCACGTAGGTAAAAATATTTAATTTAAATTAATAAAAATAAAATTAAAATAAAATCACGACGTTTCGGATACAACACAAGCTTCCGTCTTCAGGTGGAACCGTCACAGCACGATTGCTGTTTCAAGTTACTTGCATCCGAAACGTCGTGATTTTTATTTTTATTTTACTTTTATTAATTGAAATTTTTTACCTACGTGACTTTACCGAAAAAACCTAAGAATATGAATCCTTGCAGTCACGAAAGCTTCAAATCTAGAATTATTTGTACCGTCGTTCTACCAGTCACGGCGCTTGAGTAGGGGGCTCATTTTGACCGGAAGGAACCAGCCAGGGAACTATGTATTATTATTTTTACGATTAGCGACGTACTGTGTGTATTTATCTATGACGTAACACCTTTTGACCCAGGGCAACCAAACAAAAGCCTTGATGAAAATGTTTCACCAAGCTCGTCGCAATGAGCGGGGCACCCCCTAGCGGACAAAGTGCGGCATAGCATCGAAAGTTAAAAGTTAATGTTGGAGGGACCTTGCCTGAGGCCTCATGCAATGCAGTTTTATTATCGATTATAATTTAGACAGGAAGCAAAAAAAAATCACCCTTTCCGTAAGACGGCCTCATGCCGGATTGTTTAGATTTTTGTTCATACATCGTCTATTTGCGCACTTGCCCGACCAAACGTTATTTCGATCAAATCGTTTCCCCCCATCCGCTCCCCCCCCACTCCTACAGTACCTGGCACCCGAGGTCCTCAAGAAGCAGGCGTACGATCGCACCGTGGACTGGTGGTGCCTGGGAGCCGTGCTGTACGAGATGCTCTACGGCCTGGTGAGCGCTCAAGCGACGGTCGCACATCGCGGTTCGCGCATTCTCGCGACGGCGCACGTTTGCGGGCGGGCGGGGGGGCGGGCGAGTCGTCGCCATCGTCGCCGCCGGTCTCTGCCCGACAAATGAGACGCGTCAGTGCGGTAGCCACCGTCGTCCCGCGGTCGACAGACCCCCGCCTCGGTCAAAACCCAAACGGCCCTCGCTTCTTTTCCCCCGCCCCGGTTTCAGCCGCCGTTCTACAGCCGCAATACGGCCGAGATGTACGACAACATCCTGAAGAAGCCGCTGGCGCTCAAGCCGAACATCTCCAACTCGGCGCGGGATCTGCTGGAGGGTCTGCTCCACAAGGACCGCACCCAGAGGCTCGGCGCTAGCGGGGACTTCGTAAGAGACGCCACCGCCAAGCACTCGCACGGAATGTTGTTCGGCGCACGCTCCGTCCCGTTTCCCCCTCTAGTGAGCTGCCCCCGCGGAGTGAACCCCCTGGCGTGTGTATCGCCGCTTCACTCGAGGATTCTTAATGTTCATCGTTTGTTTCCCCCGCCCACCTCCCTCCCCCTCCACACCCACCGCCGTATTGCAATGCATGGACATTCCGCTATTTTTAACTTTACTGCTAATTCAAAAAGAGCCATGTTCTTTTCTCCACCTGAACGATTTTTTATCCATTATTTCATTAGAATGTGCTGCCGCTCAGGTGTTGAATATTAAGTATTGGCGCTTCCCCATTGTCTTCGCAGGAGTGTCGCCTTATCAGCGAGGATATTCACGCCTTTAGCCCATTTCATAGATATTTACATTTTAGGCTCTCTCCATCTTCCTCCAACTGGAGGGATGTCGACACGCGAGCGAGCGGGTTGGGCCGATCACTCCTTCGCATGCCTGTATGTGTGTGCGTCGAAATTCTTTCGAGCCGTACGTAGCCAACCAGCAGCTCGAAAGAAACGAGGTCTCAATCTAACTTTGTTCATTTCGCACACACCCCTTCGCCCTCGCCCCCACCAGACGGAGATCAAAGGTCACGTCTTCTTCTCCCCCATCAACTGGGAAGATCTCCTCTCAAAGAAGATCGTGCCGCCGTTCAACCCCAACGTGGTGAGCCTCACGTCCAACCACCAGAAGCGACGCCACGCTCCAGTGACCCTCCCCCAGTGACCCCCCTCCAGTGACCCCCCCAGTGACCCCCCCAGTGACCCTCCCCCAGTGACCCCCCCAGTGACCCCCCAGTGACCCCCCCCAGTGACCCCCCCCAGTGACCCCCTCCCCCAGTGACCCCCCAGTGACCCTCCCCCAGTGACCCCCCCCAGTGACCCCCCCAGTGACCCCCCAGTGACCCCCCCCAATGACCTCCCCCCCAGTGACCCCCCCCAGTGACCCCCTCCCCCAGTGACCCCCCCGTGACCCCCCCAGTGACCCCCCAGTTAACCCCCCCCAGTGACCCCCCCCAGTGACCCCCCCCCCCAGTGACCCCCCCCCCCCCCCCCAGTGACCCTGGTGCAAGAGTCCCTCGGTTATCCAGGACGGCCACAATGAACGGGCTCATCAGAGATTGTGATCACAAAGACCAGGGCTAGGGCAGCGGTCCTAGCGAGCTCAGCACACGCATCATCGGTGCTCAATGATCAAGCAGCTGGCAAGCAACAACAACAACGACGATTGCATTTAAAAGCCTGATTTGGGGCATGTGCGTGACAGTACTAATGTCACGGAGGAGACCCAGATCGTCGTCTTGGCTTATTTATTTACGTTTAATTACTCTCGCAACGCACGTAGCCAACTGTGCTAATCGGAGGTATGGGGAAAGGGCAACATGGCTAACGGCCCGGAACAGCGTTTATTCCGGGAGCTAATTGAATGTCATTGCCCTTAACGGCACTTGACTGAAGGTAAAGCTCTCCGACAGACGTTGCTGGGCACTGCCCTGCCGTCTGACATCTGGTGTCGTCTCGAAAGTTTGGGTCACATTGGCCTCGGGTATCAGAGAAAGGTGGCCGTCGGGAAGCAAAGCCAATGGGCCAGGCATTGAACCCTCCAGTGCACTTTCTCAAACAACATCAACATGCACATCGTGCGCTTTACGAACTCAACATTTTCTCCCATCGCCCTGCTCCAGGCTGGAGTGAGACCGCCGTTTTTTTACGACCGAGACAAACATGGGCTCATGATCAATCGTTCGCCCTCCTCCCCCTCCCCCCGCGTGCAGAACGGACCGTCCGACCTGCGCCACTTTGACCCGGAGTTCATCTCAGAGCCGGTGCCCGGCTCGTTGTGCCGCTCCCCGGGAGAGTTTGCGGTGAGCGCCAGCTTCCAGGAGGCGAGGGACGCCTTCGCCGGATTCTCCTACGCCCCTCCCAACGGCTCCGCCTTCCTGTGACCTGGCCGCGGATCCGCGCCGAGCGTTCCTTTCGGCTTGCAAGAGGAAAATCTTGATTCCCTTTCCCATCGGTGGGCCCTCCTAACCGCCCGGTTAGCGGGAGGTGGGCAGGGGGGAGGGTGAAGGCTCGAGGGAGTTGCGGTTCGTGTTCGCCGAGGTCGGCGGTTCGATGACTTTTTGGCCGACGCCGACGTGAAAACCTTCTGCAGTCGTGGGGGTTGTTGGTGACTCGACCCCGCCCCCCCCCCTCGGCACCATGTGACCTCCGTCCACGTCGTTCGAGCCGACGGCGATGCGGTGTTTTTACGGATCGGCTACGGAGGAGGAGGAGGAAGAAAAAAATGTACTTTCCTTTTAATGAATATCTAAGCAGATTAATCAAAGTAACGTGTCGGAAGCTGGAGCATAATTCGTTAGACGGACCAAAGCGACATTAGCAGTCAGATCTCAGTTCAAGCGAGCTGGACCTGAACGTGGGAGCGTTTGGATTGTCGATTTTTGTTGTGATTTTATTTCCCGTTCTAATGTTCCTTGCACTTAAGACCAGCCAAGAAGGCAGTAGGAATAAGTGGAACGTTTGTTGTTTGCGAGAGAGAGAGAGAGGAGAGAAGAGAGAGGAGAGAGAGGGGGGAGCGAGCCTGGGCTCGTTGTCTTACAGCGGGCCGGCAGTGGTCGTTGCACCTCCACTTGCCCTTGAAGCTCGCTGTTGATGGCAGATCGACGCGAGAGAGAGACAAAAGCCGATTGTGAAGACGTCCGGCGTGCAGACTTGAAGACTTTCATCAGCGTTAATTGCTGCTCTGAATACTTTCGGCAATTCCAGCAACAACAAAAAAAAGCAACTTTTCCGACGAGCTGGTAATTGTCCGCACTGTTGTTGTTGTTGTTATTGTTTTTGTTGTTGTTTTGTTTTTCGAAAGCCGTATTTATTAATTGTTGTTAATTAGCATAAGAGTGGGCTCAAACTGGAGGGGAGGGGGGTAGAACGCTGTTGTTAGGCTCATTCCGCTGCTCGTTCCGAATTGATCGGTGACAACGCAGCTCACCCTTGGCTTGAACCTCGGTGCGCGAGGCCGTGCGTCTTTTGGGGCGTGAGATTTTAGGGTTTTTGGTTTTAAACGTGCGTAACTGGCAACTTGTTTCCGTCACTCTCGAGTGTGACCGTGCGCGATGCACGCGGTGCAAAACCTAAACACATCACTTCAATAGCCACTAAGGGACCGGCTCATTTTTCCAATGCTCCGGAGAGAGATGAGCGGCCCCGCTGCCGACGAAACTAGGGCGGCACCCACAGCCGACAGCGGTGATCTGCTCGTTACTAGATGGCAAGTTCCCGTCGCACGCACGCACGCACGCACGTACGTATGCACTCACGTACGCACGTACGCACTCACGTATGCACGTACGTACGCACGCACGCACGTACGCACTCACGCACGTACGCACTCACATACGTGCGTACGCACGCACGTACGTACGCACTCACGTACGTACGCACTCACGTACATACGCACTCACGCACGTACGTACGCACTCACGTACATACGCACTCACGTACATACGCACTCACGTACATACGCACTCACGTACGCACTCACGTACGCACTCACGTACATACGCACTCACGTACATACGCACTCACGTACGCACTCACGTACATACGCACTCACGTACGCACGTACGTACGTACGCATGTAACTTGCCCGGTGATGGAGGCAGCTGCAAAGCCTTTGTTATTAATACTGTACACACACACACAGACACTGTTGGATTTGTACGTTAACGTATGTATGCTGAACTTCTTTCGCACCATACATAGTCAACTGTGCTAATATCAGAGGTGCGAGGGAAGGACAAGAAACGAAACACAAAAGGCAACGTGAACACCGCACCTCCGATAAGCACGGTTGGCTACGTATGGTGCGAAAGAAGTTCAACACCATGCGTACATTTCGGGAAACATCCTAAAGTAATGTCGGACCAACCCCACCTGCTCGCTAATTCAACGCGGCTATTTAAAAAATCCGCCGCAGAGCAGAAAATGAAGACCTCCTCAATCCTTCGATCGCCTCGGGCAACCGGTACCGAATCATCGCGCAACATCATCGATGCGGCCGCCGCCGGCAACTCAATCTGGAACTTGGCAAGAGCCCGTTGATGCCACCCAATTCTCCGTATGACGAGACGCGCTTTAAGTCCCTCCCCGTGCAGGAGAGTGTTCTAAAGCAAAAGTTGAGGGGTGCGTCTTCTAATCCGGTACAGGAGTTGCGTGTGCGTGCGTGCGTGGCCAGATTTGTATAACGTTTATTGGCACCGGGCACAAGTTTTTGTTGGTGCGTCTTACTTTCCGGAGAATCTTATAATGCGGAGAAACAGAGTTCTGTTTTGCAAGGGAGACCTGGAGGCTTCAAGTTGCACCGGGCTCTGTCGCCGAAACGTCCCGCTGATGCCGTAAACATCGCAGCCGCGTGCGAATTGGCACAGGCCGTTGTAGCTGTGCAATAGACGAAAGGCTTACGTTTCTATCGATGACAGTTGTGTACGTGTGCAACCAATGCATGTATGGGAAATCAAAGAGATAATGAATGGCAGGTATAATGTGGGTTCTTTTTTTACAATTTGAAGTAACAAAAATCTTTTTGGGTTATTACCGGATAGCGCACGGGTCTTCCGCAAGAGGCAGCTGTTCGTTTGAATGTGAACCTTGGAAAAAATGTATCGATGTCAACAATCTACATGTAATAATGTCTACAAGAGTCAATCAACGTCTTTTGTATTTCGTAATAAGCGTCATTGTTCTTCTGTTTAAAAAGTGCATTGACAAACTGTGGTGAAAATGTTTTTAAAAACGCACATGCAAGAAAACCACGCATGCAAAAAAACAGAAACTCCTAAGCGGACTAACTAACTACAGATGGGCAAAAGACAAACAAATAACCATATTCCTTTAGCGAAACATAATTCTAGTGATCAAGATCAATCTTCGTAGCGGCAGGACGACTCGGATGGAGTGGTGTGTATACTGTAAGAGCAGACAGCTGAATGAAATACGTTTAAGATCTTATGCAGTCCAGGACGTGTACTTCACTAACTTGCGATGAGAAATGAGGACCAGCCAAATGCCAGTCACGCGAACACAATCCACAGAATTATGTTGAAAGGTATAACAAACCTGCACTTCGTACTTAATCAATACTCTGATGGTAGACCTACGGCATTTAAAATATATATTATATCGGTAATGTCGTGGGTCTGCATATTGTTGGCATCGTTTTTTTAAGAACTTTTGACTGGTCTCCATTTCCGCTTGTTAACATGCATACGTGTGTGTGTGTCCGTATATATATTAAAGCGGTTTACAGAATGTTACTTCCCACTGTTAATGTTATAGTCAGTGCCAAAGGTGATGGGTTTAGTTAGTTAGTTTTTTTCATTTAAATCCTAATTTATGATTGCTTGACCCAACTACGCTGGAAGGAAATCACCTCGAGCGCTGCGGGCGGTTAAGTAGTCGATCCTGCAAATTGTCTCTCCGCGGCGGGCGCGAATGTGTTCATCAGGTCTCACGGAAGAGTCTGCGTTTGCCTTGGCACTGGAACGTCGCCCCATGCGGAAGGCAACGATTCCACGAGGACTGCGCGCAACGAGCGTAGCCCCACACCTTCAGCGTTCGTCGCGGTGTCAAAATTTCGTGGACCCGAAAGAGTTGGGAGCTGTTGATTGAGCTGTTCGTTTTGACCAAATGGGAATGGAGACAGCTGCGGATGTAATTTGCCTGGCTCGCCGTACGGTGCTGATAACTTATTATTACTATTATTGTAGCACTCGGCTCGATAGTTTTTTCTAAAATTGCAATTATAATGTGGTTGTTATTGCACACGTATTACCTTTTAGCGTCTGACATTGAAAAGAATGCGCGCGCGCGGTGTTGCAGTACAAGTGTTAAACTTCCAATACCTAAGCTATTAAAATCACTTGGTTAAACGAAACTTTTAATTCACTATTGCGATACCTTCAACATCCCAAGCATGTCACCGTCAACTTCATTTGAGCGTCCGTGTTGTTCCACGCGTTGAGGTTTGCGCGTGTGCATTGCAGAGTTTCTCCCGAGCTCGCGATGTTTCATCTCCAGGTGATGACAGCATCCCCGCGTGCAGGCGAACGCGACAGAGGCACAATGTCAAGCCTCTCATTGATTGTCATAACCGACCGTTGCTGACGACGGAATTTATTCCCGTTCAACGAGTGTCAGTGTTGAGTGTTGAGTGAATTTACAGTTCAGACACCTGCATTTTTTTTTTTTTGGGCTAGGAGTAAAACTGTCAAATTCAAAGTTTGGTTGAATCCCTGGGATAAAAAAAAATATTTTTTCCCTCACTTTATAAGTGCCCGTTCCATCCTATTATAACTTACAAATGATAAGCACCACGATAGGCGACTGAAATTCAGTGTCTTAATAGATATATTCACGAACTTTGGAACAAACGTGTAATTTTTGGTCAGATAAATTAAATACAAAGATTATGATGATGCTTTATTATTGCCTCACATACCCCAGTCCCCAGAGCCACCGATCCTGACCAGATTTGTACAATTGCCATCTGTTCCACTCAGTATATATGGCAAATTCTAGATTTGAAGCTTTCGTGACTGCAAGGATTCATACTGTTAGGTTTTTTCGGTAAAGTCACGTAGGTAAAAAAAATGTAAAGTTAATCATTTTAGCTGTGACGGTCCCACCTGATGACGGAGACTTGTGTTGCCTCCGAAACGTCGTGATTTATTATTTTATTGTATTTCCATTATTACTTTTATTAACTTTAAAAAAAAATTACCTACGTGACTTTACCGAAAAAACCTAACAGTATATATGGAAAACACGGATCACGGCTCATTAATAAGTTGATTGAAAACATGGAACCAGTGGGCTGGAGTTAGAGAACCATTGCCTTGTATAACCATTGTGAACATATTCCTTGCATTAGGTACAGTGTATTACAAGCAATACTCGTTTATGTATACAAATTGTATATAAAAACATAAAATTATATTATACATTACACATTGAATGTGCATCTCAGTGTATATCTTTAGAATGCTCAAATGTGTTAACAAGTCTTGTTAACGAATTTTTAAATGCATAATGCAACGTTTCCAGTTCTGTAAAAAAAAAAAATAACGGTGTATCAATGTAGAAATAAAGCTCACATTGAGCTCACAATCCAAGCGTCCCGGTTTATTTGCAATCAGATATTGTGTCCGCTGACGTGAGTACGTTGCACATCGTGTGAGCACACGTGGTGTGTGGCGTTCACGTCATCCTGACGTCCACAATGGGGCGGGGTCCTTTCCACGGGCACGGCCTGCGGTAGCGACTGAGTCGTGCAAGATGTTATCCCGATTGAGTGAATCTGCGAGCAAATAACACTGGTCAGTACACACACAGTACATTAGACACAGTACACACACAGTACACACACAGATCATTAGTCACAGTACACACACAGTACATTAGACACAGTACACACACAGATCATTAGTCACAGTACACACACAATACACACACACAGTTAATTAGACTGTTCATTAGACAGAGTACGCACAGTACACAGACCGTTTAAAAGACACATTACATGCACAGTACACACCCAGTACATACACACAGTACACACATACACCGTTCATTAGACACAGTACACACGCAGTACACACACACAGTTAATTAGACACCGTACACACAGAGTACACACACACCGTTTAAAATACACATTACACACACAGTACACACACATGACACACACCGTTCATTAGACACAGTACACGCGCAGTACACACACAACGTTGTCCCACGTCACACCACATAACCGCATCTGAGTGACTTCAACCCGCACAGAGAGAATTTTGGGTAGAAATAGGTGAGCCGCATGTGAGTGAAATCGCACAAACCGAGCCCGCAGTAAGCGAGTGAATCCTGCATTGACCGATTGAAAACACCGGTCAACAACAACAAAAAACATTTTTTCTGGCCTGGACTTTTGCAGCTGTTTTAGACTAATTTCAGGGTGCTGATTCCAAATCTGATCTCAGATTTGCTCTATCATATCTCATTTTTATGCTATCGGCATACCCCATTTTCATTGATTTTACCCGAAATTAACTCTGTCACTTATGATTGCAAGTTGTTGCGAGTCAGTGACTGCTTTAGTGTTAAAATATGGTGCTGTATTTTTAGGATAGTGTGTTTATAATATAATTCTATGTAGATATCCACATTTATTTAATATTTTTCTTCTGCAGTTTTTATTGAAAATGCAATATTTGATATCTCAAAAACCTGATGTGATAGACAAAAACTGATGCCAGATTTGGAATCAGCACCCCAAAATTACCCAAAAAACCGTTGGAACACCTTATGCCAGAAAAAGTGTGTTGACCAGTGTTATCATTGTCAATTCTTAAGCTCTGGCTACATGCATCAAATTACGTATACAGTATAAAAATCGTTTCTTTTTTGTTATTCACATCCGCTGCTGCATGCAATGGGTCATTGTGTCCCATGCAGCCACTAGGAGTGCAACCCATTCACGCGAAGGTCAAAACAAGAATCGATTTGAATGGTTTCCAGCTCTCCTGGACACGTGGGCCAGGCGGCTCAGAGGCAGAGCGAGCGGCACACAACCACAAAGTTTGCGAGTTCAAATCCTCTCTTGGGAGGGAGTTTCATTCAGCCCATCATTTTTACGGGGTCGCTAAAGTGAGTATCATTGACGGAGGAAAGTCACCAGTGGTTGTTGTTGTGGATAGACTCACCCCCGCCACTGCAACGTGGAATTTCCACCACTGGCTCGGGGTTGTTCTTCACCCGAGGACGGCTGCTTGCGTTGTGGCCGAAACGTCGTGAGAATTTTATCTTATTATGTTTTATTTGTATTATTTTATTATTTCCCTTCTACGTGACTTTACCGAAAGAACCAAGAATATACTCCCTGAATGCTCAATTGAGGCGGATATCACTTCGACTTTTTGACTTCATACGTCCATAATTGTGAACAACAACATTCGCCAACACTCCACGTTGGGGCCGATTACCCTTCACTACCTTCGGCTTGCTCAAACATTCTGAAACGAAGTTGCCACTGCCCCGTCTTGTTCTTCTCCTAGTCCCGTACGCCTCCTGCAGCTGTAGTTGCAGAACAACGGCACACAGGTTCACATGCAGCTGGTCACGCCCAGGTATATCCTGAGCAACCAGAGGTCGCAACCGGGTACCCGATACCCGTACCCTACCCGATACCCGGCTACCCGTACCCGGCCGGGTACGGGTACCCGTTTGCGACCCTGGTGCGGCCGGGTACGGGTACGGGTAGGCCGTGAGTCACTGGTAACTGTTTGTCACTCATTTCCCAACGTCTTGTCTCTTCTCACAATTCAAGTTCCTAGAATCAACCCACCCACGCCTGCAACATGGCTTTATCCCAGAGGTCGCAATCAGGTACCCGATACCCGTACCCTACCCGTATTGCCGGGTACGGGTACGGCCGGGTACGGGTACCCGTTTGCGACCTTACCCGTTTGCGACCCTGGTGCGGCCGGGTACGGGTACGGGTAAGGAATCAAAACCCGTGTGCGACCTATGTGAGCAACGAAGTGTATCGGTGGATCGGGGCAATTGTGTAACGTTTTACGTTGTCACGCCCGATCCACGTGTACGAAAGAGACTGTGACCGTCCCCCACGACAAGTTACATCGCTGGACAGCATTGCCATCTGCTGGTGGAATTGCACCATGGATGATTACTGGGTTACCACGTGATACTGGTAGGAACCTCCTGGTTACACCAGCCCACAGGGGATTATTGTGTCCGTCATACAGGGAGGGGCTGGGTGGGGAGGGGCTGGGTGGGGAGGGGCTGGGTGGGGAGCGTGGGGAGGGGCTGGGTGAGGAGGGGCTGGGTGGGGAGGTTGGGGAGGGGCTGGGTGGGGAGGATGGGGAGGGGCTGGGTGGGGAGCGTGGGGAGGGGCTGGGTGGGGAGGGTGGGGAGGGTGGGGAGGGGCTGGGTGGGGAGGGTGGGGTGGGGCTGGTCACCCCGTGGTGCCCTTATAAAACTCAACGTCTAACCTACTCACGCCGGCTTGTGCCCGCCCTCACAGTCGGCCATATTTGCGGAATACACCACGCCGCCGCTGACCCTGGCCATTGACCGAGCAACCCAACGTTCCTACCAGCTCCCTCCACAGGAATGTGTTTTAAAAAACTTTTTTTTAAACACGCTTTTATGAAATGTACTAGTAATGGCAGAACTCAACGACTCCAGGAAGTGGCCCCGAAGCTTGCCATAACGTAAGAGACTGTGGTCAATTATAGCCAACGTCAGTTGAGCGTGGACAATTCGACCCAAGCCGAAACATAAAATATAAAAGGAATGTTTTAAAATGTATATTTTTATGATAGAATATAGTATTGTCATCAGTATGACATAAGCATACCAAGTTTGAAGTCGATACCACATTGGGAAGTGGGTTAAAATTGAGTTACAAGATTTGAGGATACAACAACAACAGACAGAGTGAGTTAATAAAAAGCGTGTAAAAAGTTTGAACAGAGATGGGTCACGGCACAGGTATACACGTTTTATTTGTAAATGCAGCATGTACATCATCAAGGCAAGGGGGGGATGCAACTGTGTGTGTGTGTGGTGCACGAGCAGGTAGAGAGGGTGACCCCTCTTTTGGCAGGCACACGTGCCAGCCCTCGTGTTCAACCTTGTGCAAGTCCTTTATTAAATACAACCGGGACGGAATGTAGATTTCAGTGTAAACGGGCATATGCCACCGATTTTTTTTATATAACTTGTAAGGCCACAAAAGGCCACCCATTCTGTATACATTCATTTCCACTGTAGCAGTCATTATACATCATTATTATTTCATCGTGTATTCATTGTACGAGTATCCGGTACTAGGCTACGTCCGAGGATTTCCATTTCTAGGCAATGCCTTAGCAACCCAAAGCGCCTGACATCGCATATCGATGCCCTTGCTGCAGTAGAGCCTAGGGCAAGCCTAGCGACAGCCGTTCCTGTACGATATAAGAAGTACGCAGCACCCGGCCTGTAAATAAATTTCCAAGTAGGTGCGGTGTTACTACGGTTTTTTTTCCCAATTATATACTGAAATTTAATTTAACAACTGTTGCAATGTTTTATCGTGGCTTCAATGGAATTACCCACATTGTTTTTAGCTGTATCTTCAGCATTAGGTATGACTTGGGTGAACCGACTATGGGGGCATTTATATTTTCTTAAGCGTTTAGCACACGACTCGAAACAGTTTAATAACCTTAGGCCGACCCTGTCCTCCGAGTGAAACCGATCAAAAAGTTGATTCTTTACCGAGGAAGGCATCGCCAATACAGTAAAACCTTGGATTGCGAGCATAATTCGTTCCGGAAACGTGTTTCCAATCCAAAGCACTCGTATATCAGTTGTGATCACGTGACGCTCGGCAGACAAAGCGTACACGCGTACTACTCGTATTGCAAGACCTCGCTCGTTTATCAAATTAATATTTATTTTAAAAAATTTGCTCGTCTTGCAAAACACTCGCAGACCAAGTTACTCGCAATCCAAGGTTTTACTGTATTTCTTTTTTTCATCCAGGAGGAATCGGGACATGGGAATGTTTGACGAATTCGATTATTGAGTGTTTGGTACGTGGGAGGAAATCAGAGTGCCCAGAGAAAACCACGAGTGCAGGGGGCAGTGGTGGCGGGTGGGGGATGTCGACATTGGTGGCGTGCAAGCCTGCAAGGGCTGAACTGGCCATAAATGAGAAACCAACCACCTCTACATCATCCGCACCGAGTTTACACAACAAAGGCTCATTCCTAACAGCGTGCTTCAGCCGCACCGAACCTCACAATAATAATATTCAGGGCCTACCTTGGCTCCTCCCACCCTCAACCAGTATATATACAAATACTGTGTTCTTGGAATTTCTCTCACTTGATACAGCTATCGTGCTGTGACGGTTCCACCTGAAGACGGAAGCTTGTGTTGCCTCATTTTTATTTTATTTTACTTTTATTAATTTTAAATTTTTACCTACGTGACTTTACCGAAAAAAACCTAAGAGTATGAATCCTTGCAGTCACGAAAGCTTCAAATCTAGAATCAACGAAGTGGCTTTGTCGCGTGCAAATTTATACTCGAGACGCGTGATGTCGATTCTAAATGCGGAGGGAAGAAACCGGAGGACCCGGAGAGAAATCCACGCGACCACAGGGAGAACATGCAAACTCCAAATATACAGCAGGGTAGGGATCCCACGACCTCCTGTATACCCGGCGAGGAAATTAACATCTCGCCACCGTGGCGCCCCCAATTTAAGTGGAGTACAGGAACTGGCAAGCGCATGCACAGCAGGGGACAGCAGGCAAAGAGGTCAAGGCTCATGGGTTCCTTCCTTTCTCGGAAAAATCAATAAAGCACGTAAATGTGTAGCCTCCTGGCTCCTATGCCAATTTAAATCACAGTGGAATCACTTCACGCCCAACCGCTACACGAATCGGCTAATCGGAGTGTATGACAGAGACGGCGTGTGCGTTCGTTTATCCAGCAGCGGATTGTTTCATTCTGCAAGAGGACATTTCCTTGACGTGGTCGGAAAAATAATAATCTGGAGATCATTAAACACCGAAGGACCTTTGGTGGGCAGGGGCACCGAGGCCAAGTCTGGTACCAGACGAGAGACGACACAAAACGTGCTCCCTTCAACCCAGCAATGACCACGGTCGGTCAGTCCTACGATGCCACAAACCTCCTTACTCATGCACACGAGCCGAGGTTGGGTTTACGAAAATAAAAAAAACTAATTTTGACCATGAACCCCAGAAAAATCAACGGTGGTTTTTCAAAATGTTTCTGAATTTTTTAAAATCCTTTATATTAAGTTCGCTTGCTTGCTTGCTTGCTTAGGACCGTGCAAATCTTTCGGTCGTTTTTTAACCCACTTCCCGTGATCCAATCGAGCTGACATTTTGCACACACACTCGTTGTGCGTGACACTGAATTTTCGTGAAATTTTTGTTCCCAAAATTTTACACTGTTTAGGGAAAAAAATTTCAATATTTATTTACCAATTGGTTAATGCTGGCACACAATCATCTGACCCATAGGTGGCAGCCATCTCAAGCCAGAGGACGAGAGGACTCTAGCCACCCCGATGCCACGCATATAAAGGATTTATAGTGAAAAACTTTGTTTTTACGGGTACATTTCTTTCTGTCGAGTGCAGTTGTTCGTTACTCTCCAGCAATGGCGGTCAATACGTGGAGTGCCATTCGGCGGTGGATAGTAACACTATTGTCTTGCTCCGAGGACACATCAGAACACGAACATAAGCGAACAAACATTTTTCGTTTCGGGTGATGGCAAATCAACTACAAAATTATCCCAATAATTAATGCTTTAAAAACAATGCCTACCAATAGAGGGCGCTAATACTTTGTGTGTGTCGATCGATGTTCTTCAGTGCAAGGCCCGCGGGCCACTAGTGGGGCCCCCGGCACGATACACAACGGGTGAAAACACCCCACCATCATCGTGCTGCCAAACCCCAATGGTTTCAAACGTGTTGAGGCCCTCACGCTGACGATGTCTTATCGGCAAAAGTGGGCCCTCCTTTGCAAATTAGTGAAAAAAAAACACTGAAATATATTGCAGGGTCGTTGTTGGTCTTCAGCTGGTGGCATCCACCAGAATGGATCATCACTGTGTTAGGTGGATTGGCGACCATTGATCTCCTGCGTGTCCTCAACAGAGCGTGAGTGGGTATTGTGTCCTGTATATCAGGGGTTCGGGCCGCTACCGGTCACGTGTCCTGTTAGGAACGGGGCCGCACAGCAGCAGCAGGAGGTGAGAGCGGTGAGTCCGCGCGTGGAACCTGCCCCCATTGTTTTATTATTGACCACTTACATCCGCGCCTCTTCCCCGCACTACGCACTTGTCCCAGTCACAGTGTTGGTGAGCCCACAAGCTCTAACCCCTAGTAGCCAACATGAGTAGAAAGCAAACGTCGCTGGAGAGCTTCTTTGAAAAGGGGGAAAGACCCAATGATGACCGCTCACACTCCCCGGTCCGTGAAAAAATTGTCTTCCACGAAACCGGTCCCTGGTGCCAACAAGGTTGGGGACCGCTGCTGTGTGTGTCATAGGAGGTGGCGGCTGACGAACTCGTGAAAGTTGAGCGACAGAAATATAAAATTGCACTCCCGAATGGCAAAAAATAAACACTGCAAAGCCATTCTAGATTTGAAGTTTTCGTGACTGCAAGGATTCATACGCTCTGTTTTTTTCGGTAAAGTCACGTAGGTAGAAAAATTGTAAGTAAATTAAATCACGACGTTTCGGGCGCAACAGAGGGACGCTTGTGTTGCGCCCGAAACGTCGTGATTTAATTTAGTTTAATGTTTTACCTACGTGACTTTACCGAAAAAACCAAAGAGTATACCGCAAAGCCATGCTGATTTGTTGTTCACCGCGTCTCCACGCCGCACAGAAACGTACAAATTCCAGACAGTCCCAGTCTAGTACTGTAACTACCATAGCATTATATTCATGTGTTTTTTAGATTTGCATGAAGTTGAAAACAAATATAATTCACCTACCAAGTTGTAAATTGGAAAACGTTGTTTTGGTCGTGGAAGATAAATGGGGATTTGTTATGAGCTGACATAACAGGGTTCTGCCCCCCCCCCTCCGCTGAATCAGCCCCAAGCACTCCCCCTCCCCAGGGCGTCGTTTTCTCTGGGCACTAAAAACCCCAAGGAGGAGCCCCCTCCCTGAATAAAGCTTTAAAAAAAAATAAACGGCGAAAGTTTTAATTGGCAAGAGCCCCACATCGCACGTCATCCATACCTCTCCGCTACAGTGGATTTGTTATGAAGCTACAATGGCATTGCAGTCCACCGATGAGATGTCCCGTATACAGCAATGGCTTTAATCTTTAAGGCCACACAAGAGCCTACCGATGTAACGTCTTACCAGTCCGCAGAGTTTTGTGCACGGCATGCAACCACCGCTGATCTTGAGTTGGATGCACAGACGCTTCAATAACACAATGCTCAAATTCATTTGGGTTATGCTTACACAACAGCTACAAGACTTGCTGCAGCATCATTGTACCAGACAGGCAGGACCCGTTCACAAATTGTTCCACTGCGTGCAACCGTTAGAAATTCGCCGACGTGACATCATTGATTAGGAGGTGAAACGATGCACCGATTTGTCGATTAATACAGATTCTTAATCTCACGATACAAGCGTTGAATCATATGGAAGAATCGATGTTTTTTTTTTGTTTCTTTTGTATACATCGCAACTAATGGGTTCATGTCACACCGCCGCTGCAAGCCACGAAGAGGCGCCACCATCCACGGAAACGTTAGCAAGAGCAAGAGTTGCCTGAATGGACTCTTGACCCCTTAAATCCTGACGTGAACTACCTCCAGCGCTAAATTAATACGGGCCACACGCAGCGCCTACGCCACGAAGACTTGCCGAAAAGGGTGGCTGTAATACCCACACTTTACCCCACCATTTACTGAACATTCCAGACAACGATGTCTATGCACAGTTTACCCACAGGTCGACACGGGTGCAGCACGTCTCCCACCCACCCCCCCCCCTCTCTCTCCCCACCATGACCAGAAACTGCCCACCCTCACAGAACTCATTCGTATAAGTTGGCTACACACGAACGGCACGAACGCAACAAAGAAAGCCATCGTCTCACGTCGAATTACCACCGAGTGGAAAACTATACATTTTGGAATCGGTCAACTTTACTGGAGCGGATCTTACTGCTACCACCTTTGTCGGAGCACTGCAGTACACCCTGGAATTGCCGCAAGTGCTCTTTCTAATTCTGCAGCAATGAGCACGTCACGATCCGCCAAAAACGCAAAAATTATTCTCAATGCGGGCCGGGCGCAGTAGCGATGTCAAATGCCCCTTTGAGTTTTGCAGTTTAAGTTCACAAGCGCACGCGGTTTTCCAGAAGTGGAGTGGTGAAATATGTTACCCCCGTTAACAGCTGCTCGAGTTGAAAGCATCACCCGTCTAAAAAAAAAACGAATTTCCTCGCCAAGACCTTTCTTTTTTGCTTTCGTATCCCCTCCTTTATATCCCAACTGCATTATCGGCGTCACGAGGCAACAAAAACTCGGCTCCATCCGGAACGCTCGCCGAAAGCGGCGTGCCACATCGTGTTTTTGGAGAACCGCACCAGAAGACATCACGTCTTAAGTAGCACGAACGTGCCGATTTATCCACACTCGGGGCAGATCTTCATATGCCCTGCAGAAAGCACTTGTCACGTGTCAAACTGAAGAAGACTTCGTTCTCAAGGGCTTGAACAAAGCAAATTATGCCAACGACGAAACTGAACGATTCATTTTAGTCACTGGCTCGCGGTCAGGCCGAGGCCCACCACTGCTCTACGCACTTGAGGAAGGTGGCTTCATCACGGGTGATTGAAAGCCGGACTTCAACCCAGGATGCCAACATTGCAAGCTCAGTGCTTTGACCCAGTGCTCTGGTCCCCCCTGCCCATCCTCGCCGCACTGCTGCTCACGCGAAACTGCAGGAGATTTCAAACGCTCGCCCATCCGGTAGAGGAAGAAACTCTGACAAAAAGGCATCGTGTTGCGTTCCAAATGTTACATTTTACCAAGTGCATCTGTTGAGACTGCAAAAAGAAAAGACAGCGTCTGCCTCCTGCCACACACTGAAGCCACTCATGGCACCCTGCTGTGTACAAGGCGACTGCCAAATACAGATGACTAGTCGCATATTCCATCTTTCTACAACCAAACACAGGAAAACGCAATCGTGTGTATTGTTTTTAAAACCTCTCTGAAATTAGCGAGTTAGTGGGGAAGATTGGCGTATGGGGATGGACTGCATGCACCTGCAAGGCATCAAGTTCTTAGGGTTTTTTTTTTTGTAAATTCATTACATTTCAAGTAACTAATTTCAGTTTTAAACTTCAGTTAATGTCTTCTTTTTCCCTAAAGGAACCTAAATAACTGTTAATGGTCACGGTAACAAGGGACCTTTTTTTCTCACCCAAGTGGAATTGTGACCAAGTTTTTCAATGTGCTCAACACAAGCGGTCACTAGATTATGTCGTTACGTTCCATTACATTGCTCTTATAAGCTTGAAACAAAGTGCACACTACGGAGCGACAGATATGCAATACTTTTCTTTTTTACGAGCAACCAGCAAAATTCTTTCATCAATAACACATCCGCGTGGTCAAATACTAAAAAAAAAAAACCTTCGTTTGCAAAAAGTGGTAAAAATATAGCATCTTGGAAAAACATCGGAATACTGTGTAAGGGGGATGGAGTACGTAACAATGGTGTAGCGATGGCACATTGGTGATCTCACCGTGCCATGAACCCTGCGCTGTGACCCGAGTTTGATTCCTGATAACGGGCATCATCAGCGGCGAGCGATATCCACAACCGGTCCTGTGGCCTTCAATGCACCAGCCCACGCTGATCAGGATGGTGAAGTATGGTCATATAACCCACACCACTGACACGTCAATGGGAAGCCTTCAATCCAGCAGTCAAGTGACAAAGGGCTGTACATTATTCAATTATTTTACTCACGGTTAACCAAAGTCGTAACCGCACGAACGTGCACAGCATGTGAATATTCCATTACATTATTTCATTTAAACGACCAAATACTGGAGGAAAAGTGTCCGGAGCAAAGGTAATATGTGGATATCGTTAAAAAGATTAATATTCTTAAAAGTGTTATAATGCAAGTTTCAGTTTTCCAAGATGCAATATAATTCATCGCACTCGGGGGGGCCAAGCACCAACCGTTTAGAAAACACATTTCAAGTATTGTATTAAAATATAATAAAAAAATTACGTTAATAATAAAAGAAATACAGTAACGTAGAGCCGTGCATTTCAAGCAAATCTCCATATAATGAAGAAACAAACGTCGAATTCAAACTCGTTAAAGTTCCTGCAATGCGTCTATCACATTCGCGAGCTTCACATCGCTAATGGCAGCAAAGGTGCAATCATAATAACCCGACATGACATTTACCAAACCAAGGAACAGCACCGATCTTCGTGTAGTTGTTACTGGACCACAACAACAGAATGATTCAATCACGATTCAGTTAAAACAACCCAGGCCTCGGACACCCACAACGCCTGGCCTACCGCTGCCTTCGAATGCAGCAACTACTCCCGAAAGCACATGCACTCAACTTCCGGCAACTAGCGTTCATTTCAATGAGGTGGTTAATTCGGTCAAACGCGCGTGAAACAAGCCCTGCCAAAACACAGGTCCACGCATCTCCACATTGCCTGACCTACCGCTGCCTTCGAATGCAGCAACTACTCCCAAAAACACATGCGCTCAGTTTACGGCAACGAGCGATCGTTCTAATGAAGGTGGCCACAGCAAACTTTAATTAAGTTCTGCCAACCATGGGCGATTTCCCTTGTGTGTTGAAGAAAAAAACGAGCGCAATGGATGCTGAACTTCTTTCGCACCGTACGTCGCCAGCCGTGCTAATTGGAAGTGCTATACGTCGTTGACTGCCTGCTTGGATTGGTTTTAAGAAAAAACGTAGCACAACAACTAGAGCACGTTTCAAGACCGTTGCTTTTTTCCATCCTGCCATACGAAAACAAATACAAAGCTTCCGCAACAATTACTTTTTGGGAATCATGTACAAAAAATTAGCAAGGAATTTACATGCGGATTGTACAAACACAACCCCTGCAAGAACACCAAACTGTTAAGATTCTCAAGAAGCTTCGAATTACGTTCCTGGTGGTCGTTTCAGCTTTTAGAGTTGTATTATTTAAGTGGAATATAACATGGCTCAAAGACTACTGCGAAGTCTATAACAACGTAGAATGACGATCGCAGCCTCGGATATACTGCAGTCGGAAAGAAAATTGTACAGGACGGAATCCACCATCAAGTTTCGTCTAAAAATAATACGTCACTGGCGCTGCATCAAAGAGTGTTCCGTGAAGATCAATTCAGAGGTTGTCCACGCTTTGAGTGTCTGTTTTTGTGCAGAAGAGCATACTTGTGATTTGTATTTCACATGCGGATAACCCCTGGTGTGTTCACGAAGAGATCCGTTTTAAATATGATGTGTTGTTGAAAGGCTTTGAGGCTAGGACGTTAAAAGCATGAAACTTGCAGATTTTTCCCAAGTTAATATACCAAGTATCATTATTTAAAGTGTAAAAATGTGGCTCAGAACGAGGTCTAACATTAGGTCAAAGGAACATTTCATCAGACCTTGTACCACGAGATGTTTTATCTGCCCCAATTGAAAGGCCAGGCATGGTGCAGGTGGTGCATGAGTGGTCACTCATCCCGATTAGGAAATTAAAACACAGCATGGGAGCGACAACACGTGCAATGTGACCACCCGGGCTTGCTTCACTATTAACAGCGAGCTCTGGGACCTATCAGAGAGAGAGAGAGAGATTCAGGCGCATTGTACAAGGCCATGGCTTATACCAGAAGAACCAATTAAGATGCTACAATTTTTATTTTTTTATTAGCACCTCACGAGACTTTTTCCTGCACCAATTCCTGCATTATTTTTTTCGTTTCCACGATCTAACGGCTCGTTTAAAATCAACCCAAAACCAAAGCTTTGTTTGGAAATCCTGCACACACCATACCGCACCACGTTGGTTTCAGATCACGTTTGACTCAAATTGTGAACGTTTTGCTGGACAAGACCAGAACAATCGCCGATAGCGATCACAAAAGCCCAAACGCGGACAATTAAAGCATTTCACGGCCAGAGATAAGCATCGCATCACAATACTATCGGCAGAGAACTAAAGCCATTCTCGTCACTAATGAGGCTCCCAGTCCCTTTCACATGCTCCAGGCTGCTACGCTGGGGATTGCTGGCAATCCCCGGGCGATTGTGCCGCTTGTAAAGAGAGCAAATAAAAGCGCGTCATTCGTAGGGCGGTGTGATTAAGTGGGCAAGAGAACCTTCTCGCACAGATGAACACAGCCCGTCACCCGCTAACCGACCGGCGCGGCGAGGGCCATGGAAAAGGTGGAGTCCCCAGAGCCGGCAGCGGGCAACAAACCAAACGGTAGCGACGCTCACCGATCACCCCCCCCCCCGCCGACCTCAACGACCCCGACAAAAATCAAACCCACGTACGCACACGCAACAACGAGTGCGTCGTACAACTCGCGTACGGCCACGCGCTCCGCAAAAGCTCACTCCGCCTTTTGTCGCCGAGCCGGACTGCGGTCGGAGCGATCTCCGTAAATATTTCCCCCCCGGGGCCCATTCAGCACGCCGCAAGGAATTCTCGCCACAACCTGCGCCAAAGTTGTGGCGGGGCTGGCGGACCCTTTGGTTACGCCCGGACCTGGAAGGGAACATCTGGTACGCGTCCGTGGAGCCCGTGAGCGAGGGTCACCCTGGCGTGTCTCGCGCTCTTTCATCATCGTCACCTTCGCCGCTGGGCGTGGGGCATGGGTGGTGTCGTGGGGTGGGGTAGGGGGGGGACCCTCGATGGGGGCCACTCGGCCGGGAGACACCGGGGGCTCCTCACTCGAAGGCCCAGACTTCAAGTGCCCGCACGCAGAAGTCGTCGCGGGTGGCCAGCGGCTCGTTTTTGAACGTGTGGCAGCGCCGGCTCGACCCGTGGTACAGGTCGCCTCCCAGCCACAAGCCAAACACGCCGCTGAGGAGGGGGGGGGGGCGCAACGGGTGGGGGGGGGGTGGAGAGAAATCGTGCAGGGATGAGGACGCATCAAAGTAAAAAAATGCGTTCAGCCGATGTAAGTAAAATTGGAAAAACAGGCACCTTCGTCCACAGACTTGTGTTCAGATTAAACAACCGTTTCACGTGTTTCATTTTCATAGAACGCAAACAGCTGAAAGAGTGATACCGTGCTAAGTACTCATTAACTCGGGTATTAACATGTGTCGCTGAATGGTGGATGAAACGATTGAGACTCACTCTCCACCACCAATGACCAAGGAATCCTTATCGCCGCTGACAAAGAAAGAATTTTCTCCCGTCCACCTGAAAATCTGTAAGCAAATAAAACAATACACTTAAACGGGTTAATAGCAACACAAAAACACATGTGCAAAACTTCAATGGCCTGCACTCGTGGATAATATAATAATCGTATTCTTTCTAAGTAGGTGGATGAAAGTCTCCTTTTTAAGGGAGCGCTCTAGATAAAATAAGTACAGCTTGCAGCAATCGTTCAATTAAAATCAAGCGCATGTTTCTAAATGTGGAGGGAAAAACCAGAGGACCCGGAGAAAAATCCACGCGACCACGGGGAGAACATGCAAACTCCAAATATACAGCGGGCGTCAGGGTCGGGATCGAACCCACGACCTCCTGTATACCAGGCGAGGGAGTTAACATCTCGCCACCGTGGTGCCCTAACCACACTCACCATACGCAAACCTGCCGATCAACTAAATTTAGCAAAACCATTTACGACGCCAGGTGGACAAAAACAGAGCGATTTTATAAACTTGCACCGTTGTTTCAACTGACCAGGCCTGGGATAATGAATCGAACCCCCCCGACCTCTGGCCAGCAATTCCATTGTGCGGACCACAACAATACGACAGCATCCCCCACAATGATATAAAAGCAGCAAAAAAATCTAAGAACGTGTGAGAACAGCCGTTTCACATTTCACGAACAGTCGTCTGTTACGGAAAGGCTACCTTAAAGTCCGGATTGAAGGTGAACAGGAATGTTTCTCCAGTGCCGTAGTAGTGGTCGTTGCATCGGATCGCCGAAGATACGAAAGCCCCGAATATCTGCAAGTGCATGGGCACACACATAAGCAAGTCGGAACACGCAGGAAGACGAAAGATCACGCGTACATTCGTTATTAGACTGTTTGGGGGGGAAAGTGCCAGAGGTGTGGACTCGAGTCATGCGACTTGGACTCGAGTCAGACTCGAGTCATGATTTTGATGACTTCAGACTCGACTTGGACTTGCCTCATCTTTGACTCGACTTGACTCGGGACTCGAGAGCAAAGACTTGAGACTTACTTGTGACTTGCACAACAATGACTTTGTCCCACCTCAGAGGTGTGGACTCGAGTCATGCGACTTGGACTCGAGTCAGACTCGAGTCATGATTTTGATGACTTCAGACTCGACTTGGACTTGCCTCATCTTTGACTCGACTTGACTCGGGACTCGAGAGCAAAGACTTGAGACTTACTTGTGACTTGCATAACAATGACTTTGTCCCACCTCTGGAAAGTGCTGTTGCCAAGTGCCTTGTAAGGGGGGGGGGTGGTGTTGGTCACAACGCCGGGTACTAATCTAAGGTTGAGATGACCCCAGAGAGGTGATTATATCGCTCAAGATATTAATCAAACTCAGGTCACCAGGTTTTGCAATGCAGTGCACTAACCACAAGACAACTGCTCCCCCTAACAATTCACAGACATACAAACCACAAATTTACATGTTAACAAGTAAACCCGTAAAAACAAAGTTTTTCACGAAAATCCTTTATATGTGTGGCATCGGGGCGGCTAGAGTCCTCTCGTCCTCTGGCTTGAGATGGCTGCCACCTATGGGTCAGATGATTGTCTGGCAGCATTAAACAATTGGTAATTAAATATTTTTAAAAAATTCCCTAAACAGTGTAAAATTTTGGAAAAAAATTTTCACGAAAATGCATTGTCACGCACAACGAGTGTGTGTGTGCAAAATGTCAGCTCGATTGGATCACGGGAAGTGGGTTAAAAAACGACCGAAAGATTTGCACGGTCCTAAGCAAGCAAGCGAACTTAATATAAAGGATTTAAAAAGGGAAATGTGTGAATGTGTGTGTCTGTTCTAAATGTTTTGCCTACTTCCTGACATGCAACAAACTTAAAATTTGGTATTTGTGGGTAGCTTCCAGACTGTACACAATGCAAAAAGTATAAAAATAGACTTTTGTATTTTGGGGAGTGGGGGCGGGCAGAATAATGGATATATTTTGCAAGGCAAGTGAGCGTAGGCCGTGTATTAATCCAAAACAAGAATCCAAGCCCCGGGTGAAGCCGGGTAGTAAAGCTAGTACCCATATATATCCTTTAACATACCATTGGGGTAAGTTCTGTGAGCGGCCATCAAAGAACCGGCATGGCGCATGAGGGGGAGGGTGGACAGCGCTACGCTTGGCCACCTTCATCTCCCCAGTGCTGATTTTTTTTACGCACCACACCGGGAAACAACTTCAAGTCCGAATTGACCTAGAGGAGTCCCAGAACCGGTTCAGATATTTGTCACTGGTGTTGACAGTGAGTGGGAATCGAACTCGAGTCAACGGGTTCGTAGCGCAGCACGCTAACCGCTACACTACCGCTCCCCACTCCATATATATCCATATGTGCAAAACAAAGACCCCTACAGCCTCAACAGAACGTGCTGTTTGCGAGCACCTACGAAGGACGGCACAGTACGCGAGGGGGTGGGTGGCCAACACCACGCCCGACCGCCTTGGTATAGCTCCTCACGTGTATGCAGACGCGCGCGCACACACGCACTCACTCAAAACACCCACACGAGGCCCACGACACATTCATCTCACATTGCATCACAGTACTTCCGACTAATGGAATTTTCCTTTACTCGACCGCCGAGCACCCAGACGACCCCTCCGCTATGCAACGCCGCAAACGCGCTCGAGTCGGCAAATGCCGTGCAGTTTAACGGACGGCGGAGGAAACAAATGATCTCGGCAAAGGGCAGCAAGCCGGTAAGCTGCCGAAGATCGCGTGGGTAGGGAGAGAGAGGTCAACATGTCCAGTTGAGTTGGTGGGCTCGTGCTCGGGCCAGTCTCTGCTTGTTTCATCCAGGCCGTCACGCAACACGCGCCTTGCACCTCCACGGCGAGCGGCGCCTGTCTGTTCCGAAAGGTTCTAAAAACCTCTTGGGCTTGGGACAACGAGATGCCACGTAGCCGAGTTCCGTGTGGGTGAAAGACTAGACTTTCATAGCACGCGATCACGAGCACGCCCATATTTTCTACAATCGATGAGAATCGCTGGATGCCGCTGACATCAATGACGCAAGCCTGCGACACTGATGTGGCCGGAATGCGACATGGAGATGGAGGTTGGTGAATCGCTCAGAGAAGGGCAGTCAGTGAGAGACAAACACACATCATCCGGCAACACAGTACAGGTAGTCCCCGACTTACGATGGTCCGACTTACGATATTTCGATCTTACGATGGCGATATCGATATGACAAAATTGTTACATATTTTACATTTCACGCGGCAGGCAAATGCAGCAGCGTACGAGGTACGATACTGTACGTTGGGACGCTGCCCCGGATGTACTGTACGCATCTCTCGCCTTGTGTGATGATGCCTCTCACTCTCACTAGCGGTCGACGGAGTTAAGTTGTCATGGTGTTAGCGCGTGTATTTTTTTCTGTGTTTTTGTGATTCAGAATCTTGGTGAGTACAGTACAATATGATACGTTACGATACATTCAATGCATGTATGATACGTAGCTTTAGCGATTTCATTTTAGGGTTACCACGATACGATACATACGTCCAATGCATGTTAAAAGTTTTTATAGCAGATAGGAATGTTTCCTGAAAAAACTTTCTATGAAATTGCAGTTCATATAAGTAAGCTAAGAATTTACCTAATTTTTTACTTTAAATTTTACTGTGCAATACAGTATTGTAATTAATAAATACATACAGTATATAGTTTATACAGTACGCTACTGTAAATTGCTCTGTTTTGCTAAATTATCACCGTTCTTTAAGACTCCTGGGTAGGCTATAGGCCATTTTAGACACGATATTTTCGACTTACGATGGGGTCGTCGTAACGCATCTCCGTCGTAAGTCGGGGACTACCTGTACTGTCCGCAAGGGCAGGAGAGTGAGGCTGGGATTTTAGGTTTCCACTCATCACCAAGCCCCCACTAAGGCCTCAAGATGCCCGAGGGGTACCAGGCAAACCTGACTTGAGATAAGGCTTCATTGTACCAGACTGCTGCTGTTGATGTTTGTAATCTTGTTGTTGCTGCCCGAGGCATACCAGGCAAACCTAGGCACAGGTGGTGCATCAGCCAGTGATCTCAGTTAGGCAACTCATGGCACCTGGGGGTCTGTCCCGTGACCTCCTGCCAGCGGGCGTTCGACACGACGCGCGGCCTCAACGTGCACATAGCCTGGCACAAGCGCCGTGGTAACGTCACCGCCACTTAGTGGCGAATGGCGGCTGCTGTTGCCATTGCTGCGTGTTTGCTGCCGCTGCTGAGCAAGCCGCCTGTTCTGCAGCGAGCGCGGTTGGTACAGAGTCGCAATCTGCGAGCCTCAAGGCTCTACTACTCCCCGGTGACATTCACACTCCCAATTCCACACCCGTCAAACCCCTTATCAGAGCCCTATCTCATTACAGACCAATTCAGACCGTATTGGTCACCCCGTGCCCTTATAAATATGAAGGTTCATCCGGCAAAGAAGTCCCATCACAAGCGAGAAAAACAAAAAAAATACGCCAAAAAATGTTGTTACTCAATTTCCCTGTACAAGAATACGGGGAAACCGCATGGGTCGACAGATATGCACTTCGCCAATTGCCTCTGTGGTCTACGGAGACCGGGTGAAAGAAGGGTGAATTAAGCAACAGCTGGCGATGAAGTCACATTCGCAGCCACACCCAAAAGTAATTATCAAATCCGTTTTGCCAGAGGCTGCTACATGTATATGATCTTTATTTAATATTCCACATGAGAGCCAATTGAGATACAAGAGCCGATTGCTTCAGATCGTTGAGGAGCTCCATATTTAGTTGAGAAACCCACTGCCCTACGAACTCCAAGAACCTCCGACTCAGTTTTTGAACCCCAAACTCCATAAAAAAAATACATCTACTCAATGTAAGCATTCCGTACTCGGCCTGTGATCCCGTCTTAAGTTTTATATCCTAATCGTGCGACCAAAACTGCAGCAGCTCTTTCTCCTACGTCAGCAATTCTCCAGCTTTATCTGTTCCACCTGAGGACGGTCGCTTGTGTTGCGATGGAAACGTCGCGATCTATTATTTTTCTACCTACGTGACTTTACCGAAAGAACCAAAGGGTAATAAATACTAGCTTAACATGTCAAATCAAGATTTAACATGGCATTGTTAATGTGGTGATGAATTTTAAGGAGAGGTTGTGGCGGTGTTGGTTGGTGGGGGTGGGGGGGGTGAGGTGGAGGTGGTGGCGGGTGGGGGGGGGTGTGGTGAGGTGAAGGTGGAGGGTGGGGGGTGGTGAGGTGGGGGTGGAGGGTGGTGAGGGTGGAGGGTGGGGGGGTGAGGTGGGGGTGGAGGGTGGTGAGGGTGGAGGGTGGGGGGGTGAGGTGGGGGTGGTGGCGGGTGGGGGGGTGAGGTGGGGGTGGAGGGTGGTGAGGTGAGAGTGGAGGGTGGGGGGTGTTGAGGTGGGGGTGGAGGGTGGGGGGTGGTGAGGGTGGAGGGTGGGGGGGTGAGGTGGGGGTGGTGGCGGGTGGGGGGGTGAGGTGGGGGTGGAGGGTGGTGAGGTGAGGGTGGAGGGTGGGGGGTGTTGAGGTGGGGGTGGAGGGTGGGGGGTGGTGAGGGTGGAGGGTGGGGGGGTGAGGTGGGGGTGGTGGCGGGTGGGGGGGTGAGGTGGGGGTGGAGGGTGGGGGGTGGTGAGGGTGGAGGGTGGGGGGGTGAGGTGGGGGTGGAGGGTGGTGAGGTGAGGGTGGAGGGTGGGGGGTGGTGAGGTGGGGGTGGAGGGTGGTGAGGTGAGGGTGGAGGGTGGGGGGTGGTGAGGTGGGGGTGGAGGGTGGGGGGAGGGAGTAGGCGAGTAGGAGGAGGGGGTGTGGGCCGCCCACCTGCCCGTCGGTGTCGCACACGACGAGCAGCATGGGCGAGTCGGAGAGCAGGGCGGCCCGGTACAGCGTGCCCAGGCTCGTGCCGTGCTGCGCCGTGCCGTACAGCAGGCTCCACGTGTAGCCCACCGTGCGCGGGGGCAGCTCTGGCACCAGCTGCGGGCAAGAGCGGCGGACGGTGGCGGCACGTGGTTCAGAGAGGTGGTGGTGGTGGGGAACGCAGCAGGGTTTTGCGTGCATCCACAGCGACACGTTTATACGCGGAACGCACGTTGTTGGATTTGTAGCGATCGGACAGGGAGTCCGTTACGGATGTGAGGGGGAGGGTGGTCAGCGCTACGCTTGGCCACCTTCATCTCCCCAGTGCTGATTGTTTTTACGCACCACACCGGGGAAAATGTACAAGTCCGAGTTGACCTAGACGAGTCCCAGAACCGGTACAGATATTTGTCACTGGTGTTGACAGTGAGTGGGAATCGAACTCGAGTCATCGGGTTCGCAGCGCAGCACGCTAACCGCTACACTACCGCTCCCCACTCCATATGTGCCAGACAAAGACCCCTATAGCCTCAACAGAACGTGCTGTTTTGCGAGCACCTACGAAGGCCGGCACAGTACACGAGGGGGTGGGTGGCCAATACCACGCGCGACCACCTTGGAATAGCTCCCCACGTGTATGCAGACACCGGGATTTAGACGTGTAGAAATTCTTGCCCATGATCGTCTACTGCAGGGCACGAAGGTTTTTTACGATTTTGCTATTTTTACACAGAATTGCCTAAACGGTGTTCTTGGAGTGCTCTTTAGCTGTAGCATCTGGCAACCCTGCAGCTACTGCTGACTTTGAAGATCATAAAAGTCCACAGCTTGCCCGGTCAAATGTTGCCGGAAAAAATTGGCCTAAAAAGCCTGCAGGTGGCTTGACAGAAAATATAACTTACGTAGAAAACGTTACTTTTTATCTTCGTTATATATTCGAAACACACTTCCTGTCTGTTATCTATTCGAGTCCCATTAACTTGGACGACAAAAGAGATGTGTGTATTTTTAGAGTGTCGGGCGCGTGTGTGTGTGTGTGTGCCCATGTGCTAATAACCTGGCGACCCGGGTTCGATTCCCGCTCACGGCCAACACCCAGTGACGGTTATCTGAACCGGTCCTGGGCCTCCCCTAGGTCGACTCAGCCTCAAATGAGTACCTGGTGCGGTGTGTAAACATCGCCACTGGGCAGACAAAGGCGGTCGGGCGTGGTGCTGGCCACCCACCCCCTCGTGTACCGTTCCGGCCTTCATAGGTGCTCGCTAACAGCACTTGTCCCTACAGTCTGTTAATGCTATACGGGGGATTTTTATATTTGTCCATGTGCGTACCTTTTCAATGTGGTGGTGCTGCAGCAAGTTGCTCTCAACGTTCAACGTTGGCCACATGGGCTCCGGTTCGCTGTCGGTGAGCGTGTGGAGACTCTGCCTCCTCAGAGCCTCCTCCAGGGTCACGATCTGGGTAGCAGGAGTACAAAGACAAAGATCCCCCGTATAGCCTCAACAGACTTTAGGAGCAAGTGCTGTTAGCGAGTAGCAACTATGAAGAAGGTGGCCAGCACCACGTTCAGCCGCCTTTGTCTCCCGTGTGGCGATGTTCACGCAACCCACCAGGTACTCATTTGATGCCGAGTCGACCTAGGGGAGGCCCAGGGCCGGTTCAGATAATCGTCACTGGAGTTAGCCATCAGCGGGAAACGAACCCGAGTCGCCAGGGTCGTAGCGCAGCGCTTTAATCGCTACACTACCGCTCCTCACGAGTACACACGCGCACCACACACACACACACGGTCACGAATTCCATCAATGAGGAAATGAACAACTCCAATATAAACTACAATAAGGAATTCAACAAACATACACAAGGTCACCCCATTGGTGATCTCTTATCCTTGCTTTGAGGTTTCTGCTTAAATCCCTCCCCCTGGCCTTTGAGAATTCCTTCCTTGATTTAACATCTCCCTTTTCTTGCACACGTGGTTAGCTAACATCGTGCGAGTTGGCGTCATATTCTTGTCTTACCCGCCGGTGCTACTTGAGAGATGTTAACTACCTCGCTTGGTATACAGGAGGTCGTGGCTTCGATCCCTACCCTGACGCCTGCTGCTGTATATTTGGAGTTTGCATGTTCTACCCATGGCCGCGTGGGGTTTTCTCCGGGTCCTCCGGTTTCTAGAGTATTTGTCTGCTATGAATTTCCACCTGATAAGCCACTTCGTTGGGCTATCATTTGTGGCCAGGTTGCTTCTGAAAGAGAGCTATATGGCTAAGTGGGCCTTACCTGGTAAAATAAAAAAATGCATAGTATGGTTTCAGAATGGTGCGTGACCTGGATTTTGTTTTCCTCGATCGTGCCTGCCACTAAGTGTCTGCAATGTGATGATTTATTCACTGCTCTAGCTTCCTTTTTTTTTCACAAAGATCCTCCGCAGGTCTTTCTTGTAAAAACGGATTAAGGGCTGAATGTTTCTTACTCCCGCATGAACAAATGAAATCGATCAATTGTTGGTTGTCTAATGGAATTCAAACTTGCATATTTGATTCTGAAAAGATGGAATTCAACCAAACGAAGTGCAAAACCTAATTTAATGTGAATTTTACGTAGTCACTGGTAACTGAACTCAGGGCCATCAACGTGCTGCACTTGAGAACCCAGTAACACATTCCTGCGGAGGGAGCTGGTAGGAACATTGGGTTGCTCGGTCAATGGCCAGGGTCAATGGCGGCGTGGTGTATTCCGCAAATATGCCCGACTGTGAGGGCGGGCACAAGCCGGCGTGAGTAGGTTAAACGTTGAGTTTTATAAGGGCACCACGGGGTGACCAGCCCCTCCCCACCCAGCCCCACCCCTCCCACCCCACAGCCCCTCCCCACCCTCCCCAACCTCCCCACCCAGCCCCTCCCCACCCTCCCCACCCAGCCCCTCCCCACCCTCCCCACCCAGCCCCTCCCCAACCTCCCACCCAGCCCCTCCCTCCCCACCCAGCCCCTCCCTGCACGACGGACAGACAGACACAATAATCCCCTGTGGGCTGGTGTAACCAGGAGGTTCCTACCAGTATCAAGGGTGAAGAAAGCCCAGTTGTGAACCCAGCACTACCACCTCATTTGTGTCATGACATTTCGGCTAATGACTGCCTAACAATTTTGTCATCAGACTAAACCACCCTGAATGCATTCATTCTTGTCAGATTTCTAGAAGCCAAGCTGGCTGAGCCTGGTTAGTACTTGGATGAAAGGCTGCTTGTGAATTCCAGGTGTTGTAGGCTTTGTACCGCAGAGTATGCAACAGATAGTATCTTAATCCGTCTCGAGTGTTCTTTGCCTAAACAAATGCACGAGTTGTCTCCGGGTACTGTTTTTCTCTCATTCTAAATCACCCATTCATGGAATTGGTCAGACATATCCAAAGATTCAACTGGGGGCTCTCCCCTGTTTAAATAAAAGCCATTAATACCTATTCAGATATTTAGATTTTATTTTCACAGGAAGGGCCCAGTGAGCTCTTTGGCCCTATGTCATGGGCGGAAACTTTCTATAAAGAAATACTGGAGAGAGAAAAAAAGCACGTAAGGAGGCATTACAGTTTAACACATAGGCTTTCGCGACCAATATTGTTCATAATCAACGATTTTTGAGTTAATGAGTTAATGATGACGTCACCCTGCGGCTGCTCTATATAAGAACGGGAGACACAGCAGAGCCTCACCATTCTGGCGAATTGCCCGATGATGCTGGATGCAATTACCAGCGAAACGTCGTACTCAAATTGTAAATGGTGTGGTTTCACGCTTCAACACACCGGTGGGCTAAAGCAGTGAACTATTTGTCTTTTGTCAACGTGACACTTTTTTACTGATTGGCCGTGTCGGGTGGTGGAGGGTTACGACACATTTATAAATAACGCAATCTAAACCCAAAAATCGTTGATTATGAAGGAGGCATTACTTTGGGGGTGTACTTCGCATTGCAATACGAGCATCGTTCGTGCCGCACCTCCCAGTCCATAGAGGAATCCGAGTAAAAGTCCTCGATGGCCTCCAGGGCCTCCGCGTCGTGCCGCTCCAGAACCACGAAGCCCAGCTCCCCCGAGCCGTCACCACCGCCGCCCCCACCGCCGCCGCCGCCGCCACCGCCAGCACCACCGCCGCATCCGCACACCTCCGGTGTCCACTGAGCGAAGAACGTGTAGAGCTGGTCGACCCTGCACGCACACAACAGTGGCAGTAGCGGACTCTCAGAAGACTTCCACCCATCACCACTGGTGGTCTGCATTCCATGGACGCAGCACTTCGGCCTTGAAGTTTACGCTCACTTTGGGCCCGCGCTCAGCAACCGAGATTTAAAACAAAATAAATAAACACCAATAACAAACGGACATGTTTCAGCAGGAGTAATCGCTCCACCGCTAGTGACAGTGGCTGCCCGCCCCCCCCCCCCCTCTTCGAGCCACGGACTTCCAACAAACAATTGGCAACTGCACCGGCGCAAACAATCGGGGGACGTGCCTGTCTTTGGGCACGGCGAACCAGTACTCGGGCTGGGCTCCACGGCAGGCGTAGTGCTGCACGACCGGCGAGCGCGCCGGCTCGAAGGAGCAGCGCATGGGCTTGCCCACGCGAAGGCACAGGAACATCGGCGGAGAGTCGCTCTCCGGCTCGCGGGCAGGAAGCAGGGCTGGAGAGTTGGGGGTCGGAGGGGGGGGGTGCAGAGAGACAAAGATAAAGATCCCCCATATAGCCTTAACAGACTGTAGGGGCAAGTGCTGTTAGCGAGCACCTATGAAGGCCGGAACGGCACACGAGGGGGTGGGTGGCCAGCACCACGCCCGACCGCCTTTGTCTCCCTAGCGACGATGTTTACACACCGCACCAGGTACTCATTTGAGGCTGAGTCGACCTAGGGGAGGCCCGGGACCGGTTCAGATAATCGTCACTGGTGTTGGCCGTGAGCGGGAATCGAACTCGTGTCGCCGGGTTTATAGCGCAGCGCGCTAACCGCTACACTACCGCTCCCCAGAGAGAGAACGGACACGCGCGCACACACACACAGGTTTCAATTTAAAGTAAATTTAGCTGTGATGGTCCCACCTGATGACGGAGACTTGTGTTGCCTCCGAAACGTCGTGATTTATTATTTTATTTCTATTATTATTTCTTAAATTTGTATTATTTATTGTCATTTTTTACCTACGTGACTTTACCGAAAAAACCTAATTGTATGAATCCTTGCAGTCACGAAAGCTTCAAATCTAGAATTAAATTTAAAGCTTTCGTGACTGCAGGGATTCATATTCTTGGTTCTTTCGGGAAAATCACGTAGAAGGGAAATAATAAAATAATAAAAATATAAAACAATACAATTCTCACGACGTTTCGATTACACACACAGCTGTGTTTGTTAGGAGCTGGGCGGGTGGACCTGGGGGGGGGGGCGCATCGTACCGCACGGCTGGACCGGCACCACTGGGACACCGGGGTTTGAAATCGGGCTTCAGCCACCCCATGACCTCTGACGTGTAAATTAGTAGCGACCTTAGCATGGTGATCATTAACCGCACCAAAAACATCGAGTTTTTTTTTCAGCTCTAAAATACATTTCTAACATCTATATTATTGCCAGAAAGGTTAAAACCTTTTATTCCACTTTTTATTTTAAAAAATGGATCAACGTGTGAAAGAATCCCACTTTGCAACGGATACTAGAGGTTTGGCGAGGAAGAGTAGGCCAAATACTCCCTCGAGCAGCTCTCCAGAGGTCCCTCTCGTGGAGGCCCTTCCAGCAGCAGTGGCTTGAGCGAGCAATTGCAGAGCTGTGCCTTTACCCGTGATAAAAATGTGCCCTGAATGCTGCGAGAAGGGCCTCTCACTGTACAGTAGCGACAAATATTGGTTCTGAAGCAACGATTTTCAGGTCCTTTAACCGACAACAAGGTTCTCTGTGACAGTTTAACACGTAGCAGGAGGATTTCACGACCAATATTATCCATAATCGAGGTTTTTTTTGGGTTAGATCGCGTAAATATAAATGTTTCGATTTAAAGCTTTCGTGATTGCAGGGATTCATCTTCTTGGTTCTTTCGGTAAAGTCACGTAGAAGGGAAGTAATAAAATAATAAAAATAAAACATAATAAAATAATTCTCACGACGTTTCGGCCACAACTCAAACAGCCGTCCTCAGGTGAAACCAGGTCTGTCGAGGCGACAGCGTCTGTCGGGGAGACAGCGTCTGAATGAAAGCTGTCTCCCCGACAGACCTGGTCTTCACCTGAGGCCGGCTGCTTGCGTTGTGGCCGAAACGTCGCGAGAATTATTTGATTATGTTTTATTTTTATTATTTTATTACTTCCCTTCTACGTGACTTTACCGAAAGAACCAAGAAGAAAAATATAAATGTGTCTTTAAATCCGCCACCACCCAACACAGCCAATTAGTAAGGTTTTTCACGTAAACAAAACATGCCAATTCGTTACTAGTACAGCACACCGGTGTGTGGGAGAGTAAACCTGCCCTCTGGATTTCGCACCCGATTGGCTAACGAGTGACGACATGACGTTTATCCCTCTATTTAACAACGGAACAGGAGGATTATTCCACAAATCGGGCTGTCGCCTGATGAGGATCGTTGTAATTACTAGCGAAATGTCGTACTCGAATTCTAAATGTTGTGGATCTACTCTCCAACACACCGGTGTGCTGTACTAGTAACGAATTGGCAAGTTTTGTTTACGTGACAAACCTTCTAATTGTCTGTGTCGAGTGGTGGTGGGTTTAACGGCACATTTATATTCTCTGTGACACTTTTAATAAATAAAAACCATAACGCACAATTCGAAAAGGGAAACAAAAAGGAAAAAATACATTTCTAACAGATGTGGTTAAAATCTACCAGTCCTGCAAAATGTGCAATTCTGTGCAGTTTGAATAATGAATTTGTCATATACAAAATTAATGCAAAAGTATTGTTGAATCTTTTGCAGAAATATACGTTTAACACCTCCACGATCCAGCATGGTGAAGTATGGTCAAACAACGCCCATTACTGCAAAACGTGGTGAGGTCTTCATCCAGAAATGGATTGACAAACGGCTATAAATTATTGCTCTTGTAACGGTGTTTGGTATCGGATCGTAAATTATATTGGATTTTTTCAATTTCAATAATCGTAATAATAATGATTAAAACTGTCTCTGTAAGACTCCCCTCCGTTGGTGCTTGACACAAGCCACCATACTCTTGGATCTTTCGATAAAGTCACGTAGAATGAAAATAATAAAATAATAAAAATAAAACATTATTAAATTATCATGTTTCGGCCACAACATAGCGGTCTTTCCGACAACTCTGTTCTTCACCTGAGGACGGCTGCTTGTATTGTGGCCGAAACGTCGTGAGAATTTTATAATGTTTTATTAGTTAATTATTTTATTATTTCCCTTCTACGTGACTTTACCGTAAGATCCAAGAATATGAATCCCTGCAGTCACGAAAGCTTTAAATCGAAACAAGCCACCATTTTTCTCATACAATTGTCTTGAAAACACAGCGTGAACCACCTACGTGAACGCTTAAAATATATGATTGCACGCACATATGAAAAGAACAATTGAATAACTAAAAATCGCCGAGCATTTCGAAAACATTAAAATATACTACGGCAGCTTCTGCTCACCTTCGATTGGCTCTTCCATCGTCTTCAGCAAACGGTGCAGAGGTTCCTTCTGCGCCTCCGAAGAAATTTTCGTCCTCTCCCAACGCGGCCGAGAAACTCCCTCGCCGCCATCTCCCTTCCTCTTCTTGCCCTTCGCCGAGCCCGCCAGCTTCGTCCCAGTCGCGCCATCCACCTCGCAAGCGTCCCTGCCCATCCCTTCCTGCCGCACGCCGGCGCCCTCTTCCTGCGCGAGGCCGCCGCCCCCTTCCTCCGTGACGTCATCGCTCGCCTCGTGTTGCACAACGGCGGCCTCCTCCTGCGGCACGCTCGCAGCCTCTTCCCGCGTCGCACCACCGCCGCCCTTCCGTCTCGCGGCGTCGCCCTCGTCGTGTTTCGCGCCGCTCCCCTCTTCCTGTTTCGCGCTGCCACCCTTCCTCTGGGGGACACCGCCGCCCCCTTTTTGAAAGGCGCCGCTGCCGCCGCTGCCGCCCCGCTTCTGGCGGGCGCCGCTGCCCCGCTTCTGACGAGCGTTGCCGCCCCCTTTCTGGGAACCGCCGCCACCCGCCTCGTTCTGGGCACTTCCGCTGCCCTCCTTGGGAGGCCCTTTCATCACCACCCTACGGGGGAGGTCGGCCAGGCTCCTCCACTTTCTGCCCGAGCGCTCGGCCTCCCGGACGAGGGGAGCGCGGGCGACGTCCGGGCCGGGATGCTCGTCCTGGCCCTCGGAGGAGACGTCCGCCGCGGCCGCCGCGTCCTCCTTGTCGTCTCGATCGCCGGTCCGGTCGGCCACGACCGCCTCCAGTTCCTCCTCTTCCACGTACCACACGGTGCTCCGGCCTACCGTGGACGAGCCCATCGAGATGCCGGAGCTCTGCTCGTTGCGCGTCTCCGTCCGCGCGGCCGACGGCTCCGCCTCGTCGGCCGCCGAAGTCTCCGTGTCCGTTTTATCGCTGGCGTTGGCCGGTGTCGACACCGAAGTGGTCGATGCATTCATCATCGCAGCCGAAAGCTCATTTTCATTCTGTGCCGCGGCATCGCGGTGTTCGTGCGCGCGGCTCGCGGAGGCGGTGGCGACGTCCCCCGCGCGGGCGTCACTCGAGTCCCTCCCGGGGTGCTCCTCCACCGAGATCCCCGAACTCTCCGCACCCTTCGCAGGGTCCTCCTCCTCTCCTGACGGCGCCGCCGGCACCTCCGCCGTGATTGTCGCGCCCCGAACGTCACCGTCCCCGGTTACCGGATCGAGTGCGACTTCTGGACGCTCGCTCTCCCCTTCCGCCGTCTCACCGTTTGGCATCGTCAAATCCGGCCCAGTTGTTTCAGGCTCGCCACCGTTCCCCTTTGCTGTTGCATCCACGGAGCTGAGATCGGACGCCACCGACGAAGTAGTTAGGCCGTCGGTTTCACGACGCTCGCACAGTGGAGGACTGCCATCCCCCTGGATCTTCGTGCTTTCTAAAGGCGCGCGCGCACCACCCTGCTCCTCCCCGGCGGGAACGTCTACCGCCCAAGGCGCCTCCTCCTTCTCCCTGGCGCCCGAGTCGCCGTCGCCGTCGCCGTTCTCGCACGCGGACGAGGAGCCGTTGGCCTGCGTTGCGGCCGAGGCCAGGCTCCACGACGCCCTGTCCGATGGCGTCTCGTCGTCGTCCGCGTCGTCCCCGTCGTCGGCGGCGGACGCGGCGGCGGCGCCGGCGGGCGCGTCGTCGCTCGCCCCGTCGCCGTCGTCGGCCGCGGGGCGTCCGCAGGAGCGGCACCCCGGGCCGTCGGGCGGGCCGGCGGGCGGGCGGGCGGAGCCGTCGGGGGATCGATCGGGGACGGGCTCCGGCGACGGCTCGGAGGCGAGGGCCGAGCGCGCTCGCTCGCGCTCCAGACGCGTGAAGGGGCTGAGCTCGTGCTCCGGCGCGAAGGCCCCCACGTCCTCGGGCCTGCTCGGGGAACAGAAACACTCGGAGAAGTTTCTAGAGGCGTGCAGACGCAACACACTCCCCCCGTTGCACGTGCGCGGCGGTGGAGGAGGTTGCGTTGGAAGGACCAGCGGGAAGTGCCGGGGCGGGGCGGGGAGGGAGGGGAGAGGGTCGGGGATGGAGTTGGGTTATGGGCCATTGAACGGGAGAAAGGTCAGCGGGTGGAGAGGATGTCGTGTCGTAGAGGTGGAAAGGAAGTTAATAGTAAGAATAACACAAACAAAAAGGGAGGGGAGAAACGAATGCAAAATTAAATTGTGAAACCGCGTAAAACAAAAACACACAAAATTCGTAAAAAAAATCCAAAGCGCGAGTTACTTGAAAACAAGACAATTCACAAATGTATTAGAACCAAAAACAATGTTGCGACTGCAGCGTGACCATTCGATTTGGGATCAATCGCACTGCAGGATGCGCGAGGAGGCGGCGGACTCACGCCGGGAGGGTGTCGCGGATGCTCATGTGCGCCGTGTCGCGGTACACGGCGGCGGAGATCACCTCCTCCATGGGGCACAGCAGGCCGTACGCACGGCAGCCATGCTCGAGCACCAGCGGGTCGGACTTGTGCGGGTCGAACATGAGGCTGTTGGGGGTGACGAGGAGCACCCCACCCACCACACCCTGGGGAGTGGACATCAACGTATGGGTGCGCAGGCACTGACAACAGCCAAAGGCAACGGTCCGCCCGTAATAGCCTTAACAATCTTAAGCACTGATAATTGTTTTTTTACCCTTCTATCTGGCAACAAAACTGACACCTTTTTACAAAGAGACATGTTTGCATAGACCGCAATACCTGCAGTCATAATACAAACAAAAAACATAACTCTGATAATGTGCACTGTCCTTGATGTTGATTGGTCCACACCCGAGACAGCTTTCCTTAGAGCCTAGTCTCACATGGGTTGGACCAGATGACGCCAAAAGGCGCACTCAACTTCAAGGACAGTGCACATTATCAGAGTTATGTCTTTTGTTTGTATTAAGACTGCAGGTATTGCGGTCTATGCAAACATGGCTCCTTGTAAAAAGGTGTCAGTTTTGTTGCCAGATAGAAGGGTAAAAAACCAATTATCATATTTTTACTGGCAAATGAGGTTCCCAATCTTAAGCACTGTTTGAAAGCGCTTTGGTTAAGGCCAGAACAGCATACGAGGGGTTGGTGGGGGCCAGCACCACGCCTTTGTCTCCCTAGTGGCGATGTTTTTACACACCAAGTCAACCTAAGGGAGGCCCAGGACCAGTTCGGATATGTTTATCACCGATGTTGGCTGTGATCGGGAATCGTCCACTGGGTTCATAGAGCAGTGTGCTAACCACTACACCACCGCTCCACTAACACCGACACGTGATAAACATGTACGTACAAGGACAAGCACTCACTCTCATTCTGTTCTTTACCAACTACAAACTATTGTTTCTTGTTTATTCCCTCTTGTTTTCACAGCTTTATTTGCTCCATCATGCTAAATGTATCATGCGCATATCATCTGTTACATAACCTGCTACACTCACATTTAATTACGTTGCCCCGAGCTTAAAAATCTAATCAATCGACGTACTGTTGCAGGCCTACGGCTAATCACTGTGGGAATGGGGAGGAAGGTGACAGGCAACTGGCAGCTCACCCCGTCACGTGGTAAACTACAACAACCGTCGTCCAAATCGCAACCGATCGCTGATCATCAACCTCTCGGTCAGAATAGAAACATTTTTATTTCGAGAAACCGTTCCCGTCTCCTCCATCGTTTGCCCTTCCTCTCGCCTCCATTGCCGCAAGGACGGTGGATACACCTGCGATTGTTACCAACTAGGTCGACGCAGATCACTGCAAGTCACTCCCGGAGCAGCGCGGGGGAGCAGCGGGGACGGTGCATTACACGCACCTTGCCATTGGTGATGTACTTGCAGCTGATCTTGAGGAACTTCTTGGTCATGGGTTCCTCCTCCTCGGAGAGGGAGGCCTGGTCACGGAGCACGCGGTGCGACCGGGGCGAGCTGCTCGCAAGCGGCTGGTCCCGGGCCCCGGCCGCCCCCGGCGGGCCCCGCTGAAGGGGGTGCAGCGACGACGGGCTGCAGGGGCTCATGGGCGGCGAGCCACGCTCGCTTGCCGCGCCGTCGGGGTCAGGCACGTACAAGCACTGCGGGGCCGGGCAGGGAGGTATAACCGCACGAGGGTGGCACAACGGTGGAGGGAACAGAGATGGTGGTTGTGTCTGTGTCGTTATTTGTGTGGATATAGGAACTCCTCTACTTACGAAACATTCGACTTACAAACTTACGAACCAACCTGTCCGTATGTCCAGTTGCCTGTTCGGACCGAGAGTCGTAAGTTCAACCGCCGCACAATAGATGGCGGTGGTGGCATCTACATCTACTGAGCATGAAGAACCAGTGGCATCTACATCTACAGAACATGAAGAACCAGTGGCATCTACAGCTACTGAGCGTAAAGAAACAGTGGCATCTACATCTACAGAACATGAAGAACCAGTGGCATCTACATCTGCAGAACATGAAGAACCAGTGGCATCTACAGCTACTGAGCGTAAAGAAACAGTGGCATCTACATCTGCAGAACATGAAGAACCAGTGGCATCTACATCTGCAGAACATGAAGAACCAGTGGCATCTACAGCTACTGAGCGTAAAGAAACAGTGGCATCTACATCTGCAAAACATGAAGAACCGGTGGCATCTACATCTGCAGAACGTGAACAACCAGTGGCATCTACATCTGCAGGAGATTATACAACTTGTAAAGCCATTGCACGTGTTCAGTGAGCATGCCGTACAACGTGTTTGTAAATCGACGGGAGTAAAGTTGGACTTACGAACAAATCGACTTAGGAACAGAGCTTTGGAACCTAACTCCTAAGTAGAAGAGCCCCCCCCCCCGTACGTCGAACTTCTTTCGCACCGTACGTAGCAAAACCGCGCTGATCGGTTGGCCACGTACGTCTAAAGTCGCGTGTGGACGGCAGGCAGGAGAAATCCGTGGGGGCCACGGTGCCTCACCTGCCCGGTGACAATCGTGTGGGAGAAGAGTCGGTTGTTGTGCAGCAATTCGTTGGGAGTCGTGTTAAACCTCAAGGCAATGCTGTTGAGCGTATCTTTTTCTTCCACCTGCAGGCGACAATTCGGTCAACGGAGCTGAAATAATGTAGAACCCGGCGCTCTAACAAAACAAGTCAGGCCGGTGCCGTGGGATTACGGTCTGGGCAACACTACCCAGTAAGGGCGGACCAACACAGGTGGCCCAACTTTGACTGTTTCACTCTAACCTGATCTTCATGAACACATGTGCGTATCACATACACAGTGAAACACCCCATTAACCATAACTTCCATTGGCCGCAGTCTCAAGTTCACCTGCAAATTCTACTGTTATCCACAGACACAGTCTTAAATTTCGATTTAAAGCTTTCGTGACTGCAGGGATTCATCTTCTTGGTTCTTTCGGTCAAGTCACGTAGAAGGAAAACAATAAGTTGCTGTGGCGCCATATTATTAACATTCCTTCCCTTTATTAATTATAACCTTACTCCCTCCCTTTGATACTGCTAATCCTGCATAATGCATGGGCATAATGACTTTAAACCCCTCGCCAAACCTCCTATGCATTTCACAAGTAGTACTAATCGCATATCTGCATATCCCATAAATATGCTAAATTCCTCTTGATATGCAAATTATTTTGTCAAGACGCTCTTCGCCCCTCCATCCCAGCATAAATAGTCGCTCCAAGCCTGGGGCGTGCCATTCAGACTCTGCCTTCTCGACAGACCTGTTCTCCACCTGAAGACGGCTGCTTGCGTTGTGGCCGAAACGTCGTGAGAATTATTTAATTATGTTTTATTTTTATTATTTTATTGTTTTCCTTCTACGTGACTTTACCGAAAGAACAAAGAAAAAAAGACAGTCTTCCTATTAATCCACATTATTCCCAAGTAGAAAGATCATGGCGCTGTATCATGGCCGAGCGGAAGCACTTCACCACTTGTTGCAGCAATGTACCGTTTGAGGCAGGCGTCATGCTACGCTAAAAAAAAAGTTTTGCTGGCTGGCTGGCGAAAATTTGCTGATTTTGTAAAATCTAGCATCACGCATTTGGAAAATCACATCATAATGGCTGCCTCGACTGCAACACTTAACAGGAAGGACGTTCCAGCGTACGACCCCCCTCAAATAATCATTGGGGCACGGAAACACGTTGACCATTGCCCTTAATGCAGAGGTCGCAAACGGGTTTTGATTCCTTACCCGTACCCAGCCGCACCAGGGTCGCAAACGGGTACCCGTACCCGTACCTGGCCGTACCCGTACCCTACCCGTACCCGGCCAGGTACAGGTAGGGTACAGGTATCGGGTACCCGATTGCGACCTCTGGGATGAAGCCATGTTGCCGGCGCGGGTGGGTTGATTCTAGGAACTTGAATTGTGAGAAGAGACAAGACGTTGGGAAATGAGTGACAAACGGTTACTCACCAGTGACTCACGGCCTACCCGTACCCGTACCCGGCCGCACCAGGGTCGCAAACGGGTACCCGTACCCGTACCCGGCCGGGTACGGGTAGCCGGGTATCGGGTAGGGTACGGGTATCGGGTACCCGGTTGCGACCTCTGCCTTAATGTCAACACAAGACAGCACTAAGTGGGCATCAGCCCAAGGAGCCCTCACCGTGTATTCCACCATTCCCAGGGGCTTCTGGAAGGAGACCTTCCTGCCCTTCTTCTCCGGAGACTTGAGCTCGATGCCGCCATCTAGCGGCGAGGTTGGCACCTCCTGCTCCGGGGGCACAAGCACACCGTCACCGTTCTCAGCTCCTGTGTGGGAAGACAAAGAGAGCGATCGAATCACCGTTACAAACACATCGCACACACACCACACGTATATAATACATATGCACTCCGGATGTGAACCCGACCTTTGAAAAAAATCAGGACTAGATATGACATTTTAGATGATCAATATTTCATTTGGCATTAATATGAATGTGAAAAAAATGTAAATCCAAAACTCATCAGGAATGCACTCTACACCTGGGCTGAGAAATCTCAGACACCCACCACCCCCCGTCTCACTGCCCCAAACACTCTCCTGGACCACAATTGAAGTTGGTTTGTTTCACTCATTCGGCAGTACCATCTGAAAGTCCTTAACTTCGCCAAGTCTCGTAATAAACACTTTCAAATATACAATGCCCATCTTTGGTGAGCCAAGTGACCTTCCTCGGAATGTGACGTTAAAACAGTCAGACCGCTGGTAAAGCATTGCGCAAGGCATCGATGCAGTGTATTTAGACTGCATATCAGAGGTCGCAACCGGATACCCGATACCCGTACCCTACCCGATACCCAGCTACCCGTACCCGGCCGGGTACGGGTACGGGTACCCGTTTGCGACCCTGGTGCGGACGGGTACGGGTAAGGAATCAAAACCCGTTTGCGATCTCTGCTGCATATGCTTGACGCATTGATGAAAGATGCCCTTGATAGCCAAGTAAGAGCCCTTTGAGCCCGCAAGGGAGACATTACATTACAACAAAAACTCTTGAGGTTGGCAGCTTTAGATGTACTCTGCATTTCCCAGAATAAAGCTCAAGTCTATGGGCGATAGGATCTCGTCTCCCGTGGCACCTGAACTGTGAAACTCTCCATCCAGAGGAAGTCCGGTTCGTTTGGGACCAAGAAGTTCCGCCTAAAAACATTCCTTTTAGAAAGCATTTCCTATTTTAACTTAGCCAATTCTTACCCCCCCCCCCCCCCATTGTCATTCATGTCAAGTGCCTTGTGATTTGATGAAAGCTGCTATGTTAGCAGTAATTATAATTATTAAATAACACAATGTGTACAAGGGGTGTTATCACACTGTACTATAAACCCAGTGACCCAAGTTCTAATCTCACATCAGTGGCGAGCAATATCTAAAACCAGTCCTGGACACCCTTTAACAGCCCGTATTGACCAGCTCGGTGAAGTATGGTCACACAACCCCCATGACCAAAATGTTTGGGGGGGGGGGGGGGGGAGGAATTCATTCGGCATTGGATTGAGAATAGGTCGGTGACGAAAAAAAAATGTACAGCATAGTGATTACAACACAAAGACAAAGATCCTCTGCATCACCCTAAACATTTTTTAGGGCAAGTGCTGTTAGAAAGCATCTACGAACGCGTACACAGGTGTGCACACCAAGGCTGTGGAAAAACAAGCCTTGGTACTCGTGCAGATCCATCAATACTTCAGCATTCGGAAGGAGTAGTTATACAGGTTTCTGCAGGTCTACGGGTCAGACAGCGCATTCAATTATGGTCCCCGAATAGCCTTGGGTCAAAACTAAACTGATTAACATGTTTTTATTTAACCAGGTAAGGCACACGAAGCTACATTGCCCTTTTTCAGACGCGACCTCGCCACAAATGATAGCCCAACAAAGTTGCTTATCACGTGGAAATGTATCGCAGACAAATACTCTTATAAACGCACGTGGATTCTAAATGTGGAGGGGGAAACCGGAGGACCCGGAGAAAAATCCACGCGACCACGGGGAGAGAGACACGAAAAAACTCCAAATATACAGCAAGCGTCAGGGTCAGGATCGAACCCGCGATCTCCTGCATACCAGGTGAGGTTTTAACTTCTCCTAGCAACCGTGTTGATGATGATGAGAGAGAGACACGCAAAATCCAAATACACAACAGGTGTCAAGGTCGGGATCGAACCCACGATCTCCTGCATACCAGGCGAGGTAGTTAACATCTCCTAGCCACCATGATGATGATGAGAGAGACACGCAAACTCCAAATACACAACAGGCATCAGGGTCGGGATCGAACCCACGATCTCCTGCATACCAGGCGAGGTAGTTAACATCTCTTAGCCACCGTGTTGATGATGAGAGAGAGAGAGACACGCAAACTCCAAATACACAGCAGGCGTCAGGGTCAGGATCGAACCCACGATCTCCTGCATGCCAGGCGAGGTAGTTAACATCTCCTAGCCACCGTGATGATGATGAGAGAGAGAGACACGCAAAATCCAAATACACAACAGGCGTCAGGGGTCGAACCCACGATCTCCTGCATACCAGGCGAGGTAGTTAACATCTCCTAGCCACCGTGTTGATGATGAGAGAGAGAGACACGCAAAATCCAAATACACAACAGGCGTCAGGGTCAGGATCGAACCCACGATCTCCTGCATACCAGGCGAGGTAGTTAACATCTCCTAGCCACCGTGATGATGATGAGAGAGAGAGAGACACGCAAAATCCAAATACACAACAGGCGTCAAGGTCGGGATCGAACCCACGATCTCCGGTATACCAGGCGAGGTAGTTAACATCTCCTAGCCACCGTGATGATGATGATGAGAGAGAGAGACACGCAAACTCCAAATACACAACAAGCGTCAGGGTCAGGATCGAATCCACAATCTCCTGCATACCAGGCGAGGTAGTTAACATCTCCTAGCCACCGTGGGGCACCACAAATCGGTTGTTGTATTTATTGAAGACGACACTTTCCAAACGACAAGCGAGACTCCACAAAAGTTGAGTTGTTACACAAAGTCAGCAGACACAATAAAAAAAGAGAAACACGTCCCACACACACACACACGCGCTTCACAGCCGAGAAAAAACAAGACTCTCAACCGAAGCATCGCACCGCTGTCAAGTGAGACCAAAGTCCATCTCTGCCGCTGACAACAATCATGGGGGCACACAGCCTCGGCTGATAAAAGACACCAAACTTTGCAAGATTCACTCCGCACGGGCCCTCCCCCCTGCCATCGTCAGGGTTCATCGGTTCACCGCTAACAACGCAAAACTATGAACTTCGTTCGTTGTACGAAATTCAAGGACGGAATTAAAGTGCGATTCATTTGCGTTGCCGCGGTTGTGAATCGCGTAGGCAGCAGTTACCTGGCAAAGAGGGTCTCTATATACTATGACCATTCAAAGTGCATCGTAACGTGTAAATAACATCCACGATTTTTACACTGTGTAACAAATAACAATTTTTTTCTGGGTAGTAAGTGTTATTTCTTAATTGCGTATGCCTCAAAAGTACAGAAAATGGATATTATTACCCACAAGCTTTTCTTTTGTGACCAGGACAGGGATATTTAGAAATTCACCCATTTTCAATGAGAAAACGTGTGCGTTTGTGTCATTCCTTCACGTAAAGTCCTGGTCAAAAAAAAGCAAAGTTTACGGGGAATAATAGCAATTTTCTATACCTTTTTTTAGGCATAAGAAATTAAAAAACTAACACTTACTACCCAGGAACAAAAATCGTGTTGCATCTTGGTATCATTGTTGCACTCATCAAAGATGTAGGGGGGGGGGCACAGATTGTCACTGACAAGGCAATGCCGGGTCAAAGTGCTTCGCTACTTTTAAAGTTGACTTTCGTACAGCAAAGTAGACAGAACACGGGTTCATTACTTACTACGCAATGTAAGTACGGAGTTGATGTGTTCATGCACACACACACACTATACAAGGGGGTTTAATAGCAATACAGCACACGAGTAGATTGATTGTGTTGGAACGGAAACTTAAGTATTGTGATAACTTAAAAGCGCAAACAGGACTCCCGTAGGCAAAACAGTATTAAATCATTATTGTTGTTGTTGTTGTTTACAGTGCGTCTATGTCGATGCTACGACCAACCAAATATATTCGTAAGCTTGTTTTAGGTTTTTAACTAGAGTCGACTACAGTACGCAATACTTTTGTATTATATAGAACTGCGCGTTATAGTAACGACGTGCAGAGACACACACACAGACACAGCGTGTTAATAAACTCGCACTCACAAATGTTAAAAGTTCGCGAACAAGTCAAAAATAAATCAGACGAATTCAAAAAAACCGCTCCTGGTGTCAATGAAGTTAAACAAAACAATAAAAAAATCACTGCAATTCCCTAAAGACAAAGATCCCCCGTGTAGCCTTAACAGACTGCTGGGGCAAGTGCTGTTGGCGAGCATCTATGAAGCCCTCCAGCAATTGCGACGACATTTGTTGCAGTTGTTAAGTGTTGCCACAACAATTCATTGTTGTTGCAACAACAATTAAATGTTGTTGCAACAACAGCAGCGACAATTACAACCGCAAGGGAATGACAGCGATTACCAGAGCAGCAGCAGCAACTGCAACCAGCATTGTACAGCAATTACAATAACAATTGCGTTACTACAATAGCGACAACAGCAACCACGACTACAACCACTGTTGTTGCTGTTGTTGTGTTTTAGTTTGTTGTCCTTCCTGTCGATTAGCACGTCTGGCTTACGTAGGAGCGCGAAAGAGGTTTAAACGTACGGCACACACACACAACAGGTACACGACACACACAGCGACAACAATGACAGCCACGCGCTAATTGCAACCACAATTACAGCAGCAGCTCCAAGCGAGATGGATCTCGCTGGGAGCACAACAACAACAGCAACAAACAGCAGCAGCGAGATGAATCTCAATGAAAGCAACAACAACAGCAGCGAGATGAATCTTATTGAGAACATCGTCAGCAACAACAGCAGCAAACAGCAGCGAGATTAATCTCAATGAAAGCCACAACAACAGCAAACAACAACAGCAGCGAGATGAATGTCAATGAAAGCAACAACAGCAAATAGAAAACAACAGCAGCGAGATGAATCTCAATGAAAGCAGCAAACAACAGCAGCAAGATGGATCTCACTGTAGAACATCGTAATCATCATCATCATCAACAACAGCAGCAGCAGCAAACAACAGCAGCAGCAAACAACAACAGCGAGATGGATCTCACTGTAGAACATCGTAATCATCATCAACAACAGCAGCAGCAAACAACAACAACAGCAGCAGCAGCAAGATGAAGCTCAATGAAAGCCACAGCAGCAGCAGCAGCAAACAGCAGCAGCAGCAAACAGCAGCAGCAGCAAACAACAACAGCGAGATGGATCTCAATGAAAGCCACAACAACAACAGCAAACAACAGCAGCAGCGAGATGGATCTCACTGTAGAACATCGTAATCATCATCATCAACAGCAGCAGCAGCAGCAAACAACAGCAGCAGCAGCAGCAAGCAACCAGAGCCGGTGGCGTTGCCGGTGTGGGGTGGGGGGTGAGTTCCGCGCGACGCGAGCGAACCGATGAGAGCGACAGGGGCGCTCGTCCCGACGCTCCTCCGCCTCGTCCACACGGGCGCGGGGCTCTCCTCGCCGCAGCGGCAGCAGTGGAACTGCGGAGATCCATCGCCTCCCTCCGCTGTGGCGACGGCGGTGACGACGGTGGTGACGGTGGTGGTGGCTGTGGTGGGCCCAGATCCACAGGGGCCGCAACCCCCCTCGGGCACCCCGCGGTGTAAGCGGACGCTCCACTCCGCCGCGTTCTTCATGGTCGATGTCTCGACGTGGATCAACAATGGGGGGGGGGCTGCTGTTGTTGTTGCTGCTGTTGCTGCTGCTGTTGATGATGATGCTGCTGCTGTTGCTGCTGCTGTGTCAGCGAGACAAAGATCCTCCCCCCACGGTGTAGCCTCAGTAGTGTTGGGGCAAGTGGCTGGCTATGCGAGTTAGGCAGCACCAAGGCCGCCGGCACAACGCTGGGACAACAACGCGCCCGACGATGCTCACACTGGGGCACTCGTTTTGAGGCCGAGTCGACCTAGGGGAGGCACAGGACCGGTTCGGGTAATCGTCGCTGGGTGTTGGGTACCGTGAGCGACAATCGAAACCCGGGGCGCGTTCGCCCGGGGTTCGTAGCGCAGCGCGCTAACCGCTGCGCCACCGCTCTCTAGGACCTCCCCTAACCCACCCACCTCTCCCACACCCCAATGCGGCTCCGGTGGGTGGGACTGGGAAGACGCCGGCAAAGACAAAGCGATTAATGCCCAGGCAGGTAAACACCTGGACAGACGCCTGGGCAGACAGACGCATGGACACGCAACTCGACAGGCACGCGGACAGACACGTAGATGGAAGGAGACAACTAAACAGACAGATACCTACACAGATAGGCAGACACCTTTAAAGACAGAGATTCCTTGGACGGGCAAACGCCTCCACAGAGGGACACTTTGTCAGACATCGAGACAGATAGAGACACAGAGACAGACACCATAACAGATCAACCGAGACGCACACCTAACCAGGCAGACAGAATAACAGTCAGGCACTTAACTAGACAGACAAGCATATACTAAAACAGACTCCTACCCAGCTATAGTGAAGAGAGAGACACAGATATGAAGTCTGCCCAACAGACAGACGCCTAACCCAGGCAGATACCTACACACAGACAGACAAACAACACATACATCTCTACCCAACCACTAAACCCATACGCACACATCTACGACCAGACAATCAGCGATACAGACACCCATCCAGCCAGACATCCTACCCACCCATCCAACCACCTACCCACCCATCCAACCACCTACCCACCCATCCAACCACCTACCCACCCATCCAACCACCTACCCACCCATCCAACCACCTACCCACCCATCCAACCACCTACCCACCCACCCAACCACCTACCCACCCATCCAACCACCTACCCACCCATCCAACCACCTACCCACCCACCCAACCACCTACCCACCCATCCAACCACCTACCCACACACAGCCCAGGCTGACAGAGTCACGACCACGCTCCGCAAACCGGTCGCTTTGAGCCACCACCCCAACAAGCCTCGCTGTAGTCAGCAGCAGCAGCAGCCAGTGCCTTCTTTTGGAAGATGACGCTAAATCCGAGAAGGAGTGATCGCGTCCAGGAGGCGGGGTTCGTTCACTCCACGTGGCTATGTTGTTGCCTATCAAATCCACCGCGGCGTTTGAGCCGATGTTTCTTGTGTGCCTTGTGTTTTTTTTACGAGCGAGTAACTCCCCACCCCCTCCGTGTTTGTACGAGTCGTAGTGTACAAGTCCCCTAACGTGTGCGATTCAACGTTTCGCATGAACTGTTTGTGAGCGCCAAATCATGCGTGCGCAAATGAGTCACTGTGTTTGGATGAGTCTGCAAAAAAAAAAGTCTCTTCCTATGTTTGTTACATGTGGGCCGCAAGTGTTGGCACGAGTGAGTGTTTCACTCTCTCCCGTGTGTTTCTTCTCTACGCACAAGTCCCATCGGTTTCCACGCGTTTGGCGAGCGGGTCTCTTGTGTTCGGAACGCATTGTGCGAATGAGCTTTCTGTCCGGACAATTCTTGTGTGTCCGAGTGTGTGCGCTGTTCGCGGCTTAACTTTTCTTGACATTCCACGAATTTGAACCGCCACAACGTGACAATTTGCCCCCCCTTGCAAATGACTTTACGGGATCTGAAACGGACGACACGTGGTTAGCACGGCGATGGCTGTGTCGTGACATCATGTCGTGGTTGAATGCAGTGCCACACCGCAATATCTGGGGGAAGGGGTTTCTGGAATTCGAAACGCACAAACCTCTGCAACCGCTCTGCGCTGTCACACCGGACGTGTGTGTGCGTATTTAATCACTGGACACGTGTGCTGAGTCGCTGTTTCACTTAAGCAAGCTCAGGGGTCGGCTTTGTCTAATACCTCTGAACCTCCACAGTAGCAACAACAACAACGCGACACGAGTCAGAGATGGCCGGCCACTCGTTCACAAGCACATCTGTAACGTGCAAATAATTGCCTTTTTTAGATCGGGTTAAACAGTAAAATAATCACTACATAAAGGTTAGTAATTAACAGCTTTTTTTTATAAATTAACACGGTAATATAGTGGGAAGGAAAATGCATAAGATGTCAAAAGTAATAACGCACGGTGTTTGTCAAATCATTGTTAGCTGAAGGTCCTCTCCCCATGCCATGGCACTCAGGGAGAGTTTGTTTGGCCATGCGTAGTACTTCACCACGCTGGTCAGTGGGAGAACAGTCGGTGGAGGAGCGGGCCAAGTCCGGTTACGAAAACACATTCCTGCGGAGGGAGCTGGTAGGAACGTTGGGTTGCTCGGTCAATAGCCAGGGTCAACGGCGGCGTGGTGTATTCCGCAAATATGGCCGACTGTGAGGGCGGGCACAAGCCGGCGTGAGTAGGTTAAACGTTGAGTTTTATAAGGGCACCACGGGGTGACCAGCCCCTCCCCACCCTCCCCTCCCCACCCTCCCCACCCAGCCCCCCCCCCCGCTCGTCACACAGCGTCACATAAAGTCAGACCCCCCCTCAAATAGGACGTCAAAAAAAAAACATGCTTCAAATCGCTTTAAACTGCTGTCATTGTAGTGCGTATTTAATGCGGCCCCTTACGCGATCTAACACAAAACACCTGTACTTTGGATACTGGTTGTAAAAGCCTACGTCTTAAACCGGTGACCCGAGTTCGATTTCCGCCCACAGTCAACACCAGTGACAACTATCTGAACCAGTCATGGGCCTCCCCTAGGTCGACTCAGCCTCAAATGAGTACCTGATGCGATGTGTAAAAACCTCACCATGAGGGAGACAAAGGCGGCCGGGGTGGTGCTGGCCACCCACCACCTCGTGTACCATTCCAGCCTTCATAGGTGCTCGCTAACAGCACTTGCCCCAACAGTCTGTTAAGGCTATACGGGGACATCTTTGTCTTTTGTTTTGTACACCGGGTAAATTAACCCGATCACCTGGGTTAGATTTCCAGCCATGGCTAACATCAATTGCAAGTGACATCTTTAACCAGTTCTGGGCCCTCCCACTACATCACCCCCCCCCCCCCCCACTAACCAGCGTGGTGAAGTATGGTCATACGGCACATACAACTCACACGGTGAGGTCGTGGCCTTAAATCAGCAGTGGATTGACCAAGGTCTGTCATATTTGCATCTGGTATGATCGGCCAGGTTATTGTGTACATTCACTGCTCTTAGGTTTTTTCGGTAAAGTCACGTAGGTAAAAACAAATTAAAATAAATAAAAGTAATAATAGAAATAAAATGAAATAATAAAATCACGACGTTTCGGAGGCAACACAAGTCTCCGTCGTCAGGTAGGACCGTCACAGCTAGATTTAATGTATCAAGTGAGGCGTGATTTATTATTTTATTTTATTTCTATTATTACTTTTATTAATTATAATTTTTTTACCTACGTGACTCCACCGAAAAAACCTAAGAGTATGAATCCTTGCAGTCACGAAAGCTTCAAATCTAGAATGTGCATTCACTGCTCATGGGATTCCGCACTATCCCAGCCCAAGTTGTACAAGAGCAAAGTTGACACTTTACCGAGCCGTTTGACATTTTAAAGTTTGACAAGCTGCCGCTTGGTATAATATGTAAAGAAATATTCGCTAATGTTTAAATGTTGACCGACACAGGGCGAGGGGAAAGTGTAGCCGGTCAATTCCTGGAATCGCGTTAACGGTGATTATTTACCTCTTTTGCCTCAAGTCACGCGTTTTAAATTATCCTGCTTTGCCCATGAATATGTAACAAATAAACAAACTGTTGCAGATTTGTACTAAACGCTGGTGTCTTAGACGCAGAGGGGAACGGAGGGGGGGGGGGGCGAGATTTTTCAGCCCCTCCCCAACCCTCTTTCCACTCTGCATAATCGTTCCAAATAAAATGTCACAAAACTGTGGTACGTTCATAGATTAATACAAACAACGGGCATCCCTCATGCAACGCAGGGCGTGAGAGAGCCAGAGTAGAAATTCACAACGGACATAAGCCGATTGCATCTTTACACATTCTGTTCATTGGCGTTTCACGTTACGTATTTTAAAGATTGTTTAACATTGACTCTGTCATGCCCCCTCCTCCTCCTCATCACCACCGCCGCCTTTAAAAAGGTTAAACTACTACAGGGATTCCTATATGCGTTTGAATCTTTGTTAGTGTAACACCAAAAACGACAAGCAAGAACTCGAATGTGCTCACTGCAATTGGCATTGCATTGAAATGTACTGAAGGCGTAATCTTAATGGGGTGTTAATGATTCACTTGGGGATAACTTTGTGAAGTATTTTTTTTCTCATTAACAAAAGCTTCCATCAACCTACTGTCGTACTATCCACAGAGGCACACACACTCTGCACATATTTACAAGAGGAGTCCTATTTGTTTTTGTCAGATGTGTCTTCCTGTACGGACTGCCAAGTCGGAGTGATGGCTAAATCGGTCGGCACGCTCACGAGTGCAAGTATGGTTTAAACTCAATGGCACCCACACAACTACTGCAGTGCCAATTGGTATCTGAACATCACGATACCAATTCACACTGTGTGGGCCTCCTGTATCGGAGTATCTGGTATGGTACACTATTTTCATTCATTAGAGTGTTTCCCGTCGATAGCCCCATAAAACTGAACTGAACAATTTTTTTTTATTTTACCTGGCCACAAATGATAGCTCAACAAAGTGACTCGCGGAAATTGATATCAGCCAAGTCGGAGTGATGGCTAAATCGGTCGGCACGCTCACGAGTGCAAGTATGGTTTAAACTCAATGGCACCCACACAACTACTGCAGTGCCAATTGGTATCTGAACATCACGATACCAATTCACACTGTGTGGGCCTCCTGTATCTGAGTATCTGGTATGGTACACTATTTTCATTCATTAGAGTGTTTCCCGTCGATAGCCCCATAAAACTGAACTGAACAATTTTTTTTTATTTTACCTGGCCACAAATGATAGCTCAACAAAGTGACTCGCGGAAATTGATATCAGCCAAGTCGGAGTGATGGCTAAATCGGTCGGCACGCTCACGAGTGCAAGTATGGTTTAAACTCAATGGCACCCACACAACTACTGCAGTGCCAATTGGTATCTGAACATCACGATACCAATTGACACTGTGTGGGCCTCCTGTATCGGAGTATCTGGTATGGTACACTATTTTCATTCATTAGAGTGTTTCCCGTCGATAGCCCCATAAAACTGAACTGAACAATTTTTTTTTTATTTTACCTGGCCACAAATGATAGCTCAACAAAGTGACTCGCGGAAATTGATATCAGCCAAGTCGGAGTGATGGCTAAATCGGTCGGCACGCTCACGAGTGCAAGTATGGTTTAAACTCAATGGCACCCACACAACTACTGCAGTGCCAATTGGTATCTGAACATCACGATACCAATTGACACTGTGTGGGCCTCCTGTATCGGAGTATCTGGTATGGTACACTATTTTCATTCATTAGAGTGTTTCCCGTCGATAGCCCCATAAAACTGAACTGAACAATTTTTTTTTATTTTACCTGGCCACAAATGATAGCTCAACAAAGTGACTCGCGGAAATTGATATCAGCCAAGTCGGAGTGATGGCTAAATCGGTCGGCACGCTCACGAGTGCAAGTATGGTTTAAACTCAATGGCACCCACACAACTACTGCAGTGCCAATTGGTATCTGAACATCACGATACCAATTCACACTGTGTGGGCCTCCTGTATCGGAGTATCTGGTATGGTACACTATTTTCATTCATTAGAGTGTTTCCCGTCGATAGCCCCATAAAACTGAACTGAACAATTTTTTTTTATTTTACCTGGCCACAAATGATAGCTCAACAAAGTGACTCGCGGAAATTGATATCAGCCAAGTCGGAGTGATGGCTAAATCGGTCGGCACGCTCACGAGTGCAAGTATGGTTTAAACTCAATGGCACCCACACAACTACTGCAGTGCCAATTGGTATCTGAACATCACGATACCAATTGACACTGTGTGAGCCTCCTGTATCTGAGTATCTGGTATGGTACACTATTTTCATTCATTAGAGTGTTTCCCGTCGATAGCCCCATAAAACTGAACTGAACAATTTTTTTTTATTTTATCTGGCCACAAATGATAGCTCAACAAAGTGACTCGCGGAAATTGATATCAGCCAAGTCGGAGTGATGGCTAAATCGGTCGGCACGCTCACGAGTGCAAGTATGGTTTAAACTCAATGGCACCCACACAACTACTGCAGTGCCAATTGGTATCTGAACATCACGATACCAATTGACACTGTGTGGGCCTCCTGTATCTGAGTATCTGGTATGGTACACTATTTTCATTCATTAGAGTGTTTCCCGTCGATAGCCCCATAAAACTGAACTGAACAATTTTTTTTATTTTACCTGGCCACAAATGATAGCTCAACAAAGTGACTCGCGGAAATTGATATCAGCCAAGTCGGAGTGATGGCTAAATCGGTCGGCACGCTCACGAGTGCAAGTATGGTTTAAACTCAATGGCACCCACACAACTACTGCAGTGCCAATTGGTATCTGAACATCACGATACCAATTGACACTGTGTGGGCCTCCTGTATCGGAGTATCTGGTATGGTACACTATTTTCATTCATTAGAGTGTTTCCCGTCGATAGCCCCATAAAACTGAACTGAACAATTTTTTTTTATTTTACCTGGCCACAAATGATAGCTCAACAAAGTGACTCGCGGAAATTGATATCAGCCAAATACTCTAAATGCACGATTCTAAATGTGGAGGGGAGAAGCGGAGGACCCGTAAAGACATCCACGCGACCACGGGCAGAACATGCAAACTCTAAATACATTCCTTCGGAGTGGGCAGGTAGGAACTTGGTTGGACAGCGAATTCGTGAGATCCGTGTCACGCGGCGCAAGCTGCGTGGGGCGGCGCGTCACGTGGTGCTCTATGAAATACAAATCGAGGACGTGGCTATGCACGACAGACAGACAAAAATCCCTGGTGGGCAGTGTGGAACGGTTATTTCTACCTGTAATATACAGCAGGCATCAGGGTCGGGATCAAACTCACGACCTCCTGTATACCAGGCGAGGTAGTTAACATCTCGCCACCACGGCCTCTTATTTGGAACGCCTCATTTTGCAAGGGTGTCAAGAGTCATAGCACACGCATGATGGCATGCGTACAAAAATTGTTGACATTTAGAACACACACAGCATATGTTTATGCAATGTCAGACAAAGGCGGCTAGGCGTGATGCTCGCCGCGTGTGCCATGCTATTGTTAGGCCGGATTCATTATTCCACGTATTTACTCAGAAGAGCCTCACTGAGTACGGGATTTTTGCACACAGCGGTTTTTTTTTTCAAGATTTGCTGGTTTATCCAGGATGTTTCTGTTGTGCGTCGTCGCTTTAAGATGTTCTGTGTTCATATTTTGTTTGTTGCGGTTGCACCCGACTCAAGAGCCGCATGTCTCACAGGGCTATACCAAATAAGTGAAACTTGAAACGAAGACTCCTTTGTCAGGAGAGTCCTGCATTGGCATGTTTGGCCAAGTCCATTTAAAGATTGTAATTATAAATGACGTGAGAGGGAGAATCTGAAGTATTAGGAGAAAACCCCTGCATCGGAAAATAGAACACTCAACTTTGCAGTCTCCTCGCCACCTTGCAGCTCCGATTACACGGTTAAATCAAAAGCTCTTTCTTTATTCACCATCCACAAAGGCGCACACACACACGTATGTACATGCTTGTGCATATTCTGCGAACAACTACAGCCGCCTTTTGCCACCGAGTGTCGGTGACACCGCCACAGCGCCTGTGCCAGGCTAGGTGCACTACAGGGCCACGTGAAAGTGTCGAAGGCTCGCTGATTGGAGGTGACGGGCCAGACCCAAAGTGTTAATTGGCCGATTTGGCGGATATTTCTGCCACACACACACACGGTGTGCCATGCACGCTCACTCACTCAAGAATGCAGGTATCCCTCGATTTACGAAACCTTCGCTTTTACGAAATGTCACGTTAACGCGGTTGACAAATGACGGGCACTTTCCGATGAACGCATTCGAATTTCCGGGTTGGAGAAATTTCACGACGCCACGCGCCATGAGTCCGTCAAACGAGAAGCACCCGGAAAGGAGGCTGCGTCATCCATCCGCGACAGCGTCACGGTGACCCTGCAGTGCAACAGCAACGCCTCCACATCGCCTTGCCAGTCATTCCCACATGCAGCACGTCTCTTGGTGAGTTCCCCTGGAAAGGTTCATTATTCGTTTTGAAATGGTATTATTACATCACTCTAAAATTCACGTTCATTGGGTCTTTCGGTAAAGAAATAAAAATATCGCGACGTTTCAGTCGCAACGCAAGCAATCGTCATCAGGCGATGACGATTGCTTGCGTTGTGATATTTTTATTTCTATCTACGTGACTTTACCGAAAGACCCGAAGAATATGAATTCCCGCAGTCACGAAAGCTTTAAGTCAAGATTTAAAAATCACGTTCTCTATTATTTTCGCATTGTGGAAAGATTAGCAGGAGGGTTGTAATGACTGTCTGAAACACGCCCCAATTTTTTTTTTATTAAATCAAAGGGGAAAGCAGTTCCGAATGACGACATTTCATTTCGCACGCGTTTTCCGAAGAACGTATCACTTTCGCAAATCGAGGGAATGCACCTGTTGTGGTTGGTGCACCCTCAAACAAGTTCATGCCTCGCCAACCTGCACCGATAGGGCATGAGAGCGAGCCCCGCTACGTCCCTGTGGAGTGGAGCAAACCCACCCCCATGGCCGCCTTTCCCCGTACGCAGGCCGTACCGGTCTGCGGAGGCAATCGCTAACAACCACTTGCCCCAACAGTCTTGTCAAGGTTATCTCGGCGGGGGCGGGGCTTTGTCTGTGTGCATGCACACGCAGTGTTGTCCACAAGCAGTGTTGTAGATTTGAAGCTTTTCGTGACTGCAAGGATTCATACTCTTAGGATTGTTTCGGTAAAGTCACGTGGGTAAAAAAAGAATAATAAAATAAAATAATAATAAATGAAAATAACTCAATTAAATCACGACATTTCAGAGGCAACACAAGTCTTCAGGTGGGACCTGATACAGTAAATTTAGCTGTGACGGTCCCACCTGAAGACGGAGACTTGTGTTGCCTCCGAAAAACGTCGTGATTTAATTGAGTTATTTTAATTTATTATTATTTAATTTTATTATTATCTTTTTACCTACGTGACTTTACCGAAAAAAACCTAAGAGTAACAAGCAGTGTCGTCAACAAGCAGTGGGGGAGGAGACCAGCAGGGTGTGGTGGTGCTGACCACAGGGTAAGCGCCATACCAAGCCTGAGGTGCTCGCTAAACAGCATTTGTGCCCGCAGTTGATGAGGAGAGACGGGGAGCGATTTGTCTTTTGGTTGGTAATCGTTGCAAGGCTGCAATGCCAATCGCTTACCTGGGAATGCCTCAATTGAGTCTCGAGAACGTTTCAGCGGACAGGAAGGTGCTGTGTGTCGGCAAGGTTAGCCCAATTCCCATTAAGCAGAAAGGAATCGGAATACAGTTCCCGGGAAAAACCACAAAATACAAAGGTCTCCCGGTATAGTCTTAACAGACTGTTGCGAACACCGACGAAAGCCGGCACGGCACACGAGGCGGTGGGTGCCCGGCACCACGCCCGACCGCCTTTGTCTCCCCAGTGGCGATGTTTACACATTGCACCAGGTACTCATTTGAGGCTGAGTCGACCTAGGGGAGGCCCAGGACCGGTTCAGATAACACTATGGAACACATTTTTTGTTCCTGGGTAGTAAGTGTTATTTCGTAATTGCTTATGCCTAAAAAGTACAGAAAATGGCTATTTTCCCCCACAAACTTTGTTTTTGTGACCTGGACAGTGATATTTTGAAATTTTCCTATTTTCATTGAGAAAACGAGTGCATTTGTGTCATTCCTTCACGTAAAGTCAGAATAAAACAAAGTAGAATCAAAATTAGAATGTATTTATACTAAAGAAATACAAAAATGACTACAAAAGATTTAGAAGCGAGTCGGTCCGCTGTGGCCAGTCCCGCCTGCGGTAGCGCGCCTTGGTGTCTAAATCTTTTGTAGTCATTTTTGTATTACGTTAGTATAAATACACGTCAATTTTGATTAATATGTTGTTTTTTTCTGACTTTATGTCAAGGAATGACACAAATTTGCTCGTTTTCTCATTGAAAATAAGTACATTTCTAAATGTCAATGTCCTGGCCACAAAAGCAAAGTTTATGGGGAATAATCGCCATTTTCTGTGCTTTTGAGGCATAAGCAATTAGGAAATAATACTTACTACCCAGGAACAAATCAAATTTGTTCCACAGCGTTATCATTAACGCGAATAATTACCATGACCTCATGTTGCACACAAGACGCACACGTGGCCCGGCGGATGGACAAACAAACAGACGGACGAACGGGGCGAGCCGCGGCGCATTTTACCCTTTCAACCTCGGCTGGAGAAATGCCGCAAATTTTTGTGTTCATTTTTGTTTTCCGCTGCGCCGAGCCTCACCGCTGCAAGGGGGGGAGGCGGGAGAGGCTTCCTGAGCGGCACCGTCGTTGGCGAGCAGCGGGGCGGTCGCGGGGCTGACCCCGCCCGAGTCGCCTGACCCCTCCGCCGGCAGCCCGTCCTCCTGGGCGTGCAGATCCGGCGAGGACTTGTTGGGCGGCAGTGTCACCTTGAGTCCCAGCACGGGGTCGGCGGAGTGCGACTTGCGCTTCATCCTGGGAAGCGACATTCGCAGCGCTTGCCGTCGTAGGATCGGGGCTGCCCGGTGGGCAGAGGTCGCAAACGGGTTTTGATTCCTCACCCGTATCCGGCCGCACCAGGGTCGCAAACGGGTACCCGTACCCGGCCGTACCCGTACCCTACCCGTACTCGGCCGGGTACGGGTATCGGGTACCTGATTGCGACCTCTGGGATGAAGCCATGTTGCAGGCGCGGGTGGGTTGATTCTAGGAACTTGAATTGTGAGAAGAGACAAGACGTTGGAAAATTAGTGACAAACGGTGACTCACCAGTGACTCACGGCCTACCCGGCCGCACCAGGGTCGCAAACGGGTACCTCGTCTCAAACGGTGTTAGACCATCGGACGCCAAAAGGCGTACAGCACAAAGACAACACACTATCAGAGTAATGAGAGCTCGGGGTGAGCAGCTACCTAATCTCATATTTTGGTACTGGCAAAGGAGGTCCCATGATATAAATGTTCAAATTGCATATTAGTACACCGGTTTCCAAGCGTGGGCAAGGCAGCAAAACAACGGCAAGAGCAGTCCCAGACGACATACAGTCCCTCGATCACCCATTGGACGTTTAAACTGAGCGATTGAGAAATGGTTACGGATGAAAGTCGCATCATCACATTTTGCAAATGGGGCCGTCCATAAATGACGTCACGCGATTTTGGACGATTTTTTATCCCCCCCCCCCCTCGTCACACGGCGTCAAAAAAGTCAGACCCCCCCCTCAAATATGACGTCACAAAGTTTTGCCCCCCCCCCCCCAAAAAAAAATATATAAAACATGCTTCAAATCGCTTTAAACTATTGTCATTGTAGTGCGTATTTAATGTGCCGCTGCACTCTGATGTTGTAGGAGAAAACATTTATTAAAAAGTCTATTTAATTAAGTAGAACGTATTGTCTATATTTATTTAAAGTTGCGCATTTTGATGTGACGTCACATTTCTCAAACCCGCCCCCCCCCCCTCGTCACACATCGTCACAAATGTCTGACTCCCCTCTCCCCCCCCCTAGGTGTGTGACGTCATTTATGGACGGCCCCAATGCAGTTGTATCCAGCCGTCCCCACTTCGGGGTATCACAAAAACATTTCCTTTGCTGCCACCTCGTGGCCACTTGGCACGCTTGACGAAACGAGGCATTTCACTTATTCATTGTTCCCGTGATCCACCAAAGCCTTGTCCCCCATAGCGTCGGTTAACAGACTCGTGCCACCACACCCAAGAAGTTCGCACGTGCAGGTAGGACCTGTGGCTTCAAGGCACCACCGCTAAAAGTTTCGCGCGACATAAAAAAAAACGAGTTTTGTTACTATTCTTAGGGTTCTTTCGGTAAAGTCACGTAGGTAAAAAAATTAAAATTAATAAAAGTAAAATAAAAAATAAAATAAAAATCACGACGTTTCGGAGGCAACACAAGCTTCCGTCTTCAGGTGGAACCGTCACAGCACGATAGCTGTATCAAGTGATACCGAAAAAACCTAAGAATATGAATCCTTGCAGTCACGAAAGCTTCAAATCTAGAATTTGTTACTATTATCACTACAATGTGCGCCGTCTATCCACAACCATCCGATATTTTGTTGTGTTTGGTTTGTTGTTCCTAAGTCCAACTTTACTGCTGTCGATTCCAAACGTGTTGCACGACATGGACACTAAACAAAGGGAATGGCTTTAAAAGTTGTATAATCTCCTGTAGATGTAGATGCCGCTGGTTCTTCACATTCTGAACAGAAATAATTTCAATCGCTTTGACAGCTACAGGCTTATTGCGGCCTGGAAGCGTATTATTAAATAAATACAATTACAATTCCTTATAAGGGAAACAAATACCAATGAATAACAATTGAATGATTACCAATCTATATAATTACAATACCCTCCCCCTCTTTGGCTCGAATCACTGCACCAGATTGAATTAAATGATGACGTCACCCTGATGCTGCTCTAAGACCGGGAGCAACAGGAGAGCTTTACCATTTGTCTTCTTGGTTCTTTCGGTAAAGTCACGTAGAATGGAAATTTAAAAAAAACATATAATGTTTTATTATTTCTTATTTTATTATTTCCATTCTACGTGACTTTACCGAAAGATCAAGAAGATGAATCCCTGCCGTCACGAAAGCTTTAAATCGAGCTTCACCATTCTTGCCCGATGAAGCTGATTGTAATTATCAGCGAAACGTCGTACTACTCAAATTTTAAAATGCTGTTGATTCTCTCTTCATCACACCGGTGGGCTAAAGAAGTTAATTATTTTGTCCTTTGAAAAACGTGACACATTTTTTACTTTTTGGCCGTGTCGGGTGGTGGAGAGTTACGATACATTTATAAATAACGCGATCCGACCAAAAAACCTAAATTATTAATTCTGAAGATGTAGATGCCACCACCGCCATCTATTGCGCGGCGGTTGAACTTTCGACAGGCAACTGGACATACAGACAGGTTTGTTCAGTAAAGTCACGTCCATAGGTTCAAAGAAAATAACAAATACAGGTAGTCCCCGAATTACGATGGTCCGACTTACGATATTTCGATCTTACGATGGCGATAGCGATACGACAAAATTGTAAAATATTTTAAATTTCCCGCGGCAGGCCAACGCAGCAGCGTACGAGGTACGATCTTGGTGAGTAGAGTACAATATGATACGTTACGATACGTTCAATGCACGTATGATACGTAGCTTTAGCGATTTCATTTTAGGGTTAGCACGATACGATACGTTCAATGCATGTTAAAAGTTTTTTTTATAGCAGATAGGATTGTTTCCTGAAAAAAACTTTCTATTAAATTGCAGTTCATATAGGTAGGCTAAGAATTTACCTTGTTTTTTTACTTTACATTTTACTGTGCAATACAGTATTGTAATGAATAAATACATAGAGTTTATACAGTACGGTACTGTAAATTACTCTGTTTTGCTAAATTATCACCGTTCTTTAAGACTCCTGGGTAGGCTAGGCCATCTTCGACTTACAATATTTTGGACTTACGATGGGGTCGTCGTAACGCATCTCCATCGTTAGTAGAGGACTACCTATCTCTGAAAGTTCGTAAGTCGAATGCTCGTAAGTAGAGGAGTCCCTGTATGTTGAACTTCTTTTGCCTGGCACGTCACCAATCGCGCTCACTGGAGGTGCAAGGTAAGAACAACAAACTCAACACAAAAAAGTAGTTCTCAAGAAATGAGTTTTCAATACATACGGCCAATGTGGAAAACTGCAATAGAAAAAAAACACTATCTGAAGTGGAGGCCCTTCTGCAAGTAGTGGCGTGAGAGGGAGCAGGGCTGCACCTTAACCTTTGGCTGTTATTTTTGTTGTAATACAATACCTTGCATTGTACAATCCTCGAAAGAGAAAATAAGTATCATTAAGACAAACAAATGCGAGATGGATGTGACCGTTCCACGATCATTTCTGCAGCAGTGCTCCTGACTCCCCAGGCTCAAACGAAGCACTGGCTGTACTTCTTATACATAATTAATATTTCTTTAAGCCGAGGATTTGGCATGCACCTGCCCCTGTAAATGACACTCGCCGCGAAGCACCGTACAACTCTGGCATTGTGAAATACTATACACGCTGCGAAGTCAACATATACACACAGGCCCGGGGGAAACGGCAGCTGCTTAAAATGCCAAACTCCGGTCTAAACTCAAATATTTACCAGCGGGTCAAATTTAAAAAAATTGCACAGCTGTTACATTTAACAGAAATGCTGCTGCTTATTAAACATATTAAATTACCGGTCACGGCCGAAGGCAAACATCGTCTTCCGAGGAGGCTGGTGGAGCCGGTCCGAAGAAAGCCCAAATCTACATTTTGGTACGTGCTTTGTACTCTACCCTGCACGCGGCTAGCCCTGGGTTCAATCTCTGATCACCATCGCCTTCTCTTAAATAATAATGATGATGATGATTTTAAAACACGCACCTGCCTATCTGTAGCTGTGCAAACATGTGGGGTTTTTTGTTAGGTTCCCATACGCTCCTACAGAGTGTGCACGATGATGCACGCGTGGTTATCTCACAGGTGAGCTCGTAGCGGGCTACACTGCCAAAGCGAATTGAGCGAACACCCCACTGCCCCACCACCCCCACTGCCCCACCACCCCCACTGCCCCACCACCCCCACTGCCCCACCTCCCTCACTGCCCCACCACCCCCACTGCCCCACCACCCCCACTGCCCCACCACCCCCACTGCCCCACCACCCTCACTGCCCCACCACCCCCACTGCCCCACCACCCCCACTGCCCCACCACCCCCACTGCCCCACCACCCCCACTGCCCCACCACCCCCACTGCCCCACCACCCCCACTGCCCCACCACCCCCACTGCCCCACCACCCCCACTGCCCCACCACCCCCACTGCCCCACCACCCCCACTGCCCCACCACCCTCACTGCCCCACCACCCTCACTGCCCCACCACCCCCACTGCCCCACCACCCCCACTGCCCCACCACCCCCACTGCCCCACCACCCCCACTGCCCCACCACCCCCACTGCCCCACCACCCCCACTGCCCCACCACCCCCACTGCCCCACCACCCCCACTGCCCCACCACCCTCACTGCCCCACCACCCCCACTGCCCCACCACCCTCACTGCCCCACCACCCCCACTGCCCCACCACCCCCACTGCCCCACCACCCTCACTGCCCCACCACCCCCACTGCCCCACCACCCCCACTGCCCCACCACCCTCACTGCCCCACCACCCTCACTGCCCCACCACCCCCACTGCCCCACCACCCCCACTGCCCCACCACCCCCACTGCCCCACCACCCTCACTGCCCCACCACCCCCACTGCCCCACCACCCTCACTGCCCCACCACCCTCACTGCCCCACCACCCCCACTGCCCCACCACCCCCACCACCCCCACTGCCCCACCACCCCCACTGCCCCACCACCCCCACTGCCCCACCACCCCCACTGCCCCACCACCCCCACTGCCCCACCACCCCCACTGCCCCACCACCCCCACTGCCCCACCACCCCCACTGCCCCACCACCCCCACTGCCCCACCACCCCCACTGCCCCACCACCCCCACTGCCCCACCACCCCCACTGCCCCACCACCCCCACTGCCCCACCACCCCCACTGCCCCACCACCCCCACTGCCCCACCACCCCCACTGCCCCACCACCCCCACTGCCCCACCACCCCCACTGCCCCACCACCCCCACTGCCCCACCACCCCCACTGCCCCACCACCCCCACTGCCCCACCACCCCCACTGCCCCACCACCCCCACTGCCCCACCACCCCCACTGCCCCACCACCCCCACTGCCCCACCACCCCCACTGCCCCACCACCCCCACTGCCCCACCACCCCCACTGCCCCACCACCCCCACTGCCCCACCACCCCCACTGCCCCACCACCCCCACTGCCCCACCACCCCCACTGCCCCACCACCCCCACTGCCCCACCACCCCCACTGCCCCACCACCCTCACTGCCCCACCACCCTCACTGCCCCACCACCACCCTCACTGCCCCACCACCCTCACTGCCCCACCACCCCCACTGCCCCACCACCCCCACTGCCCCACCACCCCCACTGCCCCACCACCCCCACTGCCCCACCACCCCCACTGCCCCACCACCCCCACTGCCCCACCACCCCCACTGCCCCACCACCCCCACTGCCCCACCACCCCCACTGCCCCACCACCCTCACTGCCCCACCACCCCCACTGCCCCACCACCCTCACTGCCCCACCACCCTCACTGCCCCACCACCCTCACTGCCCCACCACCCCCACTGCCCCACCACCCCCACTGCCCCACCACCCCCACTGCCCCACCACCCCCACTGCCCCACCACCCCCACTGCCCCACCACCCCCACTGCCCCACCACCCCACCACCCCCACTGCCCCACCACCCCCACTGCCCCACCACCCTCACTGCCCCACCACCCCCACCACCACGGATGTGGATGGGGAACGTCAGCGCCACTTTGCGGCGAGAAAACACGAACACGAATCAAATGGTCAAAGACGAAGACAACGGCTTTTCCTGATGACGACCGCTTGTGTTGCGATCGAAACGTCGTAGTTTTTGGTTATTTTCTTTGAACCTATCTACGTGACTTTACCCAAATGAATTACCGACGCAGAACACAGGCGTCAACAACAACAACAACTTCGTGGAAATGGCTTACGAACGACACACGATGACGAGAAGCGCGACCATGTGACCTCCTTGGATTGTGGCCTCGGTAACCATCGTTGCGTTTTTGGGGCTGTTGCTGGAGAGGGTGGATGGTCTAAATTGTGGGCGGTAGGGGGGGGGGGCACCCAACGAACAAGGCAGAGAATGAGCGAGGGCGACTTCACCGCCCTGCAAAATCTGCAGAGCCTTCTCACTTTGCTCAATCAGATGGGTTGCACCGAAATGCGGACGCGGTGCATCGACACGGCCACTCATCGCCTTCCTGCCCGCCGGCCCTACGCGAGAACTCCGCCTTTATTTTCCGTCGACTCGGCTCAAAATTCAGGATGTGCACCCCCCCCCCCAACACTCGCGACTTGTGAATGCTGCCCCTGTGGTCTCCCACCCCGTACTCCGCCTACCCCCCCACCACCACCGTCTCCCACCCCACAATTACCCTTCCCTCCCCGCCGCTGCCTCGCTCACCGCTGAAAGAGAATTTTCGAGATCAGTTTTTCAGCAGCGCTGCTGTTGCAGGAGGAGGGAGCGTGGGGGAATAAGGAGAATGGGGGAAATCTTGAATTAACAAAAAAACTCTGCATCTTGAGACCCTTGCACAGAGCTCCAGGGTGCTGCCAATACGATCTCGCGTGACGCACATGGCATTACGATTATTATTCTTAGGTTTTTTCGGTAAAGTCACGTAGGTAATTTTTTTTGTAATAAAAGTAAAATTACAAATAAAATAAAAATCACGACGTTTCGGAGGCAACACAAGTCTCCGTCATCAGGTGGGACCGTCACAGCTAGATTTGCTGTACTTGATACATGTATACTTGATACATGTACTTGATACATGTATACATGTACATACATGTATGATACATGTATCATACATGTATATACATGTATCAAGTATGCATGTATCAAGTACAGCAAATCTAGCTGTGATGCATGTACTTGATACATGCATACTTGTACATGATACATGTATACATGTATCAAGTACATGTATCAAGTATCAAGTATACATGTATCAAGTACAGCAAATCTGGCTGTGACCGTCCCACCTGATGACGGAGACTTGTGTTGCCTCCGAAACGTCGTGATTTTTATTTTATTTTTATTAATTTTTTTACCTACGTGACTTTACCGAAAAAAACCTAAGAATATGAATCCTTGCAGTCACGAAAGCTTCAAATCTAGAATTACGATTATTCTTGGCAGCAGACACTGATCACCGCTCCGGCTCGCTGTCGCTTACCGCAATTCTCATTTGTAAAAATGACGCTAAAACCCACAGGCCAACAGAAATGGAATAGATTTGCCAACACACACAAAGATGCGCAGCATTGAATGCACAGTACAAAAAAAGCTCTTGGCCTTCTCCAGACCACATTCAGTTCTATTGAGTTGGTGGCCTGCGCAAGGCTGCGCTGCTTTTGCACGCGAGCTGTAATTGTTTGCCACCCAACGATTCGGTGAATTGTCGCGACTCAGGGTCGCGTTTCGATGCGAAGAATACATTTCTTGTCAAATAGCGGTCGAATGGTCGTTTACCTCTCGTGGCTGCTGGGGCTAGGCCAGGGGTCGGCAACCGAAACAACAAGGGGAGCCATTATTTTTTCTAATTCGGCGAGAAAAAAAGATACAACTCACTATTTCAAGAGCAGCAACGCACTGTGGCGGTGAATACGAGGTGGTGGTCCTCAATAATTAACGTCATGAAACAGCCCTTGAAGACCCCAGAGTCCGCAGGTTGCCGACCTCTGGGTCAGGCGAACCCCGTGACTAATACCTATAGGAATCAAAAACGTCGTTTTCCCTTGGATATGAATCAAATAAATTGGGACGCACCGCTACGACCATAACATTGACACAGTGGCTGCTCTCGCATCATGGGAAAGCGGAATTTCCAAAAGCGTTTCGGAAACGTATCGGAGATGAATGTAAAACCCGCACCGACCAAAGTGGTGAAGTATGGTCAAACAGCCCCTATTAACCCATAAAGTGTGAGAAGACCTTGAGTGAGCAGTGGCCAGACAAATAATTGAAAATGATTATTATCATTAAGAGTCCATCAATAATACATTGCATGTGGACTACAATAGGTTTGTTATAAACGCACACACAAAGCGATGTATAGCTAAAGTGCGGTCATATTTCTAGATCAGGGCCTCACGTTGTACGGTGCAGTCACAAGCTATAAGGCCACGCAATCGTTCTGGGTTTGTCGATGTGCTATGAAGAAGGATCATTGCCCAAAACGTCACGTGTTGCGGATATTTTTCCCTTTTTTAAATCCTTTATATTAAGTTCGCTTGCTTGCTTGCTTGCGCGCTTACGACCGTGCAAATCTTTCGGTCGTTTTTTAACCCACTTCCCGTGATCCAATCGAGCTGACATTTTGCACAGACTCGTTGTGCATGACAATTTATTTTCGTGAAAATTTTTTTCCAAAATTTTCCACTTTTTAGGAATTTTTTTATTAAATATTTTATTTAAAATACCAATGTGATGAAAATGAAACTCTTAAGAAAAACAGAAATGAATAATAAAATAAAACCGATGCCACGCATATAAAGGATTTATAGTGAAAATATTTGTTTTTACGGGTTAATTTTTTAAGGCGGCGGCATTGACGACCGCGCCGAGCTAAATCATTACGCAACACATTGCGCAATCCTGCATCGCTTATTCACGCTGGATCCTAGGCGGTGTTAAAAAATTAGAAGCTAATTCTTGGCGAAGCTCTTCCCAATGAATGATTAATGATGCCAGGCAGAAGCACTCAACGGCAAGTGCTTAGCCTCCACCACCACCCCACCCCCCACTCCGACCAATTCAGCCGCGCCCCTGCAGGGAATGAGGCCGACGCGTCGATTGCGTCGATTTACTCAGCAAATTCTACATTTGAAGCTTTCGTGACTGCAAGGATTAATATTCTTAGGTTTTTTCGGTAAAGTCACGTAGGTAAAAACATTTAATTAATAAAAGTAAAATAAAAATAAAATAAAAATCACGACGTTTCGGAGGCAACACAAGCTTCTGTCTTCAGGTGGAACCGTCATAGCACGACAGCTGTATCAAGTGAGAGAAATTCCACCGAACCTCGAACCTCATAAAAATAATATCCAGGGCCTACCTTGGCTCCTCCCACCCTCAACCAGTATATATACAAGGACTGTTTTCTTGGAATTTCTCTCACTTGATACAGCTATCGTGCTGTGACGGTTCCACCTGAAGACGGAAGCTTGTGTTGCCTCCGAAACGTCGTGATTTTTATTACATTTTTATTTTACTTTTATTAATTTTAATTTTTTACCTACGTGACTTTACCGAAAAAACCTAAGAGTATTACTCAGCAAAGCCTCACCGAGCCAATCGCGACTCATTTTTCGGGAGAGTCCTGTGAAGCCTTCGGGCTTTGGGGCAGCAACGTTTCCCGTGCGCTGGACATTAAAATGAGTCACTTTGCCGTGTCATTTTTCTAATTTAGATCCGTGAAATTTTCGGTGCGCAGCACATTGACCCAGTCTGTGGGAATGACCTCATGGTGGGGGGGGGGGGAGGGGGGATCTTTGACATCCGCTGGGAGTGAATGAAGCTGAAGCATTACCGTGGTTATCACACAAATCGCAGCGTCAGCCAAGGGGTGGCTTCTGGGATTAAAGCTGTGATCCTCTGAAACGGCAAGTGGAGATTGCACGACGCTCCCCCCCCTCCACTCTCGTTGGGGCTGCATCAGTAGCTACAACAAACCGAGCACGAATCAGAATCTGTATTCATACTGGAGGAATCCGATGTGCTGTAAAGCTCTTTCTCACAGATGTCCAGTAGGGCGATGTCACAACAACAAATAATAAAACAACAAAAAACACGATAGGAGTGTGAATTACGGACATGGTAAACAAATCACTCAAAAAAGATATACAAGTACTGTGGATTTCACACCTGATGATGATTGCTTGTGTTGCAGTCGAAACGTCGTGAGAATTTTTATTGTTTTATATTTTTATTATTTTATTATTTCCCTTCGACGTGACTTTACCGAAAGAACCAAGAATATGAATCCCTGCAGTCACGAAAGCTTTAAATCAAAAAGTACTGTAAAACTAAACAGTTTTTTCATCTTACTTGGCAAGGGCCCTCTGAACCATGAGCTTCTTTTTCAGAAGCGACCTGGCCACAAATGATAGCCACAACGACAAGTGCGCTCATCATGTGGAAATCCACAGCAGCATAATCATCTAAATGACATATTCTTTGGTTCTTTTGGTAAAGTCACGTCGGTAGGAAAATAAAATAAATCACGACGTTTCGATCGCAACACAAGCGTCCGTTATCAGGTGGAAGAGGTGGAACAGATTCAGCAGAAGAACGATGTCAGCTGTTCTCCTGGACATGATGTCAGTAGTTCTCCTGCTGTATCTGTTCCACCTGATGACGGTCGCTTGTGTTGCGATCGAAACGTCGTGATTTATTTTATTTTTCTACCTACCACGTGACTTTACCGAAAGAACCAAAGAGTATGGATTCCTGCATTCACGAAAGCTTCAAATCAAATCTAAGTAACCTCGATGCGTGTCTGTACCGTCCCAATCCCACCAAATTACCCCCCCCCCCCCTGAGTGGGTCCGACCTCGCCGGCTCTCGGTAGCTGAGCATGTGTTGAGTTTGATTCGTACACACGGATGGAAGACTCACACGCCTGGGTATTTCGAGACTCCTCTACTTACGAACAGACCTCAGGAACCCAGCTCGTTCGTAAATCGACGAGTCCCTGTACTGGTTGCGAGGCAGCTGCCCGGTATGTGTGGGTGTATCCGGGTGGGGAGCGGTGGCGCAGCGGTTAGCGCACTGCCCTATGAATCCGACGCCCCGAATTCCGATTCCCGCTCACGGCCATCACCAGTGACGATTATTCGAACCGGTCCTGGGCCTCCCCCCATAGGTCGACTCAGCCTCAAATGGGTACCCGGTGCGGTGCGAAAACATCGCCACTTTCGGGAGACAAAGGCGGCCGGGCGTGGTGTTGGCCACCCACCCCCTCGCGTGCCTTCACAATGTGCTCGCTAACAGCACTTCCCCCAGCGGTCTGTCAAAGGCTATACGGGGGATCTTTGTCTTCGTTTCTCCGGGTACACTGTGCTCAGATTTCCTCCCACAAGCCCAAGCCAGGCACTCCGCTAATGTAATTGGGCAAACAAATCAACGGAGGGCGGCGGCCGTGACCAGAGTCCAGGTATTCCTGCATAAAATATAACGGCATTATGGCAGGACTGTGTTACCATAAACCCATCAAATCTAACCGTTATAATGCAGTGATCGATCTATGCAGAGACGAGCTACTGCTACGGGAAAGTGGAATTTCTACGGCTGCCTTAGGGTAAGCTGCGGAGGATGAGCACTGCCCCAGTGTTCCAATGAGCAGCGGAGAGAAACTTGATTTTTGTTCATTCGACTCGTGTTAATGATACTGAATGAAACATGCCATTTAAAGCAAATCAAAATAGGCATCGTCAAGTTATCACAAACAGACCCTCCCTCGGCAGGGGGGGGGGGGTTGTGCTCTTGTCACCATCGATTACACTGGTCACACTTTTTCTGGCATAAGGTATTCCAACGGTTGGAAGGTAATTATGGGGTGCCGATTCCAAATCTGGCATCAGTTTTTGTCTATCACATCAGGTTTTTGAGATATCAAATATCACATTTTCAATAAAATCTGCAGAAGAAAAATATTAAATAGATGTGGATATCTACATAAAATGATATTATAAACACACTATCCTAAAAATACAGCACCATATTTTAACACTAAAGCAGTCACTGACTCGCAACAACTTGCAATCATAAGGGACGGAGTTAATTTCGGGTAAAATCAATGAAAATGGAGTATGCCGATAGCATAAAAATGAGATGTGATAGAGCAAATCTGAGATCAGATTTGGAATCAGCACCCTGAAATTAGTCTAAAACAGCTGCAAAAGTCCAGGCCAGAAAAAAAAATGTTTTTGTTGACCAGTGTTATTAATCGTCACACGACGAGTCCCCAAGCTCTACGATCAAACTCAGTTCTCTGGAACTGCTTCTTGTTGTCGTGTTTAGTTTGTTGTCCTTCCCCCGCACCTCCGATTAGCGCGGTTGGCTACGCACGGTGCGAAGGAAATTCAGCACGCGTACCGGACATGACTGTGTTTTGCTAATGCACAACACCAGGATGCGTGCGGAGTCATGATGCATAATAATAACACTGGAGACGACTATTATAAAGAGACCTTCTGTAAGCACAAGCCTGGGAGAAGTGGTATAGCCTTACAATGCTGGTGAGGGAAGTTTTGTGGTTGTTGTTGTTGTTGTTTCACTTGCATCCCACTGGGATTTTTGCACACAGCGTTGGTGTACGGTGTTTTTTCTGCAATATTTTGCTGTCTTTTCTTGGATTTTCTGTTTGCACTCAGTCACATATTCACTTTAAGATGTTTTTTATTCATGTTTTTGTTTTTTTGTTTGTTGCGGTTGCACCCGATTCAAGAGCCGAATGGCTCACAGGGCTCTACCGAATACATGAACTTGAACTTATACACTATGGGAACCTCATTTGCCAGTAAAAATATGATAATTGGTTCTTTACCCTTCTATCTGGCAACAAAACTGACCCCTTTTTTTACAAGGAGTCATGTTTGCATAGACCGCAATACCTGCAGTCATAATACAAACAAAAGAACATTACTCTGATAATGTGCACTGTCAATCAACTTGCTCCCCCAGGGTTGTTCGTGTCCGGTTTCTACTGTACCCACCAAATTGACTCCGATTGGCACGGTTGGCTACGTACGGTGAGAAAAAAGTTCAACATACATACGCACACAATCGGCACAGTGGCCCCATTTCCTCATTACTCCGAATTTCTTTTATTTTAAATTCAATTTCCACTTTTGCTTCCCGCCCCCCCACCCCCCACTCTTCCATACAACAACAATTGTGCCGATACGTGACGAGAAAAAAAATTCATGTCCACTCCGAGCTCTCACGATAAGCAGCGTTACCACCTAATGCGGAAAACTGCACAGAGTAGTGGTCGTGATGCTCCTGCAATAGGAGCTGGAAAGATCATCGCGCTGTGAGCTCTCCTTCGTGAATCGGACCAAAGTCGGTAAGTGTCCCACGGTCTGTTCTGGGTCACCACAGTTGCACGACAACTTTGGTAGACGATGGCCTACGAATGATTACATTATTTATTATTTGTGTACAGAGACTCATCGACTTACGAACACGCGACTTACGAATTTTCAGAGATACGAACAAACCTGTTAGTATGTCGAGTTGCAGCTGTTCAGACCGAGAGTCGTAAGTTCAACTGCCGTGCAATAGACGGCGGTGGTGGCATCTAGATCTGCAGAACTTGAGGACCCAGTGGCATCTACAGGAGATTATACAACTTTTAAGCCATTTCCCGTGTTCAGTGTACATGCCGTACAACATGTTTGAAATCGACAGGAGTGAAGTTGGACTTACGAACAAATCGACTTACGAACAGACCTCTGGAACCTACCTCGTTCATAAGTAAAGGAGTCCCTGTATATACACGAGATGGACGAACAGTGGTTTACGCACTGTGTAATTTGCCTGGCGGTCCAATTTAAATTTCTGGCCATAGCTAACAGTGAGTGATATAAACTATAAACTATTTTTATTTTACCAGATAAAGCCCACTGAGCTATACAGCTATTTTTCAAAAGTGACCTGGCCACAAATGATAGCCCAATGAAGTGGCTTATCACGTGTAAATGTATAGCGGACAAATACTCTAACTTACCCGGTCCTGCCCTTCCCTATCTCTCTACCAACCTGCACCGACCAGCACGGTGAGGTATGTTACCAGAAGAAATCCCATAACTGACACGGCGGCAAATTGACGAGCGGCCGTGCGATGTACATCGTGATAAAACTGCATCCAGAAAATAGCTATACACAGGAACTTGACAGAACTTAGGATGCGTCACCCATTGGAATGTACGAATTCGCGCAAAATCGACACCGATCACCCAGACAGAGCGTGATGCATTTTTCTCGCCGACGACTAGCGCTTGCGAATGAATGCAGCACACGCATGCGGCCCAGCGAGCAAGCCACGTGTTTTTTTGTTTGTTTCTGCGTGGACCGGAAGTAATTGCCCAATGCGGAGGAGGATAAATTGCAAAACACAGAAACCATTTTGCACGGACAGCACAAGGTGCCCGGAAAATATAACTAGTACCGGTTAATAAGACGCCAAAAGTGTTCTTCCTGTGGATGTACTTGGCCCTGCCACACTAATGTAGAATTTGTACAACTGGCTCGGGGCTGTAAGTGAGAGAGATGAGGAATGAACCGTGCTTGTTTGAGTCCGGAACAAATTTGACTTTGTACGAAAATCGATAATGATGCATAATGCAATATGATGCTGCGAATGATGCGATCATTTTATCTCGAGGGTTGAGTGGAAACAGTGGTTGGGCACACTCCACTACGAACGCGGGAACCCGAGTTCGATTCCGGACCGCGTCCAATATCAGTGTCGAGTGATATCTGAACTGGTTCTGCGTCCCCTCCTGCACTAACGCACGGTCACCAGCGTGGTGAAGTATGGTCAAACAACCCCCGTGGCGCACAGTACATGGGGCGGAGAGGAGCTTCAGCAGTGAAGACAGCGCTGTACCACATCCCTTTGTAATATTATCTTTATGTTATTTATTTACCAAAGAAAGCTTCACCAGGCAACTTCACAACAGGTCCCTCTGCAATGGGATGTTTGGGGTCAATTACATTCATGAGCGCTTTGGCATACAAGCCATCATTCCACCGGCATTCTATTTTCATTTATTTCACTTGTTGACCGATTGCCAAACCCTTTCCCTCAACCTCCCCCCCTCTGTCGCAGCAGTAACCAGCGTGCATCCCTAGCGCCTGAGTGAAATTAACGTCACGCGCGCACGCACGCATGGCGAGCACACACACGCGCGTGCGCGCGCGCGCGCGCACGCGCGCGTGTGTGCTCGCAGGTACGCGGAGAATGGAAAACTTTTCCACTGTCAATATGATGGTATAAACACGGTACAGCGGAGGAGACTGGTTGAAGGCATCATGCACGCCGGTCCGTTCAACTGGAACGCACTGCCCGCGTCCGCAAACGCCAGCCAGCGGCAAACCGGCGCGTGTCAAAAACACGCGCACGCGCGCACACACGGACGCACGCGCAGGGAACGAATACCAGGTGAGCCGGCTCGACTCCTTGAAACCACAGGTCTCAAGGCACACGCATGTTCACGAGGAGTTAGACCAGCGCGCCAAGAAGCTCGCTGGGGGGCGGGCGGGGGCAGGGAGGGGGCTCTGTTCACCCATGGAAGCGTCGCCAAATCATTTTGACATCTGTGAAATAAAAGAGCTTTGCAGGTCTCGATTTAAAGCTTTCGTGACTGCAGGGATTCATCTTCTTGGTTCTTTCGGTAAAGTCACGTGGAAGGGAAATAATAAAATAATACAAATTAAACACAATAAAATAATTCTCACGACGTTTCGGCCCGACGGACCTGTTCTTCACCTGAGGACGGCTGCTAGCGTTGTGGCCGAAACGTCGTGAGAATTATTTTATTATGTTTAATTTTTATTATTTTATTACTTCCCTTCTACGTGACTTTACCGAAAGAACCAAGAAGATGAGCTTTGTAGGTCATCGGATTCCTCCAGTATCAATATTCTGATTTCCCACCGTGTGATGCTTATGACCAGGACCGGCGCCGCTTAGGGGGCAATGAGAGGATCCCTCTGCCCCCCTCCACCCCCACCAAATGTCCCTTGAGCCCCACCCAAGTTCGATCTCGCTAGCGGTGAATCACGGTCATGGTGGCCCCCCCACATAACTACTCAACTACTGCCCCCCCCCCCCCAATCAGAGCTGGAGCTGGAGTTGGGGCCTGCTTATGGGCAACGATGAAAACTTTGCATGGCAATCGGACGAAGAGATACGAGTTTTGTCTAGATCAATGAAAACTGGGTTTCGTTGAATATTGTTTTCGACGGCCAACGATCGGTTTACAGAGCACACAACCTTCGGGAGTCGTGTGACCACTTGACCACTGTCCGTCATCCTCATGGAAGTTGCCATCCCAGTTGCCCGCAAGCGAGCGGCGATCAGATTTTTTCCAGGTGCGGCCAACTACATTTGTTTTATTGTCCACAACAACGGAATGACGATGTGCGTCGGCTATGGCCGGTCCAGATTTTCAGATTTTTGAGGCTGCCGACCTCACCGCATTCCAGGGTCACCCGCAGGCACAATCGCTCGTCACGGCCCACACGGATTTCCCACGTTCGCTGCCGGCTATCCGGAGCACACTCTACGCAGCCAAATGTGTCCATATGTATATCAGATTGGCACCATTGCCTACAGCCGAAACGGAGCACATGACGCATTCCGTGGCGGCTCAACGAACGATTCCCGCTGCGACAGGCCGCGTGGCTGTGTACAAACGCACGCTCGCTCGGAGGTGTCGCAGGGGTCGGCTTTCGCGGCGCTGCCGTGCCTCCCTTGGACGCGCTTTTAGGTTCTATGGGTGGCCGGAATTAGTTTTTGATAGTGGGGGGGAAGTTGGTGGTGGGGGGGGGAACCAGGGTAGCGATAGTTTAGGCGCGTCACAATGCATCGTCAGGGTTCGCGATGCACGCGCCGAATCGCGTGTTGGGGGGAAAAAACCGCTTATTTATAACGTCTGCAGACTGTGTGCGAATTGTATGCTAATGTTCCAGTTATGGCAAAGGGAATGAGCAAAAAGGTACAAGTGAGAGAGAAATGAAACAAGAAACAACACAAAGGAGATGGGGAAAAAACGAGAGAGTTTCCCATCCTGACCCCTGGATTGAGACAAATCATTGAATCGTTGGAGGTGGGGCTTGGGATGGGTACGGAGGGGGGTGTTACTGCTGCGAATCATTACATGCCTAGGAACATGCCTTCTGTGTACAAACAGCACATTACCGGAGGGTTCAGAGCCACGGTTACTGAACATCATATTTGTATAACGACACTCATCTTGGTATGGACAGTCTGGAAGGCCAGCTGCTCGGTAAACCGGCCTGTCTGGTTACAAAGCAACATTTGGCAAGCTTTGTTTTAGAGGGTGGCTGCTCACTGTCAAGACGACGCATGATACCAGTATGCACAGCAGGACCAGGCGGGGCTATGCGCAGGGAGGCACAAATGTGAAATATTTTTGGGTAACGGAATAAGAATCCATAACCAGGAACGGCCACCATTTCATCTGCACGCGAATTTACTAGAAAATTAAATAACAATGCTGATGGCTGGAGCAGTTATGGGCCTTGGAGTGAATCGGCAGGAAAGTGACAACTCAGTGGGGTTTTTCCACCTAAATAGTGCCGTTAACTCCCTTTGGGGCCCTCCACAAATGACGTCACGCGATTTTGGACGATTTTTTTACCCCCCCCCCCCCCCCAGTCACACGGCGTCACAAAAAGTCAGACCCCACTCAAATATGACGTCAGAAAGCTCTGCCCCCCCCCCCCCCCCCTAAAAAATATAAAACATGCTTCAACTAGCTTGAAACTATTGCCATTGTAGTGCGTATTTAATGTGGCGCTGCACTCTGATGTTGTAGGAGAAAACATGTATTAAAAAGTCTATTTAATTAAGTAGAACGCGCTATTTATTTAAAGTTGCGCATTTTGATGTGACGTCACATTTCTCAACCCCCCCCCCCCCTCGACACACATCGTCACAAATGTCTGACCCCCCCCCCCCCCAGGTGTGTGACGTCATTTATGGACAGCCCCTTTCCCAGAGTTCTTTGCCAAAACAAAAACTTTGGAAAGAAATATATTCGGAGTAAATCGAATGCATAGGTTGAGGAACTGAGAAACAGGGAACACACCTGGGATCTCCTGGTGCTGTTGTTAAAGCAAAGGAAATGAAGTGATACTGGGCAGCAAGCATCGTCAGATGAACTGGCGAGAGATGAGAGACAGAATCAACTCCAGTGTGGAGACCGAGAGAAGCGGAGGAAGAGAGTCGATGAGCCGGTGGCAGCAGCAGCAGCAGCGAGATGAAACCAATCAATCGATCTTTATTTTACGTGCCAATTTCGCCCTCAACAAAGTGGCCATCAATGTGCATTACAACGGAATGGGAACGGTACCGAGATTCACAGAGCAACAGGAATGAAAACAGAACCCCGTCACGCCCTCAGCGGCTAACACCGACCGAGCAAAATAAAGTGCAACCGTGCGCAACGAATAGCATAAGAAAGGCAAGTCGTGAATAAAAATAAATACAACAGATGAAAAGCAAAGAGACTTGGCTATGCATGGTGCGAAAAAAATGCAACATACAGGGACTCATCTACTTACGAACATTCGACTTACGAACTTTGAGACATACGAACAAACCTGTCCGTATGTCCAGTTGCCTGTTCGGACTAAAAGTGGTAAGTTCAATCGCCGCGCGCAATAGATGGCGGTGGTGGCGTCTACATCTGCAGAACGTGAAAAACCAGTGGCATCTACATCTGCTGAATGAAGAACCAGTGGCATCTACAGAACATGGAGAACCAATGGCATCTACAGGAGATTATAGAACTTGTAATTCCGTACAACGTGTTTGGAATCGATAGGAGTAAAGTTGGACTTACGAACAAATCGACTTACGAACCCATGTCTGGAACCTAACTCGTTCGAGTCCCTGTACATACATACACGAAGAGACGAACCAAATGATTTGGGGACAAACTACCGGACAAGAACTGCTGAAAGAGAGGGCAAGGCAAGAAAATAGGGGGAGCATTCATCAGTGGACATTCACAAAACGCAGTCCCCCCCCCTCCGCGCTGGGGAGACATGATGGCTCACACACCTCGCCTTTGCGTTGCTGAAGTAGCCAATTCTCCAGTCCTTCTTGCTTCGCTGCTTGGTTGGCTCCATGGTGGGGAAGGCAGGCGTGGGCTTCTCCCCTCTTCCGTCTGTTGGCTGCTGCTGCTGCTGCGCATGTGTGCGGCATGTAAGAATTCGAATTTAATTTATATCGCAATCTTCATAAAGGATCTCAGAGCGCGTTAAAAATTATTTGCTCGCGAATACATTTTAAGAATCCATTTTACGAAATTAACTAAACGTCTAATAAGCGGATGCGTATAAATAGGTTTTAAGGCGCATTGACGAAAAATGTCCACAGACCCAGAGATCTCTGATACCTCGTGGAAGAGGGTTCCATTGCCTGGGGGCTACACGAGAAAAATCTCGGTCACCCATAAACAGAAGCCTCCATCTGGGAATGCAGAGAAGATCTGCATCCCCGGATCTTAGGGACCTTGAGGGGACACGTGGGTGCAGCATGCCAATGATGTAGGCTGACGAAAGATGGTTCACTACTTTGGAAGTTAAAAGGAGTTTAAACTGTATTCTTTGGACTGATTACTCTCCAGCCATTTCATTTAGAGGCCCTCCCTCCCTCACTCAACTAAAGGGCATGTTTATTCGTACTGTTTTTAGCGTTATCTTTTATTATAAACTATTTAAACAAAAACACATTTAACCAGGTAAGGCCCACTGAGCTTTCTAGCTCGATATTTAGAAGCGACCTGGTCACAAATGATATCTCAACGAAGTGGCTCATCATATCGAAATGTATAGCAGCCACATACATTTAACGCATGTTTATAATTGTGCAGGGAAAAACCAGAGAATCCAGAGAAAAAAAAATCTACGATGAGCACAGTGAGAACATTCAAACTAAAATATACAGGCGTTGGGGTCGGGAACGAATCCACGACCTCCTGTATGCCAGGCGAGGTCGTAAACACATTCCTGCGGAGGGAGCTGGTAGGAACGTTGGGTTGCTCGGTCAATGGCCAGGGTCAACGGCGGCGTGGTGTATTCTGCAAATATGGCCGACTGTGAGGGCGGGCACAAGCCGGCGTGAGTAGGTTAAACGTTGAGTTTTATAAGGGCACCACGGGGTGACCAGCCCCTCCCCACCCAGCCCCACCCTCCCCACCCAGCCCCTCCACACCCTCTCCACCCAGCCCCTCCCCACCCTCTCCTCCCCACCCAGCCCCTCCCTGCACGACGGACACAATAATCCCCTGTGGGCTGGTGTAACCAGGAGGTTCCTACCAGTAATATCTAACCACCATGACCAATGCGCTGCTGGACGAAGGCCTCTCATTGTCAAGCTATGTAACAATCCACCAACACGGGCTCGACTCCCATCGCTCCATCTCCTTGTCGGACATCCTCGTAGGCGCGTCCCCCTCCCCGCAACTCGCTCGTTAGTCTCGACCACCGCTCATCGTCCCGTCTAGGGGCGGGTCGTGCCCAATCTCCGCTTTCTTTTCTTAACAGCCACATCGATGCCTTTTACCTGCGTGTGTTTTCTCATCGACTTGTTCATTTCAATGTCATTTTAAGTGTGCGCCTCTGCAACGCTACTTTCCGCCCCTTTGCAGCTTTTGTTCTATCTTATTTGCAAGCGGCCACGTTTCTGATGCACATATCACAGCAGGTAATATGTACGGATATTAAAATGTTATAAAACATAATAAAATAATGTTTTATTTTTATTATTTTATTATTTCCATTCTACGTGACTTTACCGAAAGAACCAAGAATATGAATCCCTGCAGTCACGAAAGCTTTAAATAGAAAAATGAAAATGTTACTTAGGGAAATTGCTGCGATCCTATTCATTGTCTAGGACTCTGGATCGGCATTCAAAAAATCACTCGGAACCCCCCCGGCTGCTGTCATCCTCCACTTTATTTTAAAAATGTAGCTTCTGGTCCCACCTTCAATAACCCACGTTTTTGGAACTGTTGAATTGACGTTGGCCCAATTGTTCCATATTTACTTGGAACAGTTCTTGTTATAAATATTTCTACTATGCTTGGCAGTTACATCCACTCCGATGTATACCGTTTCCCCAATTATGAACGCACTCGTTTGCACGACATTCGTATTTATTCTGAGCCCCAACATCGGCCGGCTTTCTTTATACGAGTGTGGCGAAAGTAATGTGCAGACTAGAGTCATTATCACGTCCAATGGGAATCAATTGCAGGAAACGCTGGAACTGTTATTGATCTAAATAATAAATAAGCACCGGTGTTTTTTTACAACGTCCTTAACTCGACGCATTGGTTATTTCGATAAAGTCACGTATGTAGAAATAAAATAAAAAATAAAATTACTTTTCCGAAAGAACCAATGATTATGGCAAGTCCTGCAGTCACGAAAGCGTCAATCCTAGATTAATGTCCTTTATAAAAATTTTTCCCAGAAAACCTAAATGAGCCAAGTAATTTTGGTTGGAATGATCGACCATTGTTACACATTCGGTGTTGTTAAACTATAATCGTGACTTGTTTAAAACACTGAATATCACACACGGTTAGACCTGTCATTAAATATTTGCTGGGGCAAGCTGACGTCTCGCAATTACTGCCACTTGAGTTCAGCCAGGGCTAACGCAACCCATCATCTCTAGGGGGGGGGGGGTCGATAAAACTGGTACTACTTTGTAAGGCTGTGTAATCTTGTTTCTTAGTTTTGAACCGGTCATCAGAAAACATTTTTCCAAAATGGTATTTTCTCATCAGGATCCTAATTATCACGTAGTGCAAACTCTATCTCTTATTATCCACTCTCTCTCGACAGGGTGGGCCAAAAGTCTGGACACATACATCGTTGCCCTTACCCCGCACCTCTGATTAGCACGGTTGCCTACGTACGGTGTGAAAAAAGTTTGAACATTTGACTTACGAGGCTTATTATATTTATTTCAACAAATCACATAGGGTTATTTCATTTAATGTTCTTTTGAAATAAAATCAGGACTTTATTTTAAAGATTACTTTAGTAATCTTTTTAAAGTTCATTAATTCAATTCATTCAGGATTTTTGGTCGAGCTTTGTAAATAACTTATTTGAAATGACCCCCCACGGAAAGAAGAAATGTAGATATTAATAACGATGATAGATACAATATTAACTTATTGAATACGGTACTAAAAGGTTTATTTATTTCCAGTGTTAAAATTAATAAAATTACCCTGTGTCCGAACTTTGGGCCATCCTGTTCATTATATTTTCCTATTTCAAGGCAGTGGTATTGGCGAATGTGTTATTTGCTACTTGATTTAAGGCCAACAAGGGGTTGCTGTTGTAGTTATGTGGATACAAAGTCACGTAGATAGGTTTAAAGAAAATAACAAAAAATAACAAAACTACGACGTTTGGATCGCAACACCAGCGATCAAAACGTCGTAGTTTGTTTGTTCTTTTTTGTTATTCTCTTTGAACCCATCTACGTGACTTTACCGAAAGACCCAAAGAATATGAATTCCTGCAGTCACGAAAGCTTTAAGTTATGTGGATCGCCTCGACCTGTCATAGCAACAACGAATTTCCACCACTGACTCAAGGCGACCATCAGATCGGCGATCACTGCTCAACGCTCGATTTGGTATTGGCGGCGGCGGCGGATTTTGAGGGTTCAATTTGAATGTTGACGAGCCACTTAAGAGGGCCTAGCCAAAAACAAACCCACTCCAGCACCAATACGACGCCTCTCACCGACGCTTTCATGGATAAATAATAAAAACTGGTAATTATCATAACAGTAGACTGAGCTATATTCCAGGATATTCTTTTGTTAAACGGGATAATGAATATTGAAAGGACCTCCTCGGCCGGTTAAATAAAGGTCCTCCGTTCTCTCGCTTGATACAGCTATCGTGCTGTGACGGTTCCACCTGAAGACGGAAGCTTGTGTTGCCTCCGAAACGTCGTGATTTTTATTTTATTTTTATTTTACTTTTATTAATTAAAAATGTTTTACCTTCGTGACTTTACCGAAAAAAACCTAAGAATATGACTCCTCGCAGTCACGAAAGCTTCAAATCTAGAAGTCCTCCGTTAGCATCGTTCAATGAACGGAATGAGCGCGCCCTCACCACTCACTGCGACAGATGACCGCGCTACGGCGCGCAACATCGCTACGTTCCATTTAAATGGGTGGCCATTTGGTGCATTTGAGTCGCGTGTATCTATCTCCCCATACATTTATTTCTAACATATCGATTACATGTGTAGGATACAAGAAGGATACACCCGGCGCACACAACTGGTACGAAGCGTAATGCGTACAGAACACACGTTGGTGGGCGGAATGCAAAATAACAATAAGCTTTAGAACGCACGTCGATTTTTTTTTTGGGTTTGTTTAAGCATGCCACAGAATGCAATTCGTTGCGTTTTTCGTTCACACCCTATAGCTCATGTCGTGGGCTGTAGAAATCTCCCGATTTCCCATCGCACACCGCCGCTTGCCTGCTGCCCGTGATGGCGCCACAGCAGTCGGACGTGGCGTTAAGAATCTAAGCCCACAAGCAATGGATTATTTCGTGCCAATATTACATCTGGTAACAGCAGCCGCAGCAGCAGCAGCAGCGGGTTTTTTTTTGTTAATTAAGGGGCTGGACTCTGCTGATGTGAGACCCGTATCGTCGAAACCGATCCAGATGTGTTTTGGCCCGCTCAAAACAAATGTCCCTCTCGTAAAATCTCGGGTCCGGTAAGCCAATGAATAAATGGGCCGATGGAATTGTATTCAACGCAACCACTGGACGTCATACGTGGAGGACCGCCGTGGGATTGCGATTGCATTTGCGACCACACGTAGCAAAGGCTCATTCGGTACGTTGTCTGTAAACGCGTCGATGAAAATCGTCAATTGTAAAAGGGAAATGCAAAACGGAATGGGCAGTAGACAGAATGCGCAACGCTCTCCCTCTGTCATCTGTACACGCCCTTCATAATTGTACCACACCGCCTGTTACAATCGACAAGACACCACAGCAGGCACACGTTGTATCCTGTACACACGCGTGTGCTAAGTGCGTGCTATTTAACAGGCGCGCTTGTGCTGCATTCACACGACAATGATGAAAGGAAAAAAAACACTCACCTCCCCGTAGATAAACAACAGCAGCAGCAGCAGCAAATTCAACCGCGGGCCTCACTGTGTAAGACAACGCCGCTGTATGGCATCTCACGCAGTCCCCATCACGTCTGTGTTCCGATGACGAATTCCAACATTTAAAAAAACAACGCTGCTGCCGCCGCAATGCTTTTGCGAAGCGTTTCTCTGTCTCCGCACGGGAAGCTGACGACAACACGACACCGGTGATGATGCTGCTGCTGCTGGTGGTGATGATGATGATGACGGCCGCCTTCCCCCTCCTTCTGCTGCTGCTTTTGTGTAGCGAGGCGGAGCGATCCAGCCCGACCTGCACCCACTCGTGGCACTGGCGGGCGGGCGGGCGTCTGTTGTCGCTCCGGTCACAGGGAGGGGATTCCTTGTCCCCGCCCGGAGCTTTTGCTCGGCTAAGCTCTGGTAAAAAAATATAACCACCACCCCCCACCCCGCCAACCACAACCACCATCCCCCCCCGCAACACCACCCACCATCCACCACCCCCACCCCCCACCACCCCCCCACCACCCCCTCCAACACCACCCACCACCACCCCCCAAAACCACCCCCCCACCACCACCACCCACCCCCACCACCCCCAACACCACCCCCACCCACCCACCACCACTTCAAAGAACAGGCATATTGAGGGTAATAAAGTCGTAGAAATGTTTTTAAGCGGATAAGTTGGTTATCCAAATAAAGGTTTTGAAATTTCATTTGACAGATTTGTAGCGTCATAATTTCCCCCACTTTAGACCAGGGAGCGAGGACTGGACTGAATAAACGTGTCCCTATTTACTTTTGAATAAACAATAGAAGATAATAAGGTTTAAGTGGAGTCATACCTCCGACTTCTAAATTGAAACATTTTAATGTTCAGATAGTTGTGCCTATGGTTTAATATGTGACATTGACTTAACTAATTTCAAAACGTTGAACCAATGGAAAGTCACCAACGAAACAACTATCTATTGAGGTCTGATACCACTATTAATAACTTTGGCACTCAGAGCAAATATTAACTAATACTTTAGCAATTGGGAAACAGGATATGTTTTTTCTCAGGTGTTGTACCTCTGCTTATCTCTACTGAGCCGATGGTGGAAATTCCACGTTCACGCGGCAGGATCATTGTATCGAAATGGGAACCGATACAGTTCTTTAAAACTAAGTGGTGCTCTTTTTTTTGTACCTGCCTTGGACAGGCGATGACGATGAATATGGCATTTCACATTCCTAACAAATGCGGGCCCAGAATTTCAACTGCCATTCCACGGGGGCACGACTCACCAAAAATGCGAAGTTCAATCTGGCTTCTGCTGCGTGGATGGTGGCGTCGAGGTAAATGTAGCACAGGTATGCAACGGTCCGACGCGACATGCTGGCGCGGCGTACCTGCACAGGTGGGACAACCCACAAGCCGTGGGCTCACGGCTGCACCGCGACGTGCACATGAATGCACATCATGCACGACGAGTGGTCGAACCGTTTTGTGACGTGAACAGATGATGACACGTGCTTCAGACCTTGACCTTAAAAAACACAGCCAAGCCCTATCACGCAGAAGTGCATCCAACAAATTAAAGGGAACGTTGGCAGATTTCGATTTAAAGCTTTTGTGACTGCAGGGATTCATCTTCTTGGTTCTTTCGGTAAAGTCACGTAGAATGGAAATAAAAAAAATAAAAAAAATAAACATAAAATAAAACATAATAAAAAAATATTATAAAATAATATATTATTTATGTCATTAACATTGCCTTACAACAGTGACCAAATATGCTGACCTTTTTTATAGCAATGGTCATAGCGGAAAGGCCCAATTTGCATGGCTCCTCTGAAAAAAGGTAACTGCCTGAAACGTCAACCTCTTACGGTTTTTTTAAAGCAGTGTTAACGATGAATGCGATGGTCGGGAGAGTGGATCGCATACGGATGAGTGATAAAACCCACAAGTTGTGGCACGCGTTAAGACTCCTGCTGGAAATCATCCCGAGTCTGACCACGCATCCAATGTGGAGTTCAGTGCTTCATGTGGAAAGCCGCTCAAGTGCCTGCAAAAACGCCACAAAGAGGAGCAATGATTATTATTTTGGTCTGTCGGTAAAGTCACGTATATAGGTTAAAATGAATAAAAATAAAATAAACAAAAAAACTACGTTTCGATCACAACACAAGCGATCGTCATCTTTTTTCCTCCTGATGACGATCGCTTGCGTTGTGAACGAAACGTCGTAGTTTAGATCCTTGGTTCTTTCGGTAAAGTCACGTAGAAGGGAAACAATAAAATAATATAAAACAATAAAATTCTCACGACGTTTCGATTGCAACACAAGCAATCGTCATCAGGTGTGAAAGCCACAGCAATAAATTTTGAAAAAAGTGGCGGTTCTCAAATTTTCTTGCTGTGGTTTTCACACCTGATGATTGCTTGTGTTGCAATCGAAACGTCGTGAGAATTGTATTGTTTTATATTTGTATTACTTTATTGTTTCCCTTCTACGTGACTTTACCGAAAGAACCAAGAATATGAATCCCTGCAGTCACAAAAGCTTTAAATCAAAACGTCGTAGTTTGTTTATTTAATTTGTATTAATTTTAACCTATCTACGTGACTTAACCGAAAGACCCAAAGAATATGAATTCCTGCAGTCACGAGCACTCCTTCAACGTGTCCACACGGATTCTCCTTGTAAAATAACAAATTACTTGCAGTCTTAACAGACTCTCATTTGTTATAAGCAATATATTATGAAGAGACTTCGCAAAAGTCTCATTCAACAATGTGTGTATTGTTTCTTAATATAGCGACACATTGCTTTAGGTATTAAACGCAGGAGTGCGCAGTACAATTATCTACGTGGATGCCCCTTCAACAACAAACTTGCTTTAAAAAAACCACTACCAGCCATTCGTCATTAAGTGACGATGTCACCACGGCGCCTGTGCCAGGCCAGGTGCAGAGACCACGTGAAGTTTCGAAGCCTCGCTGACCGTTCCCGGCACAGACCCAGGTGCCATGGGTTGACTGTGATGACTGACAGATGAACCAGCTCTGCCCCCCACCCCTACTGTTCATTAAAAAGATTCCCCATACAGCCTTAACAGACTGTTCTGGCAAATGCTGTTAGCGAGGACCTATGAAGGCCGGAACGGCACACGAGGGAGCGGGAATTGGAACTCGGGTCGACGGGTTCATAGCGCAGCGTGCAAATCGCTACACTACCGCTCACACACACGCACAACTACCCCTTGTGGAAAAACACGCCAATTTCACATGCAAGCCTGACCACACCGGAAACAAACATTCAGACACGGGGAGGCATGGGTTAGGGATGCACTGCAAATGTATTAAGGAACATAAGGGGGGGGCGGGGGGGGGGGAAGTAAAACAAAATAATAATGAACGGAAACGGGGTCACATTTATTAGAGCGTGAACGCGCAGTTGTTTGCAAGCCCGGCGTCAGGGGCCGGTTCGCAGTTCAACACTCCAACGTAGCCCATAATGCCCTATACAATGGCAGCATCATCATCATACTGAAACAATGGTAAAGCAAACAACTTTAAATATATTTATAATATATCAATACAGCTTAAAAGGACACATTTAGCAGAAAGTGGGAGCGAGCCAACAAAAAAAAGCCAAAAATATTTAACAGAAACCAAAAAATAAAGGTAAAAAAAGAATATTGATTAGCGTCAGCTAACAAAAAAAGTACGGGTTTAGTTTCATTTTTGCTCAGCACAATGATGGTCCAGTTCATAAAAATGTTTTGGGAATTCAACAAAAAAAAATTAATCATAATAAAAGTTGTTTTTTCTTTTCACTGACAGACGTATATTAAGCAAACTGGCAGTAAACAGCACCAGTAAGATAGAGAGCTTGGTCACATGTAAAAACACAGTGTGAGGCGGTGCATTTTTATACAACACCCGCTCTAGAATAACACACAGAAAACAACATAGCCCCCCACCCACCCACCCCAGGGAGACAATGGTCAGAAATTCCCCTACCCAATGAACACCCCCCCCCCCCTTTCTCCGAAACTGGCGAAATGTTGAGCAGCAGCGTTATCACAACTGTGTACAACCAAGTCTCTCCCGCCAATTGTTCCCTAGCAGTGATCATTACCACGCACGCAGGCTTCCTTGCACACCCGAGGAAATAAAAAAAGCACCTCTAGGCACTACAATAATTATAGTAAATGAAAGAAACAATTATAGTACGTAAATCTACCCAAAAAAACATGAAGCTTTTCAGTAAATAATGGCATGTTCTATGTTGTGTTTCTTAAATCTTATTACAAACAGCTCCGATATACACTAAAATGTCAAGATATGCTGTATATTATTTGTAGAGAATAACCTGATGACATTGTGCAAAGTCTAAAACGGATTCATCTTGTACCACCTCTGGGGTAGCGGTGGACGCAGGCGGACGTCACACCATGCATTTGTTAATAAAAGTACACGGGGCTGTCACAAAGCCTTCCCACACAAGTTACGACGGATAAAGGAATCGATGTTATCGGGCCTGCAAACAAATCAAGACGTGGAACGCTGAGCATCTGAGTTCACCGTGGCGAAAAGTCCATACACTTGTTTTCCTTGCTGCGGCATTCAATGACCTGCCGCTTTCACACCTCTCTCCCGTTTTTATTTGTTTTACTCAACCCCCGCACCCCCATTCCTACATTGCTGCCAATATAGGGGAAGGAATCTTGTAGGGTTTTTTTTTACTCGCCAGCTTAAAACTAGTAGGTTGTGCAAGCCACCGACAGTGAATCGCATCGAGCCAAAGCGCATTGATGTAATAAAAGTAAAGCGACAAATGCACCAAAAAGTCCCAAATTTGAAAGACCAAAAAGACAACCGATTGCAGTGGTGTTTTGGTAGCGAAATCAAGTACCCACGCCTTTCACGTCAAGTTTGTGCGTTGGCCTCAAACGAAAGTGTTGGTGTAACGAGCCCAATGACATGCTGAGAGTGGCTGTGGTGTCCCCACACGCGCGCGCGCGCGCGAGAAGGGGACAGTTTGATATGCAGGCCATTGTCACGTTTATATAAATACACACACACACACATTTATATGGTATATAATGAAAAACAATGGCACCTTTATAAGTAACATATGTAAGGAAATTATGAATTTGAAAAAATTGCATCACAGGTGTGTGGACAATTCCAAGCGTCGCAGGCCAAAAGTCTGCCTTTCCGAATCAACCAATTCGCTGAATGTATCGAATTCACAAGTGAATGGAGGACAGTGAATCACATACAAAAGGTGGACCTTTGTCCAGCGTATAAGGCCTGGAGTTGCTTGTCTGCATTAACAAACATTTTAGTAGATAGGCTCGGCTGATGAGATAGTCTTTGGTATACGTCTTGTCCAGTAGCCAAGCTTGGTTGCTCAGAAAGAATGCACGAACGACATTGCCAGCTGCTGGATTTGCTTGGTAAGCTGGACTAGATTCAATCCCAATGACTGGCATTTGGAAATTACCAAAAAAGCACTATCTGCCAAAATGTTGATTGATTTTAATTTACTCTTTTTTTGACACCATTGCTTCTTGAGGAAACCATTAAGTAACATGTCATGATTTGTTACCTGCAAATACAAGCCCATACACATGCCAGGAATTAATATTGCGATAAGTTCTCAACTCCAGTATTTATGCCACCCCGACCCAAAAAAAGACGTGGTCCAGTTTTTTTTTGTTACTGTCCAGCAACTACCAGACCGAGAACAACGTAATATTATTAATTGTGTTAATATTATGTAATATTATTGCAATTAACAAATCAACTGCCATCCGGCGAGTACACGAGTGAATGGGACCTGCCGATGTTAGACTTAAATAGCGAAGAGCCTGGACGACCGTGAATGACCGGGAGCTTTTGAGATCGGCTGTGAGCAGTGGCTTTTTACACGAGTCTGTAATAGCGAAACCAAATGGCATTGCAGTAAAATGTGAATTGGCCTTATTGAGTGTACCCTCGGCGGTAAACACCACGCACACCGCCTGGCAAACCCTGGCAAAAAAAAGCAACAGTCCAATCTGGAACGGCCACAGACAAGCTTTGCAATCCATGCCTTTTGTTTAACCCGTCTCAGGCTGTATATTTTCCTATTGCTTGTACAGTACTTGTCCATATAGTGCATTATAGTCGGCATAGGAATGTAACCATATATAGAAACACACCTCATACATCTTAACACAGTACTAAGTGCATCGCTACAGTAATGTATACGTCAGCTGACCTGTTAAAGTGTCAAGTAAGTCTATAACATGCAATTAAAAACTGAGCGAAATAATGCGCGACTTGTCGTTGGCATAGTGTATAGGCTTTTTTTGTTTGATACACAAGGAATACTTTTTAACAGCTGTTGATATCGTAGACTTCAGTTGAAATTGTTTGTCGTCAACTTAAGTGCACACACGTTGTCAAGATATCAGGGCAAGCAATAGCCGAAAGGTGGATGCATTTTTACATTGTGCCATGAGTGAGCAAATAAAAAAAAAACCATCGCCGCTTAAAAGGTATATTTTTGTTTGTTTGTTTAATATAACGAGACGGAGAAGCAATGGTCAACGTGAAATGAATGCAACATGCTGCGTCAGCCCCCCCGAATCAAGTGTGCAGCGACACCACTGCGATAATAGTAATGGAAGTTGTGTTCTTGGTCGATTCTAGAGGTACTTTATGTAACTTTTTTTTTCATTTTTTCTTCTTTTCCCCTAAACTTTTGTTTTGCAAAAATAGTCGCTTCGGAGTTATTGCACATTCAGTGAAATATCACAAGACGAAAAACTGTCCCCGCTACTGCGTGAAAGCAGCCCCAGCCTCGCCGTGCCTGTTTTAGATCGGACCCACGACATACACACCAGCAGCATCAGCAGCTACCTGCGAATACAATACGTTAAAACAAAGCTGGCTTTAAAGTATTTATTTAACTTTACTTATTCAAAGTTTCTTTTTGTTTGCTTTTTTGTTTTTTTATTTCTTAAATCATCTATTGCATATTACAAATTATTTTCTGCTTCTGTTGGTAAACACAATATGGCACCATTTTTGTCTTCCCACCGTCCCAATCTGGCTGAACCCATCACGTATCATTTCTCTCTCATTTCTCCAAACGCACCCTGCTTGCTACAACACGACTCTCCATCCCCGACAATGGCTGCAAGCTCCGATGAAGAAACGCTTGGGGAACCTCGTTGTGTAGCAAGAACGGTCTGTCAACGGAATTAGTCAAAGTATTGACAAAAAGGCACTTTGACAAGGTTTTACATTTTGGGGCGAGCAGAGAAAGAAACCCCCCCACCCCCAACGGCACCGGTTCCGCCGTCGTGCATCGAATACAATTCGACAACTCGGTAATGAAATAAAAAAACAAAACTCCAACAAAAATACTGACTTCATTGGCTCTCTGCTGTTTTTGTGTCAACTTACTGAAAAGAAAGAAATGCGATGAGATAACAGAACAAAAAAAATAATCGTCGCCGCACAATACCAGAGGGGCGGGGAATCACAAATTGCAAACCTAACATTTAGGAAAATGTTTGCATTTACGCAATTTGTTCTGAATGAATGCAATGTTACGAAACACCCAGCTTAACTGCTTAGATTTTCTGTTTTTTCTTTCCTCTGTTCAGCATAGCAAATCACAGCGTTAATTGAAAGCATGTTTAATTCGTTACAAAAGATATTTCGCTGAACGCTTGTTGTGTGTGACCTACGCCAATATAAAATACAATTTTTTAGTTTAGTACCACGTAAATAGTAGCACATCCTGCACCCTTCAATATGGAATACAATATACCGGTAGTTATTTCCTCTGCCAGCTGCCTGGTTGTACACTCATTCTCAATGTACGTCGTGTATAAATAAGATATTACATTCACATAATGGCGAATCTTCATTGGAGTCAAAGTGAGTGTGCGTACACAATCCGAGTATGAACACTTTTCACTTGAAAAGCAGCAAAACCAGGTTACCTTGAACTTAAAAAATAAAATCATCCTTGCCTACGAATACTATACCGAAGACCAATTAGCCCTTGATTTTTAGACAATTTGCATAACCACATAGCCATTGTTCTAGGTCACAATCATACGAGGAAACGTGCATTTGAGCCGATATCCTCGAACTGCAGGCAGCGATGACCACTTGCAGGACTTTAAGAGGACAATTTTTATCCCCAAAACAAGATACCTAGGGGCTGTCAAATTCATCAAGGACCCGACCTGGCAGTTGGTAAGCAAGTGGCAATTGGGAGAGAGGTAACAGGAACAAGGTTTGCATTTGTGTTTACACGGAACTTAGTTCTGGGGATGACTTTTAAAACAACGCAGTCCATCAGGAAATGTTGCACCGAACAAGTGTGCTATTACGTGATTGGTTGAGGAAGGTATCCCTGCAAACAGAATACGACGAACGGATAACGGAGATGAAGATCGATGCTGTTTTTTTTCTTTCCCACCCACCCACCCCGCCCCCCCACCCCCCCCATTCGTAAAAACTTTGCTCTCACAATAAAGGTTCGCCAGTATAGCGCAAACTCGTCCGTGTGCTTGTCCAGCCTTGCATTACTGTGAGAGCGCTCCTCTTGCCGACCGGAAAGCCGACGGTGCTCCCCACAGCCACTGGGAACGGGTGCACACGCGCGCACGGCAGCGAGCAAACGAACGACATTTCCACGCACGCGCACACGCGCACGAGCCAAACATACACCTCGTTACGCTACAGATTCATGCGATACACTTGGCCAGTATTTTGTGCAGCATTCAGGGCTTGACATCAGGGCCACACGCGGCTTGGCTCACGAGATACAATTAAAAATAAATAGGTTTGCAATTTTGAGAAGTACAAAAGTGCAGCATTACAGAAAAGCGTACGTCACACACCGACTGTACATAGTGTTACATCGATACACACGGAGAGGCATTTTTTTTTTAAAATCAGTTGCTTTTGACCCAGGTTTAAGGCATGTATAGAAAACACTATACGACGAGCTCTAAACAAAATCTGCCCTGCACACCTTTCCAAAACCTTCAGTAGTATAGGTTCTTACCGAACGGGTGCAAGGAAGCAAGACAATGAGCCTCAACTTGCCCGTACCACAGCACCAGATTTCACCGCACCCCCCCAATTCTCAATGGAGTGCCGCAAATGAACAGACTTTGCGCGCTCAATATGCTGCGCGTAGAAACCCTTCGCTTCTGCCCATGCCTCGCCATCGTATGGAGCCCCGTTTTATAAAATGATAACGCACACTGCAAACACCACTTGCAGTGTCACCCAGTGTACAGCCCTGTACCAAAGACAGCTAGCATAATTGCTCACAATCATAAAAGGAATTGATTTCTTGCGTGTAAACAGCACTTGTTACTTTCTTGGCATCCCGCAATGCACGATTCAAAATAAACGTAATTCAATGAGGTAGCTCGACACGAGAAATATTGTATTTCGCCACTTTTCTTGTTTATATTCGCTATTGTGATTGAAAGTTGTAGTAAAGTTGAAACTTGAGAAAGTCGCTGAAAAATGTATCGCAGTTTCGTTGATCTGTCGTCTTTTGGAAACGGAAAAATAAATTATGGCAATAACACAAATGGAAACATTTACACTCTTTTCAATGGTACTGCTACCACCTTTTTTGGTGCCTACTTTTTAAGTTGGTAATGCACGATAAAGCAGTGGGTTGGTTTGGGTCTCGCAAAGTAGATTGTACGTGCTTTCCTTGTTCCAAGCAAGACCCTTTAATACTGCATGCCGCTCTAGCACACACCCTCGCTGGATTGAACTTCATGATCTTCTAATTTATTTTGGATGAACAAAAGCACCCCAGGCAGACGACTCTCGATGAGTATGTGTATTTGGACTGGATAATTACTCTTAATTAAGATTTCCAAATGCGTTTAGATCCGAGTTTTCCCAACTGTATCAACAGGGAACTAATCCGCCATAAGACTGCATCTCCATGGATTGGATTTGCACCATCTCACCCACACGGTACGTTATGCTTTAAGGTTAACCATTTGGGCCACAGCAGTGAGATGTTAGCAAGGCTAATCACAGCAGACCTTCGTTTGTCAAAAATGTACTGGCATATTGCCGTGTGATGAAATGTTCTAGCACGTGGATCTGTGGTGATGTCTGCTTGTTCTCAAGACAAACTTGCAGTCAACTAAAATTTCATTGTTTTATTTTACCAAGGCCCATTGTGAGCGAGAGCTCTTTTCCAAAAGTGACCAGGCCACAAATGATAGCTCAAAAAATTGGCTTATCACGTGGAAGGAATAGCCGAAGGACCTGGAGAAAAATCCATGTGACCATGGGGAGGACATGCAAACTCGAAATATACATGCGTCACAGGGTCAGGATCGAACCCACGACCTCATGCATGATTTATTGACGTCCAACAACTTTTATTTTTGTAAACTAATCTCTTTGTAGGCAGTACAAACAATCAAACGCTTGAAAAAGAACACTCCTGCTTGTATTGCATTTAGAATTTGAGTTTAGATTTGAATCGAATTGCATGATGCATGGTCTCTGGAGTGGAAGCCTTAACTCTCTAAGCCAGTAAGGAAGCGTTTGGATAATCGAGTGAATTCATTATGGTATGGACACGGACAAACTGTTCCTTTACCATTTTGAAAGCAGTTTAATTAAGGCTGGTTATATGGTTGTTCAATAATATTGATAGTTAGTGCATTTAATGATAGAAAATAATATACAGCCTGAAATTAAAAGTTAATAGGGTTAACAAATGGAAACAAGGAAGTAGATGTATCAGAGCAAGATGCCAAATTTGAAAGGGCATCAGGACAAGCCACAAGATTTACTTCAATATAGGAAAGGATATCATTGTCAATGTTCATCTGTTGATTATTGGAAAAAAAACTCCTGCTTCCACCGTTAGACAGTGCAAAAAAGATCTAAGTCCATGATACATACCATTGGTTTTTTTTCGTTTTAACAGGAGTGCAATGAATATTTAAGCTCAAATCACATAAGCCAATTTCGTCAATTTGCAGGACTCTCCGTTTTTTTCCCTGCTGCCAGCTCTCAATCTCTGTACATCTGCCACCTTGCTGTCATTTCAGCCGCTACGCAATGAATCCTTCCTAGTTACGGTGTGTGCACCTCAGTCGTAATTATTGCGACGCGCCAAAAACAATGAAGAGTACCCGTTAACTCCTTCAAGATATTGCTAAGTTTTTCTAAGGTACAGGGCTGTAACACCATGCTCAACATGAGCTCTAAACACCCCCCACCCCCCCCCCCCCAATTTGCCTCTCCCTCCACAGTTCCTCGGTTGCGCAACTTCCCGAGCGTTCCATTCACCTTGTGGTGTAATTGCTGTGCAGTACAAACACCTTCAGCTGTCAGAAATTGAAGATTTCTAGATAAACTCGATTTCCAGTATGGGTTTTGATGATTTCTTTAGTTATCATTAGTATACTGCTGGTGGGAACAAGGCTCAAGGAATGATTTGGTGCTCAGTATTCAGAAAGGACTTAGAAACTGTCATTAAGAAGACAATACGCTGGACATATGCACTAAATGGAATAAGCTTTAACATGCAACTCATTATAGAAATATTTTTTTGTTATTCTCGTTTAATTCTTTCTTTTACAAACTAGCAATTCTGCATCACCGATACCTCGGTCCATTCAATAAGCACATCCTTAATTCTCTCTCAAGCACCAGCATAATCATCACTTGCATCTCAAAGTGAAAACTACTCTACCTCCAGTACCAATTCAGCCTCATCCAAATTCATCAATGCACCCCCCCACTTCGTTATTTTTGCCCTGCGCGCACTCCGCACGCGCACTCGGCACGTGACCAGTGAAAGGTCAATGGGTAAACAAGATCCGTCAAAGTACGAACGGTGATAACCGGCCACGCTCGTTTGAAATAGCCTCATTTTCTTGCCCGATAAACACCACTTGCATGTACTTCACAATGGTTTACAATAACTGGTACCTAAGCTATAACCACAAACACAAAAACATGACCCATCTTTTACCACCAGATTCTGAAGTTGACTAGCTAAAAGCGAGATCAAGTGCAAGTTTTGGAGAATTAAGCAAAAGTGTGCTTTTTCTTTTTTCACGCAACATGTGTCACGTCGTTGTACAGTGTCATATTTTTGTTAACGGTTTTATATTTCATTAAATTTAACTTCTAGCCAAACCCCACCTGAAGCGGGCTGTAAACTAAGAGCATGCGTTCATGGCAAGGCCACACTGCACACCACGGAAAAGAGTAGCAAAATGAGGAAGTTACAAGCACAATGCATTTTTACATCTTTCTCCAACTCTTTTTTTTCTCTGTACAGCAAAAAAGCCAAGCCGGTGAAGACCCTGATGAATCACAGTACCCTGCCCGTGCGGAGGTTTAGGGAAGCGAGGGGGTGGGGCGGAGGCTTTAAGTGGTAAAACAACCTCATTTGTAACGGAGCACATTCCCCCCCCTTTCAAAACGATTTATTTTCTCCATGCGCTCAATATTGATGCTACTCGCAAACTAAGGGCACCGGAGCGTGTGCCACTCGTTCAAGTTGCATTGTGTATTTTTTCTTAAAATAAGATAAAAAATAAAATATATATATTAAAATTATGTTCTACCATACACAGTGTTCGAATGGGGAATAGTCTGGCCAGAGTGTAGGTTAAAAGGGGGGGGGGGGGCATTTGGCTCGTTAAGTTTATTAAATACAATGCTCTAGGCTCTGTCAAAGCCTAAATCGCGTAGGGGCGGTGGTGCCGTGTGGTTGTCACCTGGCCCCCTCCCCCTGCCTATGGCTTGCTTTGTGGAAGTGGGACAATGGGAGATGAGGTACCCCCATCTTCCATTCTGCAGGTAAAGGAGGTCAGGTGCGAGCAGAGGACTCCACTCATCACCGCCCCAGAGCCGAACACCGAATCTCAGCTTGCGCTGCCCCCCCCTCCCCGTGCCAGCAACCCAATCCCTGTTCATTCGACCGCAGCTCAAGGCAATGGATTAAGGTAAAGGATGTGTGTGTGTGTGTTTCTTATTACCATTATTTTCTTTATGGTTTACCGTAAAGATTTTATTCTTAAAGCCAACAGGAGGTAATATCACACACCCTGGCCCCCCTAAACCTTCTTTCCGGTGGGCAGCAATTGCAGCAAAAGGCAATGGGGATGGGAGTTCTCATCCCCTTTTCTCTCCTCCCTGCCTGCGCTGGGGCCGTCAATCTGTCTGTCCGGCCGGCCGTGCATCTGTCCGGCGAACTCAGGCGAAGTACATGGTGCGCAGCGTGTCCTGGTGGACCTGAACCGCCTTGGCCAGTGCCTGGGGGTCGCGTCCGTTGCCCTGACCCGAGGCGTGGCTGCCCTCCGCACTGCTTCACACACACACACACGTGCGTGCAGACACACACACACACAGGTGCGCGCAAGCAAGCCGTTGAGACGGCAGTTGGCGCACGAGTGCATGGGCACACAGACATCCGATTAGATTCCCACATACGGCCTGTGAAAAAACAACCACGGTATTCATGTATCCCAGAAATCTTTAGTGGAGCTCAGGACTTAAAAAAGGGTCCAACATGAGAATATTTGGCCAAATTTAAGTGTTTTGATACAGGGAGGAAACTGAAGCATCCAGAGAAAATCCACCATTCGCTGGAAGGAGTAAGATTTAAAGGGCTCTGCCCAGAATGGGTTAGGAACGAACTTTCTATACTGCCATTGATAACTTCGTAGCAAAGCAGATTTTGGAGTGTCAGAAATTTACACAATCCATCAACCCTTTTCTACCGAAAAATCACTCGCGCCACCACATTCGATTTGAACTGCGTCAATGTACTGCAGTTAACTTCTCAAACAGATGCAAATTATTTGATTTCTACAAACGGGTGCCGGACAAGCGTCGCCACACACGCGCAAGCTACAATGGAAACGCTCGAGACATCGCGGCCGCTGGTTGGTGCCCATGCTCACCTGTCATACTCCTTGTCGACCAGGTGGTACCGCGCTCGGAAGGCAACCAGGTGGGCGTAGTAGGCAGGCGCGGGGATGGACACGGATCGCGTGCATCGCACGTACGTGTGGCACAGCTGGTAGGTGAGCACCTGCAGCTCGTCTGCCGAGAAGTGATTGTCGTCCCAGAGCACGTGGTAGTGCGATGGCCGACTTGTGCCCTACGAACGCATCGTAGGTTTGACAGCAAATCCATTAGCATTGACAACCGGGTAATATTTTTAACCGTATTTCTTAACGTTAAAATTTTATCTTGATAAGTAAACTATTGTTCACTTGTAGATGTTAGCCACCTTTCAGCTGTAGAAGAGCTGCCTTCTCTGTTGAAGGAAAACTGGAATAAATTTAAGAGGCTGATTGGTATGGAGCAACGTTCCAATAATCCCAACATAGAACGATGTATTAGTTCTTAAAGTCAAATATTTATTCTATTACATGATTGTAGGATCGTTGGAACTCACGGAACTGGTAGCATTTTATTTGAAACGTGTGCCATCTAGTGATGAATCTTGAAAATTGGCACTATCATCCAAAAAGACTCGAATATAAATCCAAACAACCGTGACCAATTCTATTGAGCAGCAGGAGCATCCTCCGATTAGCACGGCTGACTACATACGGTGCGGAAGAAGTTCAACACGCATGCATACATCCTCTGGTGGGTAGCACTATGGGCCCCAGCACACAGGAAAGTCAAATGTATTAATGGGTCTGTCGAAAAGGAGCTTTGACGTGTACCGTCTTTTTTGACTGCAATTCACCTTCATTATCAAGGTCTATTACATGAAAAAATGTATCGTCAAATCTAGTCTATTTCTTTTTTTCGATTTAAAGCTTTCGTGACTGCAGGGATTCATCTTCTTGGTTCTTTCGGTAAAGTCACGTAGAAGGAAAGTAATAAAATAATAAAACATAATAAAACATTTTCACGACGTTTCGGCCACAACGCAAGCAGCCGTCCTCAGGTGAAAACCAGGTCTGCGGAGGCGACAGCGTCATTCAGACGCGTCATTCAGACGCTGTCGCCTCGACAGACCTGGTTTTCACCTGAGGACGGCTGCTTGCGTTGTGGCCGAAACGTCGTGAAAATTGTTTTATGTTTATTATTTTATTACTTCCCTTCTACGTGACTTTACCAAAAGAACCAAGAAGATAGTCCATTTTTGTTTTAGCTTTTTATATTATTGTATCCTAATTTACTTGCTGTAATGCCAGGTACCCCTTGCAAGAGAAGCAACGAGAATAGGCATGTCTTTCATCTCCTCGATAAATAAAAGCTGCTACGACTACCGCTTAAGGCCCCGCGCCTCTCAAACCCTTTATAAGACTCACTGGCAAACGAATCCTTCAAAAGTATGTATGTTGAACTTCTTTCGTACCGTACATAGCCAACCGTGCTAATCGGAGGTGCGGAAGGACAACAAAACTAAACACAAAAAGCAGTGCTGAAGATATTAGTTTTCAATTTCGACAATTTAAAAGTGCATCGCTCCAGTGCCTTCCTAATATCGTAAAGGAAGAGCGTTCCAGACGGCCACAGAAGCCCATCTGAAAGCACGCGGCGCGGTGCGGTGCCAGTCGTCACCTGGATGCCCGCGTGGCTGCAGAGGTAGAAGTCGAACTCCGTTGGGTGCGTGATCTTCGTGTCGACTGTTGTGCCCGCGGGGATGTTGCCACTCTTCCCGATCTGATGACGGACGAAGAAGAGGGGGAAAAAATTACAAACCAACTATCCACATTTCCAGTCAAGCAGTCTTGGAAGCAATCATCCCACCCCCCCCCCCACCCCCCCCCCCCCCCGCTGGTGTCTTTAGTAAGTAGGCAGTTAGTTTTTCTTGTAAATAAAAACATTTTAAGTCACAAAACTTGAAAAAGCCAGACTGTCGGTGCCAGTACCTAAAATGTAAAATTTACATTTTACTGTCACTCTCTCCTACTCGATCTCCCAGCATATGCATTCAATCCACTTCAACAGATCCAAAATACATCTGCACGTTTAATTTACAAACTACCACACTGCTCCCGCACCTCCGCCCATCTTACAGAAATGCACTGGCTCCTCCTCTACTGCCAGTGTCTATTCAAGCTCCTTACACGCTGGTATTTAAATCTCTTCATGGCCTCGCTTCTCGTTTCACGTCTCCTCCCGCCCGCTTCTCAAGCTCTCCTACTCCACACTTTCCCCCCACCCCTATCCTTGCGCACCATCCTGTTTCTGCTACTTTTCCCTACTTGCCCCCTTGCACTGGAACAAACTTCCCCTCCACATGAAGCGAAAAGCACCCTCCCTCAAGACCCACCTCTTTTCCCTCCATCCTTAGGCACCCCCGTAATTCCAGTACCCACTAACCGCACTCCCCATACCCTATCCCTATTCACCGTATCACTTTTAGTTACCCTAATTGTACCACTCATAACCCTTGTGAAGCGCCTTGGATAAAAGCATTATATAAATATAAGATAAGAACAGCAGTTAGTCATTTGAACATGACTACCTGGTGAACATCAAAAATAAAATTGTAACATCCCACTTAATGACACATTTTCTAACAATATTTGGAAAGCACCTTCAAGCTAGCCTAAGATTATAATCAGACAGAAATTGAACCTCACTGTAAACTAGTTCATACTAAAAGTGGCAACTCAATAACAGTCTTCATGAACAATCCCAAAACTATATGAGATTATAAAATATTTTAGTAATAGGTTTTACCCTTTCAACTGGTACAAAAACTGACACCTTTATACAAGGGAACATGTTTGCAATAACCACAACACAAGCAGTCAAAATGCAAACAAAAAGAAACAACTCTGATAATGATATGCACTGTCCTTGAAGTTGATTGGTCCACACATTTTGACTGCTTGTGTTGTGGTTATTGCAAACATGATCCCTTGTATAAAGGTGTCAATTTTTGTACCAGTTGAAAGGGTAAAAACCTATAACTATATTTTGCCACTGGTAAAGGAGGTCTCATAATATAAAATGTTTGTTTGCCCAAAGAGCATCACAAACCCTCTCATTGCGGTCGGCGCAGAAGAGGCGAGTGTGGTGGCGTTTCTGTACAACGATGAAGGTGATTCCTGGCCGATACTCCTTCTCTAGCCTGATGCACGCCTCACGGATGGCGAGCAGCTCGTGGTATAGAACCTGGGGCGTGGAAAAGGGGACACACGCAACATAACCGACGTCAATAGAGGCTGCATGAAAACAACAAAAACTCGTGATTTTTTTCTCTTCGTTACTCAGATCGATTTGCGGAAACTCGCCGAGCTGCGAGATGGGGATGGATTTGCTGAACTTCGAGCAAACCTGTTTCTTCCCAAAAATAAATTCTCTAGATTTTTATCAATGTGGCAACAACTGCCACCAACACAGCTGGTGTGGTGGTTGAAACGGCTCATGCGTGGCAAACGCGCCACAACCTAATTTACCTCATTTGTATTTTTTTATGAATAAGTTAAACATTTTGCTCATCAGTTTAGTTTTTTGCTCCACCCCCCCTCAAATGAAATAGTTTTAATGCAAAACATCCCTGAAAGAGAAATCATCAAAACAGCCACTTAACTTATTTTTCATCTTTGCAAAGCATGAAACTGTATGTCAGACAGGCCAAGGCACAGCTTAGGTCTGAATCTGTACAAAAACCAGGCCGGTTGTTGTTTTGGGGTCTCGTGGTTTATCGAGTACAGGACAATGCAAAGCACACGCGGCGCGACACGCGATCGTAGCGGGCACCTGCTGGAACTGGCCCTCGGAGACGCCGTCCCGGTAGAAGATGATGCGCGTGGGCTTGAAGCGCGTCGACTTGTAGAACTGGATAAGCAGCTCGCGCACCATGGACGAGAGATCGTGGATGATCTCCTGCCGGTGTTGCTGCACGCGCACCGTGGCGCAGTAGCGGCTCGGGTGGGCATCCATGCTACCCACCACCTGCAAACGCGCACACCGACGCCTTGAATACCTCTCTTCAAGAAAGAACTGGCTAGCCCCTTGTGCACGGGTACAACCCGAGATTTAAAAAAATAAAGGAAGCGTTCTTCAAAAAAAACGAGCGTACGACGAAATTTGGTAAAATGGGAATGTATACTCTTAGGTTTTTTTGGTAAAGTCACGTAGGTAAAAATAAATAATAATAAATAAGAGCAAAAAATAATAGAAATAAAATAGTAAATCACGACGTTTCGGAGGCAACACAAGTCTCCGTCATCAGGTGGGACAGTCAACAGCTGAATTTAGCGGTTGACTGTCGTGATTTATTATTTTATTACTAAAAATGTTCTCTTATTTATTATTTTTTCCCTACGTGACTTTACCGAAAAAACCTAAGAGTATGAATCCTTGCAGTCACGAAAGCTTCAAATCTAGAAAAAAAATGGGAATGGCTTCTCCGATTAATTTAATACAACAAAAATCAGGGGTGTGTTTTGGACAGTCATTCCAACTCTACTCCTAACCTAAAAATATACACCTCCATTTTTTCAAAATACAAAAGAGCATAAGTATTAAATTTAGTGCATAACAATTAATTTTAAACAACAATTATTCACCTTTTTAGGAAACTCGCCAAGAGATCAGCTGCATGTTGGAATGACTAGAAAGGTGATGTGGAGGCATTACTGTTGCACTCAAGCGATATTGTGACACTGTCGCGGATGGATGACGCAGCCTCCCCAGGTGGATCTCGTTTGATCTCATGGTGCGTGCCGTAGTGAAATTTCGTTTACACGGAAATTCGATTTCGTTGACCGAAAAGTGTCCGTAACTTGTCAATTGCGTTCATGTGACATTTCGTAAACCGAACATTCATAAATCGAGCGACACTTGGATAATAAACATGTATCTGTCAGGCACGGCACTTTAAAAGTAATGTTCATCATACAGTCAAGTAGGGGCTCGGTTTTACCAGAAATAACCAATGGACCTTTGAGCTGGATAACAAAAACAACCGTGATCCGACTGAAAATCACATCATCAACAACCACCTGGGGGTGGACCAAGACAAGGAACTTAAGACAACATATATAAAATAAAGCTTTCATTCATTGAGTAACTTTTACGAGGTAAAAAGTAACAGTCATGGATGGTGAAGGCCTAATGTGGCTTCAGGTCACTCAAGCAACGCAGCTTCATTATTAAGGATTGTAGCTTGGAAAGATAATCATCTTATTAGGACGGCTGGCACTCGCTTGTTTCACAACAACGTGGGCCTTATGGCTTCTTGCCACCAAACTTCAAAATTATTCTACCACTCCCATTACAACCAGGACCACGACTACCATTCAAACCGTCACCATTAAAACTAACGCCACAATCTTTGTATTTTTCATAATATCGGACACGCAGAGAAGCTCAGGCTCCACGGTCAATCCTGTAAGGCCTACTCCATTAAAAGCCTTTGGAGTCACATGGTCTCTCAGAACAATTGCCCATCAAACATGAAAATGTCCACACGAATGGATATACTTCACACTGAGACTGGGTTACACAATAAGTGGGTAAAGATAAGGAATTCACAGACAGTACAACATATTCAAGTATTCTAGACTCTAGAGAAAAGAGCCACAAGGGTTTAACAAAAATCACAAGGGAATATACTGGGCTTTAAGCCCTGATGTACAAAGATTCAGAAGGACAGGAAAAGGAAGATTGTTTTTGGTAAAAAAAATTACTAAAAATCAAAAAAGTAAATAAAGAAGAATATTAAATAATTATGACATTCAAATATGAAACTCAATACGAAACTACAAGGCTCTTTTATAATATGTAAAAAACATGGAAATGCCAATGCCGACACTAAAATCACTACATATAAAGGTTCGCCTGGAACAACTTAACGTTAACGGAACAAGCAAGCACAAAATATTAGAGGCGAGGGGACGAACCGCTGCTATCGAAGGCTTCTTTCCGTCTCCCGCTGGAGGATGTGTCACATCGGCACCCAGGAATATCACAGGCTGCTGAAACACTGCAGGCCTGCCAGACGAACACACACACCAACGCACATCGATCAACGCGCATTCCATCGTAGCTCGGCCGAAGCATAACATTTGCAAATAAGTTGAGCAACACCAGAAAGTAAATGGTACAAGAGCTGTGGTGACATCAAAACTGTGGTAAAGCAAATGTCCAGCAGATATTATTACATTTCATTTGCATACATAAAAAAAATATGCAAACATGAGCAGTGTGTACATTAGACTGCATACACGCACCCACCGATGCAATCATGCAAAGAGAGTCAGAGGAAGGTACCCTCATGATTCACATAGCTCAACGCTATTCTCTGAAACTCATATCACCATAATCAAGAGTGGCACAACCAAGGGAGACCACCCAGTATTTGTATGTATTGCTAGTGGCCACTCCACTTACCGTATGTGAGGCACCAAGATGTTGTTGACCCCCCCAAGCTTGACGTTGATCTTGAGGCAAAGGTTTGAGAGGGTTTGAGGCGAGGTCTTGAGGACGTTCTTCACCTGCACGCACTGCGTGGCCATCCCCAGCAGCGTGTCGCCGACTCGCTTCACCTCCGCTGCACGCATAACACGCACGCACGCACACAAGAGCCTTGTGAGCATGGCTAAAGTTGGCAGCAACTGTCGGGGAAACGAGTGACTTGTGAGGCCATTACCAAGCCTGGCTAGGCTTTCCCATGAACTCAAACTGACGAGAGGCTCGTTGCTAGGCACACGTGGCCAAACGTACATGGGTAGGGATTGAAGCTGGGTTACTCCAAGTGCATGACGCTAACCGTGGCGCATGCATTTAAACACACCAGAATGTACTCCTCTTCAATACTGTCTTGGGAGCTATTGCTTGACACCCCGTCAATGGAGGCAATCAAGAGCATGGACTCTTAATGGTCACAATACCCCCAGCGCCAACTCTGTACCCATCACTACATCAAGCACCAACAGTAACGAGAAAAACCACACACATGCATCTCTTCTGTAACGTTTTCCAACGTGCGTTTGTCTTTGGGCGTCTAACTAGCGATAATAATGGAACGTTTCAAACTCGCTGAAGATGACATCACACGGCACGCGACGTCGGGCAAGTGCGGTCTCCATGGGCAAAAACGACTACAAAGCACACGTTGTACAAGCAACACACGAGCAGCAGCGGCGTTCCTCACCGTAGACGGGGGTCTTGCCAGGCAGGATGACCACAATGAGCTGCAGGCCCATGTAGGCATTCTTGAGGTGCCGAAACATGGGCTCCACATTCTCAGCTCCTTGTGCGTACTTGCAGAAGCATGGCTGACCCTGGATGGGCATGCCAGCGTCCTTTGAGATCTTTCTCAACTGGTCCGTGAAGTTCCTGCCGGTGAGGCACGTGAAAAGAAATTAAATGCTGTAAAAACTCAACGTACAGGTCACAGGCAGTTGGGCCTCAGCTAAGCGTTTAAGGTGAAGCTTGTTTCATCCACTTTCAAGTCAATTTCTGATAATTGATTTTTTACGCTTTTATCTGGCAACAAAACTGACACCTTTTTTACGAGGAGTCATGTTTGCATAGACCACAATACCTGCAGTCATAATGCAAACAAAAAACATAACTCTGATAATGTATGCACTGTCCTTGAAGTTGATTGGTCCACACCCGAGACAGCTTTCCTTAGAGCCTAGTCTCACATGGGTTGGACCAGATGACGCCAAAAGGCGCAAAAAAAGGTGTCAGTTTTGTTGCCAGATAAAAGGGTAAAAAACCAATTATCATATTTTTTACTGGCAAATGAGGTACCAATGGTGTAAGTCAATTTCTGTTTATATAAAACCAAGACTGTTAGGCACTCCAAGATATCAACATTTTCAAATCTGTGGATTATATTAGGTTTGTAATTTAGGTGACTTGCCTTTTCAGGTGAAATGTTGCTGGTGCAAATACCTATACCAGTTCCCCTGTCAATGCTCTGAAGGTTATCTAACAAGAAGACCGTTGTGAAGACCAGACATTGCGTGTTAACACTAACTATACAGGAATCCACAAACATTCATGTGTGGTAATCACGGTTAAAATTCTAAAGCAATTTACTGGCATTACCATCAGTCTCACAGTCAGCTTAGGACCTACTACCATATTCTGCAGATAAGACACTTTTCCCCACCAGTATTTTAGAACAAGAGTCCGGGGTGCGTCGAATAATACGACATGGGCGCGCTTCCAGATTTGTACAACTTGACATCCAGAATCACCTTTGTAGCGTGTCTTTCTTTTTGGTGCGTCTTATAATCCGAAGAAAACGGTAATAAGAATAATTTAACAAGCAAAAAAACATTTGCCGCTCAATCGGCATGCTGGAGGTTAAGGTGGGCCAACACGAGGTTCAACTGCTGCTTACTTCAGGACTTCCTCCCGACACTGCCTCTGTGGTGCGAAGCAAGCGATTGCCCACACTTTAATTTCAATTCCCGTGAAGAACTGCTTCCCCCGCATGTCCCAGACTCCCTGGTTGGGTGTCGCCACAGCCCGAGTCTTCAGGCACGCACACACGAGGGAAAGAAAAAAACGCACGCACGCAGAGCACACACGGGCATTAAAAGGTCACGTCCCCTCGGCCTGGACGACAGCATCACACACGTTTCATTCAGAACGTAATTAAAACAAGCAAGACCAGGGCGAGACAGAGCAAACGTGAAAGGTGCGCATCATGCTGCGGTGAATCACTCACAAAGCGGAATGGACAAACACTGCTTCATATCACCAGGGGGGAATGAGAGCAACATTTTCACATGCGTACATATTAAACATCGATAGGCAGGAAGTACTCCGATTATACATTGCATATATATGTTAACACAGATTAAGACTGTAATCACTGCTCACAACTAGCTTGTCCTTTCTGATTTTAAGGAGACAATTAGGGGATGCTATTTGCACGCTTGTGAAAATGGCAAGAATGAGAAAAGCTAAAACAAGACATTCACAAGAAAACTTTACCATTTAAAATTACTCAAAGCACTTGCTTAGGTCACATCATAATTAAAATTGTTTTAATGCAAGGCCATTTCAACACGAATGGACTTCCCCCCAGTGTTATCATTCAAAACATCAGGTTCAATATTCTGTTTCAATCTAACTATAACCCCAAGGACTTCATTCCTAAACCAGGTCAATAAACAGTATCCCATTTCCAGGATAATACCTCAATATATTATTACCCATATTCTTTGGGTCTTTCGGTAAAGTCACATAGAAAGGTTAAAAGATAATTACAAAAAATAACAAAAAACTACCACGTTTCGATCGCTACACAAGCGTCCGTCATCATGAAGAGTGGGTTAGCTTCTAAAGGTAAACTGTTGATAAAGGTTTGAAATGAGCGTAGCTAACCCCCTCTTACTGATGACGAACGCTTGCGTTTGCAATCAAAACGTCATAGTTATTTGTTATTTTTTGTTATTTTCTTTGACCCTATCTACGTGACTTTACCGAAAAACCCAAATAATTTGAATTCCTGCAGTCACGAAAGCTTTAAGTCAAGATTCCTACCCAATTAAAATTAGGAATACGGATCATACACCCCAAAACCACCACTGCAAATTACCTTCAACACAAAACACTTGACATTATGCTTTTACGTTCAACCTCTACTCATCATTCATACGTTAAACCGGTGATTTTCAAACTGCTAGTGCCCTCTAGGGGGTAAAATGTGCAATTTAGTTTAGACTGAAGAAGTTATACACTCTTTGGTTATTTCGGTAAAGTCACGTAGGTAGAAAAATAATAGATCACGACGTTTCGATCGCAACACAAGCAATCGTCATCAGGTGGGACAACCACTACTTCAGCAGTTTTTTCTTGCCGTGGTTGTCTCACCTGATGACGATTGCTTGTGTTGCGATCTAAACGTTGTGATCCATTATCTTTCTACCTATGTGACTTTACCGAAAGAACCAAAGAGAACGGATTCCTGCAGTCACAAAAGCTTCAAATCAAGATTGAAGAGGTTATATTTCAAGGCCAGAGAAAAAACTAAATAAAAGTAGTTATGGCCAATTACATAATTGAATAACGCACTGATGACAAAATGGCCAATATAATGAATAGCAAGTGAACTGTAGAGCCAAGGTATAAAGCTGAATGGGATGGCAGCTGCAAAAGAAAAGACCAATTATTAAAGTAAACACTCAATTATTGCAGCATGAAAATGCAGTCTCATTCAATCTCTCAAATGCATCGGACGAGCTGGCACAAAAAAAGCAGGGGTGATTATTCTAGCACGGCAAGTGTGAAAACCACCACGGTAAAATCTACCAACCCCACGGTTAGTTAAGCTCCAACAAAAAACATGGCAGACAATGGGCAAGCGCATGTCAAATCATACAGTAATAATGACAAACAAATGCAAAGTGGCGACGTGCGGTGGATTGCAGCTGGCGGCAGCTAGTTACCTGGGCGTGTGCGGAGCTGGTACTCACCCTGCCGCCGTACTGCAGCATGGGCGGGTTCAGCACTCTGCCTTGCACGTCCGCCATATCGTCCTTCACCATGATGCCAAACTCGCGCACGTACGGGTCCGAGTTGAAGCTCGCGCTCTTCATCTGAGCGAGGGGGCGAAATAAAAAAAACGCACGAAATAAAGACGTCACGCCCGCCGCAGTACAGGGACACAAAGTAGGGGGATGCTCATTGTAAAGCGGACGGAAGGAACAGAGTGTCTGCGTGGGAAAGGACAACTTGGCTTAGAGAATTAGCAATTACAATGTGTTTTATTTAAACAGGTTAAAACCTTGACATGCACATCTCATTTCCAAGGGGGGGGGGGGGTCCTGGTAAGATGGCACAGAAAATTTCATAAAATCTGAAAACTTTAACAATTAATATGGCACTCTAAAGTAATGCATCATCTAACGCATTGGAAATATACAATTACTATAAAATATTATCAACATTAAATTGCTTAGGTTCCAACTTTGTGGTTCAGTTCATTTTTACATCGTTAGATAATAAGATGAGAACCCATTGAGACAAGTCTCATTACTCGGGGGAACTGAAAGCTAAACATGGTTAGGCAAGGCAATGCCGCATGGGACTACACATAGCACATTCACAAAGAGGTCCCGATCGGAAGAGAAAAACGATCAGCATTAGCTGATATACACAAGCCCTCAGTTTCTTACCAAACGACTGATTTCTTCCTGCCGGTCCGGAGCTGAGCGTGCTGTGGCTTTGATCATTGTGGATGTCTGGTTGTCTGTAAGTTTCTTTATACAGCGCTGTCCGGCCACAATATTGCAAACCTACAACGAGGCAGGAATTTCGGCACAGTCATTTCATCTGTTACCAACTGAACGCCTGTGATGGGAGTGACGGTCACACTGAAAACCGAAACCATCAAAGGCAGAATGACAAAGCCACCTGATGGGTAGCAAATACAGCAAGGCCACCAGTGAGTTCCCTCCCCCCATCATTTATTCAATGAGTGTATTAAGCCTGCCCTCTAGTTAGCACTGGTGCAGCTGTTCTTAGTCAGAGGCATCTTGTTATTTTTATCCTCAGTGCTGGGTATATCCAAATAACAAAGCAGTCTTGTGGGATGGCCTAGGTACATCTATCCTGCTGCTCTTCAGATATGCAATATGCAGATTTAATTTGGCTGTTGGTAGCTTTTGGCATCTACACTAAATATGAAGAATCCTAAATTCGATGCGTTGTGTGACTAAGGTGACTTTTGGCGACCCACAGTTTAACGTTTTTCCTCAATTATAATTATTGGAAGGACTGTAAGATTATAAATATCCAATTTTACAATTACTGACTAGTTTCACTTATAAAATGTATTAACTAGAGTAACGAGTTAGTTCACTGCAATAATAATTAGCATCGCAATAGAACGCAACTGAAACAATAATACTGGAATTATAATACAAAAGAGTAATCATGACTGCAATCGCACCTGCTTGAACAATTACCTGTGTATTATTTCCCATCACAATTTTAATTCTGAAGTCAATGAATTGCTGAGTGCGCATATGCCGTCAATTAATTTTGTTCGTCCCTAGTAAATTGAATATTAATTTAGATGCATTCTTCAGGTAAAACTGCAAACATTTGAAAGTAAAACAAAAATTACGTGGTTTTATGGTAACCCACATAGCTTTTTGAGCATGTGACAGAGCACATCTATTCATGTGGCAGTGACACGGCTAAGTGCAAACGTGGGCGGGCCGGCTCAAGGCCCATTAAAAAAAGACCAATTCACGAACATGTGTTCCACCACTCTAAGGACCATTTAAATGCATGTTTTCAAAGGATTCGCACGGATGCACATTCGAATATAGCTCACATTAAGTCACGTGTACTCACACAAAGTGGTCAGTGCCTTCCAAATGTAAATTTTTTCTAGCATTTTAATAAAAGGCAGGTGGCACAAATCATGATCCATCCCAAACAGCAATAAGGATACATATTGCACAAGTGGAAAATCACACACTCCCTTCTTGTATATGACTGACGACAAACTCCAAACCATGGAGCATGTAACTTCGCACCGCTCAAAATATACATTTGAAAGCTGCATATATCCAATTAAACAACTCTCAAAGCAACTGAACGGCTCAATCGCTGACAGCCGAATCTCTCATGGCTGCACGACATAAGCCATGTAAATTTCCAACCACCTCTGCATGTCATTTATTGCACGGAGCGAATTAAAAAACCACTGCTCCTTGCTGCTCTGCTAACATGGACGGCACCACCAAGTCCTTCACCCCTCTCCAGTGTTCAGTTTGCTCACCTCAAGCGGCAGGTAGGTGTGCTTCTCTTCCTGCCCCACCTGGAGGCAGGGTAGGTGCGCGTACTTCAGGTGAAGCTTGTACTTGTCCCTGAAGTACTGTGCTACCGTGCACTCTACCGTCTGCCCGCTCTCCAGCTGCAGAGGGAACCTGCAGAGGGCACGTCGAGAGAGCAACAAAATCGACATCATGGTGAGCCACGGTCTATCCACTGATGGGGACGAAAGCACCACCATGTCGTCGTAATCCTTCGTGGTCTTGTGATGCTAAAAGGTATCTCAAGCCTGCACATCAATTGATTTCATCGCTCCATCTCTCAAGTCACTGTCTTCTCAAATACAATTTATATCCTTTGGTTGCCATTACACCACCAGTCTTGTCACAACTTCATCCCCATAACTTAATGAAAACAAAACAGCATAATATGAAAGTCTTACAATGCATTGACACCCCTTTCAAAAGCAAACCACAATCATAACACTTAAACTAGCCCACTCATAACTCACCTTAGTCTTAAAAGTAATTGCAGAATGTCAGAATACTTTTTAATTTGCTAATTGAATCTTGTGCTTATGAAAAAGGCATAACACTAGAAAATGAAATTAATCACTTTCGCACGTGTTTCGACACTCAGGCCACTCAGTTTCCCCACACGTGCGTGCGCCGCAAATACACACGTGGGTTTAAAATGTATGATAGCTTGGCAATTGAGTGCTAAAGTGATACTCATATCAATTGTGAACTTAGAACTGCACTTCTCAATGACGGTGTTAACATAACAAACACCTACCATGCCCCACTCAAGGTCCAGACTTTTCATACGAACTCAAATATTATGTTTAAATGCTTACATATTTGTTAGTGGTCTTGTTTAACTTGTCTTGCCTGCACTGAAACAAATTTTCTAAGCTGAAAACTATTTTTTGTTATTGAAAACTTATTTCTTCAGAACTGCTTCTCGTGTTTATTGTGTTGTCCTTCCCCCGCACCTCCGATGAGCACGGATGGCTTCGTACGGTAACGAAAGAAGTTCAACACGCGAGCGTACGTACGTACGTATTCAACACAAAACAGAAAACAACGAATGTACCGCTCCACCTGCTGCAGGAGCCCAACTCGGGCACTGTGCAGTGGTGGGCTGGAGGGCTCCATCACTTACGTCTGTTGTGCGGCAGGCCTTCGGGTAACGTTGCACACGCGGTATTTCCTCTTCATCTGCCCACAGTGGGTTATCTCCACTTTCAGCCCTGCAATAAAACACGCAGCCATGAGCACAAGCGTGCACGCGCACAGATGTACTTACGATAGTCCTCAAAAGCATCCGTTTGGCCATGCGTGGTCTCAATTAGCAGGGCAGACTTGAACGCATTTGCAAGGGGAATTCCCACGGACGGAACATTTTTCAGTATGAAAATGCCAAGCATGAACTCTCAAGCTATCATGTTAAATCACCTATCATTGCTTTTTCAAAAGCCTCTATTGTTAATACAACACTTTCAAAAACAGTTTTAAATTAATGATGCGGAACATATAAAGACATAAGTAAATAATACGTAAAAATATTAACGCTCGCTGGCGAATGTGACCCTATCTTACTTTCAATACACGTGGGGTTAAAAACATGGTCCATAAACAATGTTACTTAGTGGCCTCTGGCAGTGTTGTGCGCATTAAAGGCAGACAAACCTTTGTAAAGTGTTACCCCCAGGCTCTAATGAGATTTTTAAAAATAAAATTTAACGTTTCGCAATTTGCCTTTGGCGAGACACTGCTTGAAAATAAATTATTTGATAAGATTATTTTTTTTAAATAAGAATAAAAATAAAGACTATTATTCTTTATTTTTATTATTATTTTTGTATTTTCACCTACGTGACTTTACCATAAGAACTAAAGACTATGGATCCTTGCAGTCACGAAAACTTAAAATCTATAACATTATTTAAGTTAACCATCGTGTTGTCTGTGAAAATCTGCAGTGTTTAAAAATAAGTCCTCCTTTGTGGGACCATACTTTATACTTAGAACAAAGATCTGTTTTGCTATAAAGCATCATGTACATTGGAGACAAACTATCCAAGAGTAGGAATGCATTAAATATGCTGTAATAATTTCAAGAACATGTTTTACACTTTAGTGGGGATTTTTGGCATATAGAGTTTGACATGCACATTTAAGAAGCTAAAGCCTCAATGCTAACACCGCCGAAAAAATGTGACAATGTCGACAGATAAAAACACATTTACACAAAGCGTTGCGAGCCTTGCAAGTAAAGCTCAGGACCTCTTATGAGGCCACACTCTAAAATCCACCCGTTTAGTTTACATCCTCTTACGTTCAGTTTGCCACAGTTTCCTGTTAGGCTAACGATAAGCTTATCTCATTTGTGTTGCAAATATCTACACAAGGCTCTGGTTATAAGACAAATGGCACAAGGTTGTTGTATGCTTTAGAAACAATGTACAGCATACATGTTTGTTTCTTCAATTACGTATGTACTGTACATCACCATCAACATTAGCCATCGTCTGCCCCATTGCTGTCCCTTCATGATCCTGCGATGCCACATTCCAGCTCACTCCCGCTCATGGTCTGATATAATTCTTCCCTTTCTGTGGTTATCATTCAAGTGGAGCACCTTTTCTGATTCACATTCCATTCCGAAACCAGCCTTGTCCTTCCAGCAGTGTCTTGCCCAAGCCATCTTATGTTTTAAAGGTCAATTTTGTCTGATGTGTGTTCGTTCAATCGTCCCTGTAACTGCGCTTTCTGAATCTCCGTGTAAATTAACCGATGCACCACCCACAAGCTTCTTAGTGCACTTTTAAAGTTTTGTTCCATTGTATTTGTCAGTGGCCATCTTTCTGATCCACAAATCATGTAAGTGCAATGTGCACTTATTGAAAACTTACTCCTTGAGACACACAAAAATACTACTTTTCACCACCCTTCTTTGGGATCACATCAGTAATTAGCTGCAGACATCGCCTCCATATACATGGCAAACTGACAACAATGTGAGCACTAAATGGGACCTTTTTGCCAGTATCAAAGTATAATTCCTTGGAAAAGGTTTCTATTTGGTGTTTGAACATCTTAACATCTGTTTTATTTCGATTTAAAGCTTTCGTGACTGCAGGGATTCATCTTCTTGGTTCTTTCGGTAAAGTCATGTAGAAGGGAAGTAATAAAATAATAAAAATAAAAATTTTATTGCCAGAAAGGGGTAAAACCTATTCTCATTTTTTCAAAATGTGAGCACTATTTGCTGTGGTCGATGTTATTCAGGATTATTCGCCAGCAGACCTTTAATTTCCTTGGTGAACTTGACACGCTGCGAATCGCTGAGCGGTCGTGGCTGCTCCTCCACAGTGCGTAGGTCCAGCACCTCGCACATGAACTCGATCACCGGCTGTGCCTTGTAGAACGCCGTGGCCGACACTGCAGGCACCGCAGATGGCAGAGAACACATAAGACGCTCGAAGCACCGGGTACGAGAGGCACGCGGAAAACTTACGTATACTAAACTTCTTTCGCGCCGCACGGAGCCAACCGTGCTAATCGGAAGTGCTGAAAATGCCCGTTGGAAAGAGATTACAAGAAATGGCTTAAGCTAATAAATTGAGACAAAAGGCTAATCATGGAGATGGGTGAACGGGGGCTAATCGCATCTGTTTACCAAACGACAAGTGCTAAAGTAGGACAAAAAATATTCTCCTGGGCAGCATCACGCACCATCGATGTTGAGCATCATCTTCCACATGCAGGGCCGCACAGATTGGTGGAAGCCGAACCAGACCTCGCGTCCACCACCCAGGGGCTGACTGTAGCCCTCCGGAGGTGTGAAGAATGAGCGGCCCACGGGCGTGTACCTGCAAGACAACAGATGGGTGCATGCTTACAACAACGGCGTAATGGGACCTTTAACGATCTGCGTAGGCTCTGGTAGGGGTACATGCTCGCAGCTCTCTGCTTCCCCGCTCCAGCGCTGACTGTGCCCATAATTATCCCAATATAGGTGTGTGCAATTATCTGTCTTCTAACACAAGTGAGCAGTCTTGGTTTGTGCAAATGTAAACTTTTTTTTAAAAGTGAATAGTCGAGTAAAAAGACATTTGGTCAAAGGTCAGGATTTTATAATACATGTTAGCTTGTATAAATTATCTAAACACGAAGTTAACACCATCCTTGCCAGTTTAACAATAACATTATTTGGATGCATTACCAGCCAGACCTCGCAAAAAACGAATTATCCATATGAGGCATCTCAACTGGAGTGCAGCCTCATGGTGGAATATACCATGCGAGTCCAGTGTGTCCATGATCAGTGCAGTCCTCAAACTCCAGAATCCCACCAAACCATTACGTGCAGAGGATGATACCATCCGGAACTGCCTTAACCCTCACCAACAGGATCTGGGTTAGCCAGGAATAGCCCTTGCAGTTCCCGCCTCCAACAAGTAGATTCTTGCAAACACCACAGCTAAGATATTATCAATCCAATCTCTATAGGGGAGGCGGAAAGAATGCGAGGGTGACAGTAAAACGTGGGAAATCCGTTTATTTATTTATATAAACAACACTTTTCCACAGCACTGTCAATGCCACCTCCACCAATTCAACAAGCGAGCCTTCTCACAGCTCTCACCTGAGGAGAGGCAAGATACAGCTTCACTTCATGACGAGCGATAGAACTGCCCTCCCAAGATGCCTCTGCTGATGCCAGTGTGCAAGGGCAGGAGTGTATTATAAATGTGACCACCGTCATCCAAGTCAGCCTTGTATGCCACAAGTAGGGGGATTCCTGGACTTGATTCAGGAATGCGTTGAACTGTTCTTTGAGCCACTGAAGACGCTCCCTCTCTCCCACATCAAATTTGGGTGCCCGAGGCAGCGTCTCTCGTTGTCATAACCATGGCCATGACTTTGTCAGTGGACCCTCCTTACTCTCTTCCCTTTGTGCCTGCTCTAAATATCCCAGAGGCACCAGGTGGATGGCCCACAGCTCAAGCAAGCTTTTATGCCAAGCCTGGTCTTCATCTACCCAGCAGATGTGTCGGGAGTCCTCCCCCTACTGCCTGCCCCAATGATAATCCAGTCTTAGTATTCAGCACTACCTCTGTGGGCGAGGTCTCTCTTGGTGATGTACTACCTCTGGGAGTGGGTTCCACAGCAGCATTCCCGTGAGGACAATTTAACGGTGAGGGGGGGTTGAGAGTCTAGAGGCTGGCGAATGCAACAATTGTGAGTGAGCCCATGCGGTGATAACACGGGGAAATGTACGATTCAGGGTCTCTGTCGATAGGACTTTAATTTAGTTAGGGCCAATCCATAAATAACTTACATAAGGGAAAAACAAAGTAAGTAGACAATGACTTCATGACAAAAAGAAGATGATAATGTCGTTGTAATATATATTTTTTAATCATAAATACTTGGTTCTGCCATCAATAAATGACGTAACATGGAAAAACCTGTTAACATTTTCATTGTCGTCCAAGTAATAAAATTGTTCGGCTTGTAAATTAATTGTAGTGGTTATCACTCTTTGGTTCTTTCAGTAAAGTCACTGCGGCAGCAGTTCTCCTGCTGTGTTTGTCTCACCTGATGACGGTTGTTTGTCTTGCGATCGAAACGTCGCGATCTATTAATTTTCTATCAAAGTGACTTTCCCGAAAGAACCAAAGAGTATGGATTCCTGCAGTCACAAAAGTTTCAAATCAAGATTGTAGTGGTTATTGTTTTGTTCTTATTTTTGGCTATCACATATGTCCAAGATCATACTGCATTTGAGTTTAAAGCTAAATGCCAAATTTGTCTGTGCAGAAAAGTGCTTGAATTTGAAATAATTATCAGCTTGTATGGTTCAGGGTGTGGCCAATTATGCAAACTATATACAAGTCAAACATGATCAAAGATGGATGTTAACTGCACATGTAGCACTGGGCACTACAATTTTAGCCAGTGAATGGACATACCAACCATTTTAAATAAAATATTAACCGTGCGTTACCATTAATACAAACGAAACATTGTAAAGTGAACGGCTAAAATGATTACTGTGCTCTGAGACATGGCTGGCTTGTGATGGTTCTACATTTGGCAAGAAATTATATATTTTGCTGTGCTCATTTAATAAATTTTAATAAAAGAAAGACTTCACTCATTCAACATTAACAAGTCAGTTAAAGGGGATGAGGTATACGCATACAACAAATATTTTTCACACTGGTTTGACCAACTGCATGAAATATTAATATCCAGGGCCTACCTTGGCTCCTCCCACCCTCAACCATACAAGGACTGTTTTCTTGGAATTTCTCTTACTTGATACAGCTATCGTGCTGTGACGGTTCCACCTGAAGACGGAGGCTTGTGTTGCCTCCGAAACGTCGTGATTTTTATTTTACTTTTATTAATTTAAATTTTTTACCTACGTGATTTTACCGAAAAAAACCTAAGAATATGCATGAAATACTTTCAATTCACTAAACTTCTACATGAAATTTCACTTAATCGCTACTGTTCACAACCTTCATCAATCGAACGGTTAGAATACTTTTTTTTAAGTATGGCTTCAACATTCTGAGAAGCGTCAAGTGTAAATGTTGACATGTACGCTCGCTGTGGTTTTATTAGGTTTTGGCGCCATTGCTTGCATGCCTCTCGCCTTGCCGGTGCCGACCACAGGCATCCGAGCGGTTCACGGACATGTCGCGCTCGGTCGCAAGGAATGCTGCAACGCGACAAATGGGGGCGGGGCCAGTCGCTCGCTCGCTCTCCACCACGCTCCACGTCACAGGACGCGCTCATTCCACTGCTCATTCGTGAAACCTCAACACCTCTCTCTCTATCTCGCTGCCCTTGTATTTAACTTTATATGTGAAGTGAACGTTGCGATAAAAGTTCAACATACATACGTATATGTAATTTTAGTCATGAATAGTTTTATTTTAAAAATATGTAACGGAATGATTCGTAACCTTCAGATTTGCAACAGTGAGGTCGTCACCATGGACACTGATTCCTGAAAATCTTTCATAAAGAAAACGGATTATCATTATTGTAGATTGTTCACAAAATATTAACACAAAATTAGTTAAAATGCCGCAAAATTTGTCAAGAACTTACTTATTTTAGACATGAACCAGGGTTCCTTTTCACACATGGTAGGTTATTATCACTATAATCAACTTAATGTATTAAACTGTATTTGACCATTGCGTGATACCCAGTGGTAAAAGTTATTTGCTACAATACATAACTGGGAAACCATGTGGATCCTTAAAAAAGTACTTTGTTTATTATTATTATTATTAAATTATTTGTTTTCATTTTAATTAATTTTATTTTTCTACCTACGTGACTTGACCGAAAAAAACAAAGAGTATGGATCCTTGCAGTCACGAAAAACTTCAAATCTAGAATCCTCAAAAAATGGTTTGAAATTCCTGTTAATAGGTTATTCATGCCAAAATTAAGGCTCCATATTTTTTTCTTCAAATGTATTACAATGAGGCAATGTAATTTGGCCTACTCACAAAACTCGCGCGGTAAATCTACACCTCGCATGACTTCTCACCGCATGGAAGGAAGATGCCTCATGACCACGTCCAGGCCCTGGATGGACTCGTATGGGATCTGTGCAAGACGGCCACTCAGAGCCTCATGCAGCAGCTGCAGGCTCACGTTGGCCATCCATTTGATGGTCACCTTGAAGACGCGCTCCTTGCCCTCCCCAGGCAACGTTACCTCCAGCTCCACCTGCATTGACCATCATCATCATCCATCAGTATCATTGCTGTCGACAGTGCTCCCACTACAATTACACCCCTCAAAGCTAGTTGATGAAATGTCACGAGCTGGTGTAAATATTTGATTAGCGAACTGATTCTCATATTTACATCTTATTTGTGATGCTTCGCAATGCAGTTTCGTTCAACCCATCAGCCTTAATTAAACATTACCACATTATTCTATTTGCATAACAAGGTGGTTCCTTGTGGCGATGTCCCTCTCAAAACTGTCTGCAAGCATTGAAATGTACCACCAAACCCGAAAAATTCTGCGTCTTAGCCTGGCCTCGAACAATGAACATTAAGAATCATTACGTAACATTGTATATAAAACACTCCTCAAAAAAATCAACCAAACTCCCCAATGCAGGACACTCCTGAAAGTCTTCAGACTCATTAAAGGCTTTCAGGTATAAATGGCATTATGTATAGCGTTTCATGCATTCATCCCTTACTTGGTATACAACGTGGGTGCTTGTGCATGCAATCTATATATACATACACAATGTAACCATGGAACAAAAAACATGAAAAGACTACTAATCTGCGTTGTGATATCCTAAAGACTCTACATGCCCTGGACTCTGGGAGACAAACGCAACTTCTGAATATAGATTTACATTGATTCTTGCACGTAAGGTTCAGTGCATTTTTATGAATGTGGCATTGAATTCTGAAGGATGAATATGATTAGTCATCACATGCGGAATGGTGCTCATGCAAATGTGTGGATGGAAATCGCTTACCCGGTCTCTTCCAATTGGCAAGGGCGTGACCGTGTAGAGGTTCTTCCTTCCATCAAACACGGGCTTCCGATCGCCGAATATCTTGTGTTTGAAGTGCTGCACCATGTGCTCCACCACCTCCCTGCAGGTGAACATGGCAAGCACGATGCTCATCACACCGCTGCGCAACGACCGGTCAAAAGACGGTGGCGTTCGCCCTGGGGTTCCCTACGTGGTTTTCAGACAGTGTTGTGGATATTGGCGACTGGGCTTCAGATGGTTCCACATAATGGGGTTTTATTTTTTATATACACAAAGTGGTGAAAATTTGAAACTCCACCAAACAAAAACTGTTCAACCGTACTGGTAAAGCAACGTTGAGGGTAATTCATGAAATATGAGCCGATGTTCTATTATACCCAGCGGCATAAAATGATACCCCTGTGGTGGGCAGCGGTTTGCAAATTGCAGAATGAACATGGTGACATGCAATCTAATTTCTGGGCCACGGCTAACGATGGTGGCGAGTGCAGTGGTGTGCATCTGAACCTCTCTTGGGCACTCCCATCCTGCCCTTCACCAATCTGCACTGGCCAGTGTAAAGCACGGGCAACCTCCGTAACCAACAGTGTGGGAAGGCCCTGATCCAGCAATGGACTGACAAAGGGCTATGAGTGATGAAAGGTCTGCACGGCACTAGATGCTGTCATGAAGCAAGCACCGTGTTCAGCCAACTCCCCTCCCAACCACTGCTATTGAGACACAGTAACCGGGTGTGCATTTTCAGAGGGCCTATGGGAAACCTGCAACTGGTACATATTGCCAACTGCCAAAACCACAGGCATGCCAGGAGAGGAATCCAAGTAAATGGGAGGCTAAGCAGCTAGGAAGGTGCATACATGAAGCACGCCAGCACTCACAACTCGCACATATATCCCTCGAAATACACGTGACTCTATTTCCAACGGTACTTGGTAGCAGCTCTGTTTTTCCAGGCTATACGCAGTACCAGACCTTCTTTCTAAGAAAAAAAAGGGGGAAAAAAATGCCCATTTCAATAATATAACTATTGCTGGCATTTCAAGTGCTACCAGCTGTTTGCCTCGGAATAGTTTACTATTCCTAGAGCACAAGACACACAGTCAACATGCCCTCAACACTCCCACATGAATAATGACCGTTGACTGCCTGTTACGAAATTCTTCCACTCCATAATGCAACTCAAACAATACGGTTCACAACAAATACATTAAACTCCAGAATGACTACAACAAAACGCAGTAGTAAAAATGTTTACAACCGTGAAATGTTTAGATATTTTCTTGCTTTCCATCGATTTAAATGTCCGTTCAAAATTAAAAGACAAATAATGACTCCTGTTCATTATCCCAGCAGCGCGCTCTCATTAGCGAAGAGTACTGCAGGATCTTTAACATTCATAATATACCTCTAAAAGGAAAAGGCACTTGCCAATGTTGAATGGGCTCTATACCAGTGATCCTTGGATAAGGATCACTGGTATAGGGGAGAGGGGCTCCATCTGAGCACACTCAGCTGTGCTCCAGTGAATTAATGTCAATCACAACACTCGCAGTTCAATCAGCGAGTGCTTCAAATAGAGAATAAACTTAAATGGTGTGTTGTCATGTCACCTTTGTTGATATGAACACATCAAAGAACCCTCCATGGCCTTTGGTAATCAAGTGAGGAACTCAATATATGCGATATTATATCTATGGTCATTGAATTGGCACTGTCTAAACAATCCTGCTGCTCGGCATTGCAATCAAATTCAGGTGGTTTGTGTTAGACTTAAACATTTGTAATCATCTACATGCCTGTTAATATAAATACGGTGTCGAGCACCCTACAGAAGACCATTGTTGTAGATAAAAAAAATCCCCCAAAAACATTGCTAAAAGTCACAAATCAGAGTGCAGTGGAGGTGGACATTGCTGTAGTCAGCCAGTGCTCCAAAAGCCAGGCGACCTGAGATTTAGAAACCTGGTGATGATTGTTATTTGAACCGGTCTTGGGCCTTCCCTTGACCAATATGCAGACTAACATGACGAATGTCGTGTAATAGTGCCGGCTGGTGGACAGCAGCGGCAACTGTGGTGGACGGACAGTACACACGCAGGTGAGCGGGTGTGGGCAGGGCGGAGGAACTAGGGAAAGGGTCATGGAGGCCCCTGGAACCTGCTCGTGGGTTCGAGAAGGGAGGCGCGGCCAGGGCACGGCCTGGGCGGGGCCAGGCCGCGCTGGTAAGATAAAAGGAGCCGAGATCGGGAGCTCGAGGCTGCCGGTTCTGAGTTTAGACTCGTCTCGTCATCGCTGCCGTCTTCGCTAGATAGGATAGTTGCTGGCCGTCTCAGTCAGCACCGTCAGTGTTAGACGGCTAGTGTTGTGTACAGGCTCGGCTAAGCGGCGGTAGAGGGTGTGTAGACGAGACCGTGAATGTGTTGTTAATAAAGGTGCCTCCTACAAACCTCGTCTCCGAATCACTGACACTACAAAAGTATGATCAAAACAACCCACGGGGATACCTTAATCGACAAGTAGATTGATAAAGAACTGTACATAATTCATTATTGCAACTAAGCACATACAATGCGAATTCCACATAGGAATTCTTTGACCAGCACGTCAAACAAGCTGCCTGAAAGCGAGCAGTGACACGGAACTGCATGTATAATAGTGCAGCAGCTACATAAAAATAGCACTTATTTAAAATTAAAGCAGTGCTTCACAATTAAATTAGAAATCCTCTCCCAACTACCCAGCAGCATGATAAAGCAAAGCACCACTTCATTTTATGATTTTCCCATGCAATTTACGTTAAGATTATTTGGCTGCTTCCAGCATAATCTAACGTAAAAATATTTGAGCACAGCACATGTGAACTAAAAATTGACTGCCACAATTCTCAGAAAAACAATTACTCATTCCTGGAAAGCAGCATGCACGTCTTGATTTTATGATTTAACAAAAGACGTGACATTATTTCCTAGTAATCAGCATGGATGCCAAAGGACCAATATAAAAATTTCATTTTCACGTGAAAATTTAAACACCTGAGGAGAGGTGCAGCAACATCTACAAAGATCGCATTGTATTTTTATGAACGTTAAACAATGTTTAGTTTACCACCCTTAACCGCTCCTTATTAAACAGGGACCTTTCCCCACAGCTGATCGATTGACCTAGTACCGTAAGTGGTTTAAGGTGAGATAGTGTCTGCCCTGCAGACTTTATCGAAGAACAACTCATAATTTCCCCTTGCGAGTCACTGCACTGGTGGGTGACGCTCACCGGTTGACCCTGCGTGGACACTTCTCAGGCTTGATATCGATGTCGTAGTGGAGCAGGTCCATCTTCGGGATGTCCACCTCGAAGTAGTTGGCCCTGAGTTGGATGGGCTTGCCCACAGTGCCAAAGCCCGGCCTCAGGGGGGCCTGAAACACCGGTGGCGTTGTGGGTGGCATCGCCGGGGCTGCTGGTAGCACGCAATAACAGCAGTTAGCACATTTACATCAATAATAAAAATTTACAAACAATGCACATTGACAAAGATGGAACATTCTGCAAACCAGTGAGAAAGTGGGTAAATATAACACCAATTTAGATGTATTTGTATCACCGATTGAAAATGATATATTTAGTGGAACTGAAACACATGTTCTTCCTCATGATTTGATTAAATATTTTTTTTACTAATATAGGAAATGTAGCACTTTCCCTGGCTGCAGGGGCCATGTGAAGCCATTACCTTTGCCATATTCAAATAAAAAAGAATCGATTCTTGCATGCATTATTGGATCAATGTATCATGAGTGCAATAACACATTTTAAATCTATACGTCGTTGTAAGCTTATTATTAAGCAAACATTGAACGATTTCATTACCCTTCATAAACAAAGCTGACCACAAATGTCTCCTTGCCGCCGACACAAAAACCAAACAAATAAATGGGAAATACATTTGAGTAGCACATGCCAGCCAGACCATTATATACTGCCCGACTCGTAAAACATACCACGCAATAAATACACTGAAAGCAAGGGTCACACAAAATACAAATATGAACGCAAAAATCTCAAGCAATGTACAGCTTTCCAGAGGTGCCTCACATCAGTGTATCCAGCCAAATCCAAATTAAGGCGAAGGAATGCTTCGCGCCTAAACGTTTGTCGCGTGGGTTCTACGGCACATGGGATAATTTACGAGGGGGATAATTTAAGGATGAGGTCTCTTGAGATGCCCTCCGCAAACACACACACAAAACATAAACATCGATGGGCCGATGGACGAAATGCACGCGAAAAAACCTAACCGTAAAATCGCGGATTGTGCCCGGCGCGTTTGTCTTTTGTTAGGCGCCGCTTTCTTCACCATGCATTGTGGTCCTTAGAACCCTTCGTGTTGGCGCTCTATGGATGCGTCCGCGCAAGGCTGCACGGCTCCGCCATGGATGGCACATAAACTAATATGATAAACACAATGCTACACAAAGCCCCCCCCCCCTTTTCACAGACAGCCAAGTGGTTTTTCCCAGCCAAATGTTGAGAACAATCTGCAAGCCAGTGCTGGGTTGTAAGAGGGCATCTATAAACAGCAGAGTGTACTACAGGCACGTTGGGTATGTGCCGATGTAATCAGACGTGTCAACCATTGCCTGCCACGGTCGATGTCATGCCAAAAAAAAATTGCATCCGGGGACTCTGGGATGGCTGCTTTCCAGGGCAAGCAGGAGCTACTGTCGTGCTTTACCCTATTTTCTGATTGCAATATAAGGCACCTTTGCTTTCCTGCGCTGTGTTGATTTGTTATCAACACTTGTTGGCAGTGTGTAATCATTAAGCATCGTTGAAATAAGACTTTTGCAAATGGGAGATTTTTTATAGGTCCTGCATCAGAATGTAAAGAAAGCTCAATAATGGCCTTTTAAATGGTTGACTGTTTCTCGACAGAGTGGTCAATTGAGATTTCAAGCACCTGCTCTAATTACAGTGCGAATGCTGTCTCTGATATTATGTTTATTAATTTCATTGTACATGTATGCCAACAGCTAGCTGCAGGGTAGGTTTATTAAAAACATGAAAGCTGTCATTCAGCCCACCCAAAAAGCTTTATTTTTAATAATCCAGCAACGTTTCATTATAGTATTCCCTGGTTATTTGTGAGGGCTACGTTCCGGAAACACTCGTATATAGCAAATTTCGCAGATAATATTACTTTAAATAAATACGTTAATAAGATATTAAATGCATGATAATTATCATAGCACAAAAAATATTGGCTCCAATAAAAACAAATATGAAAGTATTAACGAATAGTTTATAAATGAACTTACCTTAAATTATTATGATGCATAGCATCATAATATCTCATCACTTTCTCACATTTCTCTCTCATAACTTCATCTCATCAGTTTTCCTCTCTCTGCAGTCGTTACACATGCGATTCGCGGATAGCCAAAATCACGGATAGCAAGTTCGTGAATAACGAGGGGATAGACAATTATTTTTTCGTGCTCACAAATTCAAACATGCATGTACGAAAATGTTAGTCAATTGTACTCTCCCTCAGAGTAAAACTAAGTCTTCGTGGTCAGACAAATCGCTGAGTCCACTTGAAGGCTTAACATAGAACTACAGTGTCCACAACATTCAATAAGGGTTATAGTTAGGGCTAGCAGACTAGTTTCAGACAGTGAAAATGACACCTAACATGCATGTTACTTTCCAAAAAAGCTCAGCAACGAAACACCAATTCAAACGATTGGCAACCATTGTGATAAGCAATCCATCAATCATGATAACTACAAGGGTTGGGTTTTTTTCCATGTGAGGGAGAGATTTACCTTAGCCTAAAAGGATAAATTCAAAATAACTTTTCCTCTTTAAGTTGTTGTTATTTATCATTTAAAGGTCAGCGTAAAAAAAACAAGAACCACTCTGCAAAATCGCCATGTGTGGGAAATTTACGGTTCCTTTATTTAGCTTCAAAACCAACTGTGAATGTAGGTCAACCGATGAAGCCAGTTCGTGTGAGTCACCTTTGAGATTATAATGGACGCAATACAGGCAACTGTAAACACCAGATATGGATCCTAAATAAGGGGATACATATCTGCCCAATTTGAGCTTAAAGGCCTGACAATAGGTGAACTTAAAAACCACTCAAGATTTTTTTCTCAAAAAGCACTGACATAACTTTCATTCCATGCAGAAAGCATCAAGAGTCAAGTCAATAAAATAAATACTAATTATCACGCGACTCTTTCATATCTGAGGGTACCAAATAGGAAGCTTACCTCCTCACACTTTTGTTAGCCAATATGATCAATAACCATACACAATACATGGTTTTAGAATATGACATGCAGCATTAAGCGTACTTACAGCATATACGTGCTGGTGTAGTGGCACGATGTTGATCTGAATGCACTATGAACTCGGAAACCCGAATTTGATTCCTGGCCACAGTTAACATCACCAACCTGCACTGACCAGCAGGGTGAAGCATGGTCAATCAACCCCAATTACTAATTTGGCATAGGGAAGCGGTCAACCAACAGTGGATCGACAAAGGGTTGTAAATTTCATGTAATTCTAACTTCATCATTATCAGGCCTTGGGGGGAGGTGGTGCAATAATTTGTGCACTACAACATGGCTAATAAGAGTGATGATATCTGAAGCAGTCTTTCGGACAGTCTAGACCAAACCATACTGTCCAATGTGGTGAAATATGACGAGAACAATTTCCTTGACCCCCCATGAAGACTTCATTCAGCAGTGGATTGACCAAGGGTGGCTTTTTTGTTATCTCACTTCCTTCGTGCCATTTTTATTACTTCCTCACCATCCATAAAATATCTAGGATTTACACAAGTGCTTGTTACATAACTCATCACGCAACATTGGTCAATTCCTATTCTTACCTGTGCGCCCACGTCTAATATCTGCCGTATCATGCCAACTGTAGGCATCCATAGATGTTACACTGCCCACATAACGACTTGTGTTGAATGAATACTCCCCGTTGAAATTCATCGTTGGCTAAAAAATACACACCAACCTCGAAGATCCCTGTTACATAACATTGTGCAAATTGCATTTATTGACTTACCAATTATTTCTAAAGAGCATACTCTTAGAAAGTAACTTAAATGTATTTGACAACATATGCTAAACGGGGTTTCTGATGACATCCCAACCCTCGTGTTTCCACGGCAGGTAGCCACAAACAAGAATATCAATTTTCAAAAGGGCTTCTAAACATCTGCCAAAGAATAATTCTTAAGTTTATTTTTTGCCCAAGGATGCAAATTGCTGCTCATGTCTGAGCATCTACAGCAACTATTGAAAATGTGTGTCATCTTGTGATTTAAAACGTTATCACGTGACCCCCTCCCCAACAATCTTCCACTTAAAGGATCCGTCTTTAAACTATCAATACATTACTGAAACTGATTACTCTTTAAACAGTGTTTGATCTTGAGTGGAAGAAACCCCCAGGAAATAATGTAACTACACAACTACAAATGTAAATTTACTTTGTTTACAAAAGTAAATGTCACATTAGGTTATTTTGAAATGTATCAAAATAATGAAATGCGATGCATTAAGCCTTTAGAGTTAATCATCCAAGTCACTTAAGCTGTCACGTTGATTGTGGACATGGAAACCAATACATAGATAGTGCAATTAAAGTCTTGTCCTGAATATTAGCAACAACTTGTGAAGGTACATAATCCCTTCCGGACACCAACAACCTCACTGGTTAAAACCACAAAGACCACACGTGGAATACTTTTCAATGCAGACTTAAGTAAAACAAACTACTTTGCTCTGAGAACCATGAAATATTTAGTTCCCCCACTGGCAGTACTGTATCTGAATTTTCCAAAATGATGAAGGAAAATCGTATTAGCATATATTTGCACGTGTCATGTAAATGGAGTGGACATTTTTTCACTTAAATTACAGTCGCAAAGTTCCCATTTCGTTTTCCAACACAATAGAGAAGTGGATTATTTGAGTAAATTAAAACTGGGGCAATGCATTCCTAAAATACCTGTTATCTCTAAATCAGACGCCACAGGAAGCATTCGCTGGCCTTAGCAAGGCTTAAACCAGCCTTTGACAAGCCTGTACTCACAAAGAACTGCTTGAGAGATGTGCTGTAGAGACTATCTATTTTAGATCACAACCAAATAGCTTCATTGGCAGAGGGGGCAAATCCTGTTGTTTGCCTTGTGAAAGCCTCATAATGTGCTTCACACAAAGTCTTGGGACCACCGTGGAGCTCATTTGCTTCTTAAAGAACCATATTGGCCGCTCAAGTCAAGTTCATTTGAATCCTGGCAGAACAGAAGCCGATCTTTACCTATACCTGTCCACCGAGTACCAGTCCTGCATTCGCATTTTCAAGAATGCCACATCAATTACCGTCAGTCACGATCTATTGTAGGAGTTTTCGGCGACACCGATGTTTAACGCAACAACCTACTCAAATGTCCATCACAGCAGCGTATACGGTAAAGGATAAGTTGGCAGTACAAGGAGAACAGCAAGGGAGATCCATAAGCAGGTAATTTAACTTATTTTCGGTGGCATCCTAAAATATATAATTATATATATAAGAATTAGTGTTCATTATTTGTAAATAGGTAAACAAAAACACGAGGGACCCAGCATGTATTTTATAACTGCCAATTAACATATTTTGAGGATACATGTTGCTGGTGGCATTACGCACTGCATCTTAAGTTATTTAACTCTCGGAATGCCAGCTGACCGGTCTAAAGCAAAATATAGAAACTACTACAAGCTGTATGGTAAAAGGAAAACACCTCCGCATGTATTTGAACTGTGAACCAAAACTGCATCACTGTGGGCTAACATTTAACAAATTACATTGTACCAATATATCTTATCAGGACACGTGTATGATCAAAGAATTATGCTTGCAAGAAAGAAAATAATGTTTATCCCATCACATGGGCACATACCAAATTCAAAGAATCCAAGACTGTAAATCAACATACACAATATTATCCCAAAAATCTCCGAAACTGTGTACACGCTAAATCGCGGATGCTAACCGTGCGGACGTTTAATCATTTCAATTTTAAGAATTGTTGAGGAAAGAGCGAGTTTAAAAAGAATGATAATGATCTCGAAGGGCTCTGACCTCGTTAAATAAAGGACACCAAGGAACAATTACGAGCATCATGAGCACACGAGGAGTGGGGGGGCCACAAGCCACAACAATAAAAACTGGTGGCGGTGTATCAGATTACAACGAGAACGTGTTTATTAGTCGAGCAGTACACAAGAACGGGGTATTAGCAGCCATAAAGATGAAATTAAAACCCATTTAAGATTATTTAACATTGTGACCGCGATGGCCGTGCCAGGCAGTGAGGGCCTAGCGCAGGCTTTCCCCGCTAAGTCTCCTCCTCACGCTACCGGAGCGAATCTCCGTGTACTTTAACCGGCCACGGTGATTAATCCACCACCTTTGGCGGCTTTATTTAGTTTTGTTATTCACCACGTCAATATACATACGTATATATCTTTTTATATGAAAATAAGGAGACAATTAAATTAAGCGAGACCCGGTTAAAGTCTAGTCGAGGAAACCGGGCCCAGCGCACCGCGCACAACGACAAACACAACAACTTCCCCTCACAAACCTACAATCGCTCTCATCACAAACACGTTCGTAACGCGAACAACCGACGTAGCATTATAGGCGATGTAAGGGCCAAGCGAATCGAACCTTCGGGCTCTTGATACATGACGCCTTCGCGGGGAGGACGCGGGGGTGAGCTGGGGTCGGCCGTCGTGCTCGTTCTCCCGCTGCCCTAGCGTTTTGCTCGACAGTCACGGGCGGGCGCGCACGCACAGCCCCCTGAGGACAATCCTCTCCCCGACTTTGCCGCCTTTCCCTCCTCACGGCGTGGCCCGCGAGCGGACGGATAAAATGGGGAAGCGAGTCCGCTTCTCCGACCCCGGGAAACGCCGCCGCTCGTCGTGATGGTGGTGGGGGGGGAGGGGGAACGCGTTCGCGCGACGTGACGTAATCACGTCGGCGTGCGTGATGACGTGACCGCGTAGCGACGATGTCCCGATTGGCTGTTTTGGTTCGATGACGTCACCGCGTACCGGTTGCGCGGTGACGTCGTTGAGGGGCAGCCGGAATGGCCGGGTGATTTGGCGCCGCGGCCGCGCGCTCGAGCCGTTAGGGCGTGACGTCACCGGCACAGACCTTACGCGGTGACGTCACGCGCGGCGGGATGGGATCGGGTGTCCAATAGAAAGGCGATCTGGTCGGCGTGACGTCAACACGTTGGCGCGGGCGTCTCGCGTCGGGCGCCGACGTCAATCGGCGGAGTGGAATCTGGCGGGGTGACGTCACCGCGCACGGGTTTGGTTTGGAGTTCCTGTCGAGCGGCGGTTATTGCGGTGACGACATCGCTTAAGAGTGCGTGATGACGTCACCGCGTCCTTTGCGTGATGAGAATCCGCGAACTTTTACTTGACGTGATGACGTCGTCAACACTGGATTTGGGAATCGCTGGCTGACCTTTGAACGACTGCACTAGGCTTGGAAATGGCAATTAACCGGCTCTGGTGGCGACTGTTGCAGACTGATGATACCCCAAATAAAACATTAAAACCAGTACACAGTTACATTGCGTGTCAACCCATCACGGTTTACCCAGTATTCTTGTACAGGGATATTGAGTTTTCAGGTCCATACGGCGTACAGCCGTTTCTTCCTTGTGATGGGGCTTTGTAGGATGAACTTTGAGATTTATAAGGGCACGGGGTTACCAATAAGGTCTGAATCGGGCTGTAATAAGTTGCCCCTGATAAGGGGTTGACATGTATGCGGTTACCATGCGAATAAGTAGCCGTGGCTCTTCAATGCAGAGTATTCCAAATGAAAGTGAAAACCATTGCATACATTGCCACGTTGCTTCACTGCCAAAATCTCAACAAGACAACTTAACACGTTACGTATATAAAGCTTATCAAAGGAGAAACAGACAACGTTTCGGGCAATGGCCCTTAATGCCATGAACAAGGGCTATTGAAACGTCGCCGGTTATCCTACGACCAGTCTGGGATAACCCACGGGCAATTAGGTTTGCCACGTGAAAAAAAGGTGTCCATAAATGTTTGTATATTTGTTTCTCCCTTGCGATGGGACTTCGTAAGATGAACTTTGAGAATGATAAGGGGCACGGGGTGACCAAGGTCTGAATTGGTCTGTAATAAGGTAGGCACTGATAATGGGTTGACAGGTATGTCGTGGTTAGTGTACTAGTGGTGAGTATATGACTATATGTGTGTATCCCCCTTGTGATGGGACTTTTTAGGATGAACATTGAGGTCTGAATTGGTCTGTAATAATGCAGGCACTCATAAGGGGTTGACAGGGATGTTAACAATTTCCAATGCTCAATCCAAGAATAGATAACGGGAAGTCTAAAAATGTAATTTTTATATGAATGCGGAGGGACAGACAAACGAAATAGATGCCTGGTTATTTGCTGAGAACCGCTTAGCAAGATGTCTTAATACCAGTAATTTTGGACTATATCTTCTTGGCAAATTTGGACATGGAGTCTTGCGAATAATTGCGACCTTATTCATCACGGGCAGCATAATTGAGGTAAGATATTTGCATCTTTCAACCTAGGCATGATGTCCAAAACGTTGGAAATCATTCCAAACACGTGGCACAAGCCAATAGCACATCACAGTGCTTGACTTTTCTTTACCTACTACAACTTCACCGTCACATTACTCAACACTGATGAATTCAAAACACTAACATCGAATTGTTCCAAATATCCGACTATTCAAGTCCCGTAACGCTTCAATAGAGCAAGGTTGTCTCCGAGCTAATTGCCTTGAATGCACCTAATCGTGTCGGATCTTCAAACCTATGAAAGGTTGAGCTGGATTAATAATTTTGTTGGCCGATGATCAGCGCATACCAGGTGTGGTAGGCCTGGGTCTGCAAGGGCTGCGGTGTCAGATGGTAGTACAGAAATGGGTATTGTCCACAGATTTGGTCCACTTAGTGGATTGAATCTATCTGTTCAAATCTTTTGAGTGTAATCCTCTTATATGAGATTCCTCCCACATGACACTTACAAACATCTCGTTGCAGGATCTTCCTGAAAATAAGCTTGAGACTGAATTCTTCTATGCAAATGAAATTATTGTACCGTACTTAGTGGCAGTGGCTGATTGTTATTTTTGAGACCAAATTTTGGAATATCAATTATATTGAACGGACTGCATTTACTTGAAAAGATGTAATTTTATTTTGTGTGTAGGCTTAGACATATAAAACTTCGAAATTATATACTACTCATCAAATATGTAAAAAGCATTAGCTTTCATGGACAACATACGTATCTGATTATTTTTAAGATGACATCTAATTCACAAGAGTATTCAGGCAATAATCAACAGGAAATTAGTAATAAAATTAACTTGTAATATACTGTATTTACAGACAATTGCTCAACAGAAAAAAATTAAAAGTGAAAATATTGCTCCAAACAGACAATAGGAGCAGTGCTTGTGGTATCAGTGACATCTGCCACAACCCTTAAGCTGATGAAACAGAAAGTCCAATGTAAATGAGTGACTTGTCAGCTCTTGGATAAACCTCCTTAAGGCAATTAACGCTTCAAAGATTTTCTACCCGAGTAAAAGCTGGATTTGAAGAGTCAGTGTCAGCACAGTGTAGATGTGGACGTAAAAGGGGACTTTAGTTGAAATTATAAATGGTGCGAGAGGCTGGTTACGATGGCAAGCTGCTTTCGGTGCGTTATCGGGCAATGTTCACTTTATGTTTGTCATGTATATGTTCACAATTCATATCCCACATAGTTTAAATACATGCTGACAGTAATTCGTATTTACCATTAGGATAATTCGATTATAAATTATTTGCGGCCGCTCAGCGTGGAGTGGGTCGTTACAGTGAAGTCATTCAACTGTATTGTAATGTGAGACAATTTGTACTGACGCACCATCATGACCAACTGGACACTCATACACATGACCTCACTTGCTGCATCATTTCAGCTGCCAGTTCCTTGAACTGTGGGTGGGGCTATTCTTTTTTAATATCAATAAAGATATACAAGTATCAATTATGCTTTGAGTTTCATGTCATTATAGTAATCCATTTGGAATACTCCCAGGCAGTGCATCCCCACCCATTTTAGAGAATGCCCGGCAGAAGCAAAGGTTACAGAACTAATGCTGAGATCCCGTAAATTATACTACCTCCTCTGTAATAGATGAAAATGAAATTCAGAAAGGAAAAAGAAAATAAAAATCTGACATCTTCTTGGTTCTTTCGGTAAAGTCACGTAGAAGGGAAATAAAAAAATAAAACATAATAAAATACAATTGTATTTTATTATGTTTTATTATTTTATACAATTGTATTTTATTATGTTTTATTTTTATTATTTTATTATTATAAAATACAATTGTATTTTATAATGTTTAATTGTTTTTATTTTATTATTTCCCTTCTACGTGACTTTACCAAAAGAACCAAGAAGATGAATCCCTGCAGTCACGAAAGCTTTAAATCGAAATTTTAAAATCTGACAACTAAATGGAGAGAATTTCAACAGGTCTGAAGATGAGATATATTCAAGGAGAAAGGAAACATTAATGCCAGATGGAGGCGAAGTATAACAGAACAATATGAAAAAATACAGAGGTGGAAGCAACTGAGAAAGTATGCGCAAAGACAAACGGAGGAAAGTGTCAGGGCAGAAGGTTCTGGAGCAGGGCGGGAGGAGATGAATACAGAGGGTAACATGGAGAGAGAAAATCCAAGCAGACAACCCCATTCCATAATGGAAGATTAGTGACTGGGCTGAAAGCATTATCTCAATCAACTTGAGAACCTTGTTTAAACGTGAACGGCAGACCCAAATTCAACTCAGGATCTCAGTCGGTGCCGGATTATTTATTTGAACTCTTGCCACCCAGGGGTGGGGCGGCTATTCTTAACCAGACGTCTCATCAGCCACGGGTCTGCTGTTCCAGTCTCTATGTAATCGACATCAAAGGTGACATCAGATGCTATTTTTGGCCAATCAATGCACAGTTACTCACTAGATGGGCAACACCCCTGTACATTTTATCCATGGTTTAATATGTGCAGCAAAATTGAAGATAAATTGGGTGTGTCAAGCTGTGCTTAGTGGCACTGTGGCATTTCATGCAAGTGCTGTTTGCCCTGTTCTCATTTACACTCAGTGTTCCTTCCACCCCACACAAAATTGTAAATCGAATTATAACTCAATTTACAAAAATGTGAATTCTAGCATCGTGTGACTGACAGATAACATACATTATGATACACCCTCTCGCATTGTAGAAATTGTTTTGATGAATTCCAATTGGTTCTACTTCATAAATACAGGGCTTCACCTATCGATTTGAAGATTTGGTACCAAAGAAGACACCCCGCACAATTGAAATACAGTGCGAGTCCTCCCCCAAATTATTTTGTGCATGAGGTACACAGTTATCTAAGACACATATAACTTCATATGTATCTGGTCTTGACCAGAAATAGCAAGACAAAATACATTAGTGTACGCAAGTGGCAAAAACTCTTAATAGAGGTCATCACTCTGGATCATGCCCACGTCCAAGTTCCCACAATGACACGTACGCATGAGTGACACGCCCAATCAAAAATATAAACAAAAACATATTTCCAAAGACGTAAATTCAATCAGCCGTCTTGATAACAGCACAGGTAATGAAGACCGTACGTTTTGACTGCTCGCCAAATAATCCGCCGTCATGTATACGTGACATCTTGGCATAACGTCTCGCTTGAGTGGCACGACCGCTACTGGGCAACATGCCTGAACTCATCCAGGATGTAGCTCGGGACGTGGGCTTCGATCACCTGCAAAACAAGGAACAAACATCGCCACTATTCTCAATTAACACACAATCTGTTTAATTCAAAACCTTGCCTCAAGTTCCATGTGCAACTGCTGTGATGCGTAGACCACTGTTTTCGGGCACAGCGGGCAGTCTTTCACGAAATTCCAATCTGTAATTTGCAAATGCTAATCCCCAGCCTGCCTTTCTTATGGGCCATTGGGAATTTAAGGGTTCCTCATTGATTCCTGGAAGCTTTGGTTCCTGAAACCACATTATTGTGTTGTGAAGCCCCAGCACATACGGTGGGAATGGATCACAAAAAGCATTGTGCTTTTGATTAGAAAAATAATTGACAAGCTTAGAGCAAGTGCCCATAATCTGATAGCTCAAGGATCTGGGATGATGGTTTGTATAAGGATGGGTGCAGTGCAAACGCATTTCCCAAGCACACACCTGTCTCGTGAGCTGTGTGTAGTGCACAAAATCTTCTAGGAACACGAGGGTTCCAACCACATCCGAAGGCATCTCTGGAGATTTTTGGCTGCGAAAAACAATTCACACCGATTAGAAGATAAAAGTCAAGTCAATGTTTTTTTTTGACAAATGTGGCACCTTTCTGGCACAAATCTACTACTCAAAGCACCATCACATTAATACTCAACATAAAAATAGGACATTCTAGACAATGAGAAAAATATAGATACAATTCATAGTTGTATGTTGAACTTCTTACACGCCATACGTAGCCAGCCGTGCTACAAAGGTGCAGCCCGACAATTTCTTGACCACGTTACTGCTGGAAGGACCTCACAAGTGGTAGCTCTAGATAGCCCCTCTATAGGGCGTATGGCCTACTCTTCAACACCGGCGAAATAATGTATTGGAAGAGGTGAGAAGTACCCACACTTTACCTCACCACGCGTGGGTACACCAAATTATACTGCTTGGTGAACTCAGGATTGCAAATACGGCGTGCCAACTATTACACCACAGCAGCATCCGTACCATTAAAGATGTTGCTCATTAAATCCTAGCCGCAGCTAACACTTTTAACAAACTTTCACCAACTATTTTAATGGCGAATGACAAAACAACCAGAGGTGCCAGGTGCCTTCAAGCGGCAATGGTTTGGCAAAAATCTGCAAGTGAATTATTATGAATCTTAAGACAGCAAACTATACTCTTACCTGCCAGTAATTCAGGTACATGGACCATGCTCTTATCTGGCTATAACCCAGGTATTTAAGAGCTATTCTAACATCAGGTTTTCTACAGCGCAGGTATACGTGTGGACAGATACTGCTTGTAAAGCTGCCTGTGACCCCTGGCGCGCGCTCGAGTGTGCTGTACGTGGTGTGCGAGCAAGAGAGAGATGAATGTGCATGAACACGTGTGGCCAGGCGTAAACCGTGCGTGCAGCCTGTGCAGTGTGCTGGATTAATTAGGGGGTCATCATTATTATTATCGCCGTTATCATTACCTGGTCGTGCACTGCTCCAGTAAGGAGCGCACTAACTGGCCCAGCAGTGCCAGGAACTGCTCGGTGTTGCGCGAGTGGAACTGCTTGAGCAATGTGAGCAGCCCCACCACCATGGGTGGCCAGTCCAGCCCATCACCCGCCCGCCTGCTCACCATGCCTATATACAGCAGACGTTGGTGTTGAGGGTCAGGGAGAACAAGCATTGTTGGATTTTCACTTGGTCCTGCCTATGTAGCGGGGCAGTGGTGGCGCATGCCCCAGGGTTGATGGATCACATAAATGTTGTGAAACTCCTGTCCAGTGGGTGTCGCGAAGGTGCCATACTCTGCCTTGCCAGCAGAATACAGAACAGCTGGTGGACTAATCGCCATCTGTTTCGATCTGTATGGGGATAGTGTTGTCCTCTCACACGATTACATTTTATCCGGTTGCTCCGGTTTTCTCCCGCTCGTATAAACACTCATCATCAGTTGGCTGAAAAATCTTTAAAAAAACAATGCAGCACCCTCCTGAAAATAAGTCCTATGACTCTCCTAGACATAAAAAAACTGTAATCACGACAATAAGTGTGAAGCTGATAGCGCGTAGTATTATTACAGCAATGAGCGCCACGGTAGCGAGATGTTAACTCCCTCGCCTGGTATGCAGAAGGTCGTGGGTTCGATTCCGACCCTGGCGCCTGTATATTTGGAGTTGGCATGTTCTCCTCGTGATCACGTGGATTTTTCTCCAGGCCCTCCGGTTTTTCTCTCCACATTTTAGAATCAACATGCATTTAGAGTATTTGGCTGCTATATATTTCCACATAAGCCACTTCGCTAAGCTATAATTTGAGGCCAGGCCGCTTCTGAAAACGAGCTAATAATAGCTCAGTGGGCCTTACCTTATAAAATAAAAAAGACATTTTAGTTTAATAGTTTAACTACACCCATAGTGATAACAGAGGCTTGTGTTCGTTAAACTTGCATAGTATTAATATTCTCAGTTGCCCCACATGTCATCAATCACCTATAAAATTGGTTACGGTTCGGTCTTTGTCAACAGTAAATTAACTGCCTTTCTTTCTAACAACAGAATATGCATTTCCATTGTCTAATATAGCATAAATCCATGTGAACTGAAGCTTTCGGCTAAAATTGGCCAACATTTAAAAAGCACATTGGCTCTCGATAGCGATTTGTTCCTTTACGGTTTGTGACCAAACAATTACTTTCGGGCATTTTATTTTCATGTTATGAGTGGATTCGCTCCAATAAGTTATTTAATAGGGTGGTTTTTTTCAGCGGAGAAGAGAGGGGGGGGGGGGGAATGAAACAATGCATGGCACAAAAAACGTGTGCGCACAAGAGAGAAACCCACCCACTGCCTTGCTGTACTGTAGCTTGGGTAGATGCGCAATGACGCACAGGAAGTTAATGAGTGGGAAATGCGGCAGCCGCTTGGTTGTGATGTAAATCTGCACCACAAGAGGGGGGAGGGGTGGAAAATGAGTAAAACAAAGCTCTTACAAGGAACTGGTCTCGATAAATGAACACGTTCAAATGTGTTGACGGTCATTTGTTGAGGAGTACAAGATCTAGATGAAAATGAAGGCTTTCGCAAACAATATTTTTTTTGGGTTATATCGCAATTCTGGCTGTCGCCTGATGAGTCTGGTTGTAATTACCGGCGAAATATGTTGTCCTCGGATTGTAAGCGTTTTGAGTTTACTCTCCAACACACCGGTGTGTTGGCGTGACAAACCTTACTAATTGGCTGTCGGGTGGTGGCGTCTTTAATGACACATTTATATCAACGCGATCTAAGCCCAATAAGTTATATTTAAAAAAACACGCTTTTTTAAAAATATACTAGTAATGGCAGAACTCCACGACTCCAGGAAGTGGCCCCGAAGCTTGCCATAACGTAAGGGTCCGTGGCCAATTACAGCCAACGTCAGTTGACCGTGGACAATTAGAACCAAGCCGAAACATAACATATAAAAAAGAACGTTTAAAAATATTTATTTTTATTTTTATTATATAATATAGTATTGTCATCAGTATGACATAAGTATACCGAGTTTGCAGTCGATACCACATTGGGAAGTGGGTTAAAATGGAGTTACAAGATTTGAGGATTCAACAATAACAGCAACAACGAAAACGACAACAACAGTGAGTTAAAAGAAAGCGTGCAAAAAAAACTTTTATGGAGAAGATTCAGATGGATAATTGACCTATGGAATAACTACAAACTAAAGATGCATACAGAACCTTTCATGACATATCATTGCAAAACTATAATTTATCTATATAAAACAGTTTGAACAAATATTATTATACAAACATAGGGAACATTGCATCAGCTTTCTCATTGTGCTCCCCCCATCTTTACCCAGACCTGTCCGGAGAAGCAAACAAACGCGTTTTGGGTTTACTGGACATTTAACGATTATTCACCTTCATGAAAGATTCAAACATCACGACCCAGGTTCGTGAAGTGACTGAAGAATAGATTACGTCTCATTTTGACCATTTAAAATGAATTTTAAAAAATGTCCCGTTTCAAATGAATTCGTCCCGCTTACACAGTTGTGTTGGCGAAGCTCACCTAAATTAAACATTTGCACCCATTTTCACAAATGTGTGAGCACAACCGTTTCTCACGTGCATGACTCATCGCACATTCTTCGAGCGCGAGAGCGCTTATCAATCGACAAATGGCCAAGGTGGTAAGATGTTAACTACCTCGCTTGGTATGCAGGAGGTCGTCGGTTCAATCCTGACTGACGCCTGTACATTTGGAGTTTGCTTGTTCTCCCCATGCTCTCTGGATCCTCGGTTTTTCTCTCCACATTTAGAATCAACATGCGTTTAGAGTATTTGGCCGCTATAAATTTCCACACGATAAGCCACTTCGTTGAGTGATCACTTGTGGCCAGGTCGCTTCTGTTAAAGGGCTATATAGAGCCCAGTGGGGGCCTTACCTGGTAAACAAAAATTAGATGATAAGTTTTAGTTTAGAATCGATGCATCGCTGAATGGCTAAGGCCTACCTTGAGCGGCCCTGCGCACGCTTACCTTGTTCAGAGGGTTGTTTATCCCCGCCGCCTCCAGGTAAGAGGTGAGCTCGAAGAGCAGAGGGTTGTCCTCTCGTGGGTACGGGCGGCTCGGCTCGGCGTAGTGGGCCTGCACGTCTGCCAGCAGGGCCCTAGCAGCAGAGCCCGCGGTGGAAGATTAATAAAAATAAATGTATTTATAACGTGCCAGATTTTGTAGACAAGTCGACAACTCCAAGGCGCGGAGCCAAGCTCAGGGCTGCGCGAAAGCCTGACCAAACAGATAGGCCTTTAGATGTTTGGAGCTTTCGTGACTGCAGGAATTACTCTTTGGTTCTTTCGGTAAAGCCACGTATAAAGAGAAAATAATAAATTAAATACTAGCATACGACGTTTCGATTGCAACACAAGCAATCATCAGGTATAAATGAAATAGAAAACAAACCTAGTATACTTAGAAATGTAATGTAATACAACACAGAGAGTCGGCTAACATAACAGTCAACACCCTACCTGGTTGATTACGTTCTTCCTGAAAATGCTAAATTTGAGAGAGAGATAAAACACAGAACCGGAGACATATAGACAGACATATAACCAGAGAGATATCACAGAGATACATAGAGAGACACATACATAGGCACACAGAGAAACCACGCCTCTGTGTCGAGGCCTTAAATAGAGAGAGGGGGGGCGGAGAGAAAGGTGGGGGTTAGAGAAATTAGCATGTCAATGAGTGGCATGGAGCCTGAGCTTAAAAACGACAAAAAAAATTAGGGGAGACAGGGAGAGAGACACACTGATGCAGAGTGCATTTGATATTGCAGATGTGCACAGCGATAGAGTTCCACGCCGAGGGGGTGACAGCAGAGAACCGACCGGCAGTCAACTTGTGTGTATGTTGAACTTCTTTAACACCGTACGTAGCCAATCATGATAATGGGAGGTGCAGAGGAAGGACAACAAACCACACACACACACACACAAAAATATTCCAAAGAAATAAGTTTTCAAACTAAGCGTAAAAGGAAACTAACTTGTTAAGTGTCATAAGAGCTCCAAATAAAGTCTTGGAGTCGAGTTTGCAGGAGTAGCTGAGCTCATGAGCCATCTGTCGCCTTAGCAGCTGAAGCTGCCCAACCTGCGCAAAAAAAGCACAACTTTAAAAACAAGGCGATGTCAGCGTTTGCCACTAGTGGGCACGACTTGGTCGTTTTAACTTCAGCTCCATCCCCAAACCATTCTCACCCTATTGCCAGGCCTCGGCGCCAAGTTCCACTCTCTCCAGGTCCATCTACCAACGGACAAAAACTTTGATGCCCAAGACAATTATTGTTAGCCAAGTAGGTCAAGATACAGCCCTGCAAACTGCTCAATCATGCCACTGCTGGCAGAAGGACCTCCAATAGAGAGAGGTCTTGAAAGCCCCTCTAGTGGAGGGCATTTTGGCTGACTCTTCAAAGCTGGGCCAGACATCTTGGAAGAGGTAATGAAATCAGGAACTTAATTGTGTGGGATTGTTTATTTGCCTAATCATGTTTAATCATTTAAGCATCATTTACAAAAACTTGGGCAATTTATGACTTCAGCGAGTTGTATTAGCAAGATGTGACCTCTTAAATCAGTACCAATTGGTACCCTGATATTAAGGGGGCAAGATCAGACTGCCCTCATCAGTTTTCCTATAAACGGTATTGCCGAGGTGTCATAACTAAACACTTTGTGTAATTTCTAAGAAGCAATAGCAGCTAATAAAAATTTGTCATAATCCTTGCAATACATTTTACATCCAGGATAGCTGCTGTTATGTTGAGAATAGGTTTTCCCATTTTTTCTGGCAGCAAAGCAGGTGTTAAGATGTTAAAACACCAAACTGAAACCTTTTACAAGGGATCATGTCTGCATTAACCACAATGCTTGTGGTCAGAATGCAAAAAAAAACACTCTGATAGAACATGCATTGTCTTTGAAACTGATTGGTCCACACCAGAGACAGCTTTCTTTTTAACCTAGTCTCAAACGGTGTTAGACCAGAGGACGCCAAAAGGCGAAAAGGCGTACGCCTCGAAAGAAAAGCTGTCTCTGGTGTGGACCAATCAGTTTCAAAGACAACGCATCATACTATCAGAGTATGTTTTTTTTTGCATTCTGACCACAAGTATTGTGGTTAATGTAGACATGATTCCTTGTAAAAGGTTTCAGTTTGGTGTTTTAACATCTTAACACCTGTTTGTTGCCAGAAAAAAAGAGGAAAACCTATTCTCATATTTTGATACTGACAAAGGAGGTCCCATAATACTGTTATGTTATTTTCTCAATTTCATATTGAAAGTTAATTATTAGCATATACAAGCAGGAATGTTTCAACTTAACAGTTGCTTTTATGTCATCATCCTAATGATGTCTTTGTTTGACCAGCAACGCCTAATTAAGCCTCAAGGACTTATTTTGGCAAGCTTCTGTGCTCATGCAATGAATGGGTAAGCAGCAGAGAAAGAACCACACGCCACCTTGAGGATGATGTCCATGTAGCCAGGCCAGATTTTCTGTGACTTTGATGTGGCGGATGAATACACTTTGCTTGCGTTGGCTGCAGGCGACGGAGACAGACAGAACACCGCAAAAGCCAGCAATTGGTGTTATGTGCACAACCAAATTCTATACTCTGTCACACAACACAACATCACTGGGGAAAATGTGAAGTGTCTAAATCGCATTTGTATGTTGAACTTCTTTCGCACCGTATGGAGCAAACCTTGTTAATCGGAGGTGCAGGGGAAAGGACAACAAATTAAACTCAAAAAGCAGTTAAAGAAATTCGTTTGAAATCTAGATTTAAAAGCGCCTAGCTCCAGTGGCTTCCTAATATCAGAAGGAAAAGCTTTCCAGACGGCCGCAGAAGCGCATCTGAGAAAGTGTGTGATGCAGTGACCGTCTTTGTTAAATGGTTAGCCAAAAAGCCGGTGTGAGGATGACTGGAGTTTGCATGATGGTTCATGCTCGTTGATGAGATCAGCAAAGTATTGTGGTCAATTTCTGGCAAGCCGCTCTGTGCGTAATGAGTGCGTCCTTGTAATGTATGCATTGTATATGTATGTTGAACTTTAGATTTGACGTTTTCGTGACTGCAAGGATTCATACTCTTTGGTTCTTTCGGTAAAGTCACGTAGGTATAAAATAAAATTAATAAAATCACGACGTTTCGGGCGCAACACAAGCAATCATCATCAGGTGGGACAGCCACAGCAAGAAACAATTGCTGAAGTGGGCAAAATTGCTGCTGTAACAAGAGGCTATATAGGTAAGAGAGGGGGGTTAATGAGATAGAACCAAATCGTATGTTGAACTTTGTTCGCACCGTACGAAGACAACCATGCTAATCATGAAAGACGTGGAGATGTTATAGTTGTGTTGCCCTCGTGTGATATTTATTTTTTTCCTTCCAGAATTATTTTATTGAAAGGGGGAAAAAACAAACCAGGAGAAGGTACAGGGTACGTTCAGACGGAGTTGGGTGGGGGAACAACACATGGAGTAACCTCACCCAGCGAGTTAGGGTCCCACACATTCGGTGAACGTTATAAATGTAAGAGACGTAGTGGAGAGGCGATGCTTTGAGGAGTGTTGTAGGGGAGGGAAGCGAGGCTGTGAGAGGGTGTGGTGTGTTATGTGGAGGTTGTGTGATTCGTGGAGCGGTAATCGGTCCGGGTGTGATTTTAAAAGACTGTTCTCAACACTCTAGTGACATCGCTGCACGGACACTGTGATACAATGCACAGCGGCGATGTCATTATGGTCACTTGATGCAGCAAATCTGGCTGTGACGGCCCCACCTGATGACGGAGACTTGTGTTGCCTCCGAAACGTAGTGATTTTATTATTTTATTCATTTTAATTACATTTTTTACCTACGTGACCGAAAGAACTAAGAGTATGGTGACAACACTCAAGTGACGAAATGGTACATCTGACAGGCCCTTAAAATGCTGTTCTATCTCATGAACCAGGTTTCAAACTCATGTCTCGGCAGCCTGGGGCCCATATTTAAAGTGTGCATCTACAAAATAAGGCTATTTATTTTTTGGTGACATTTAAAATTTTTTATGGATGTTGCTTATCTGCAAATGGATCCCCTCCAATTCAAGCAATTTATTGAATATACTCATTTGTTGACCGAGGTCATCACTCTTGAACATGAGACTTATCCCGGTCTCTTGAGTTCTCCCCCCCCACCCCCCAGGTTAAAGAAAATAAACTTGAAACTCTACGAATGAGAGGGTTTGTTTTGATGTAGACGCTCACCAAGTATGCCCTTGATGGGGTTGGCAGTCTTCATGAACGCAGTAAACGAGTCCATGAGCATCTTGTCCTTCAGCACATTCTTCTGCAGATACTCGACCGCATTCTGCAATGAAGGCAGCGGCCACGTCAAAACCCAGCTTGGTACAACGCGGCAGGTCATAGCACGTCGCGCTGTGGCACGGGGCGGCGCCGCAGGATAACCACGGGGCGGGCTAGCAAAGGGTGGCACGGTACGTTGCGACGTGGCACACAACGTCAGATGGTGGCTTGGGGTACAGTATGGCACTCGGCTCAAACCTTGTGTGTGGCCACCCCCACTCTGAATCCCTCCCCTCTTCCCGTTGCCCCCTGTGAAAACAGACGCCACTCCATGTGGCGTCAAGACCCTGATGTAGCCTTCTCCTCCCATTCATCATCTTTCCTGACTCTTTGGGTCCATCATGAGGCCTCCTTTGCCAGTAGCAAAATATAATAATAGGTTTTTACCCTTTTTTCTGGCAACAAAACTGACACCTTTTGGGTCCAATTTTCTGTTCCTTTCCTAGATTTTTCCTATTAATTCCCATTCTTTATCTTCTCTCTTCCCTTTCCCATTTTGTCCGTATATAATATATCCTTCACTCTCCTCCCCTCTCGATGGTCTGGCCACAGGAACAACGTTTCCAGTTGGATAAAATACATTATCCTGGTTTATATGCATGTATTTTGAACATCTTTCGCACCGCACATAGCCAACTGTGAGAACACACCTGGCTTCGTCGGGATTCAGGCGTGTAGCCAGCAGGTGCCACAGTGAATCATATCCATGTGAGCAGTCTCGAATTTCTGAGACCCTGAGTTCAAGCCAGCAAGCCACTGTGCCAAGCAAATCAATAGCCTCATGCTCTTTAAACTGTTAAGTTTAAAGATTTCAGTCAATTGACCAACAGACCTCAAATGGTATTTGAATTTGATGAAACTGTAGCCAGTAGAATAACAAAAATAAACATTCAGTAATTGGCTGAAAACGTCTTAATATAAATGCACCTTTCGATTTAAAGAAGATAACTGCACCTGTGTGTGATGCGCATTAGGAAATGCAATTTGCATGCACGCTTTATAAAAAAGATTTTTATAATACTTAAATAATAAATTACAGCCCTTTATCAATGTTGGTGAAGCTCCCCCCCCCATCTCCCCACCACGAACAGCTGGTGTGGGACATACATGTATTAACTCTCTTCATTTATTAAAATATAGTTTTTTCTTCATTCTGATTGTAACTCCAGAACCACAACGTAGTAAAAGGCTGAGCAGTACACCGAACATCGGAATAAACAAAAAACCTTTTAAAATGCAAGTTTATTTTCTTGCGAGGGCGTGACCTGACCAGAAACGGGCAACATATGTTAACGAAGAGAACAGATTCACTGACCAACACCTGACTTCCTGTCTCGAATTCCAAAGCAACTGACATAAAGCAGATACCACAGAGTACACAACTGTGTTTGTCCATCGTGAAGTGAGAGTGAAGAGTGCAAACTACTCATCATTCAACCATTGCGACAAAAGGACAACAGCTTCGGACATGGCTACTCTGCCTGTGAATGTACATGACCTTATCTTCGCTCTGCAGACAGCTCTGACTAGGACAGGGGTCGGCAACCTACGGCTCCGGAGCCGCATGCGGCTCTTTACGGGCTGCTTCTTGACGATATGTAAGTATGTACAGTATGTACTCAGATGCATTGCGGCTCTTGAAATACTGAATTTTGTACCGAATTGGAAAGAAATGGCTCTTCTTGTTATTTTGGTTGCCGACCCCTGGACTAGGACGTCCCGCATGTAAAAAAAGAAGTTTGGGTAGCACGACTTCTCGTATGTTGGGCCTAAGGATTGGAACTCACTTCTCAGCAAACTGAGTGCCGAGAAACTTTAAAAGATCTTTCGAAAACTTCTAACATCTATATCTTTTCAACCTGGCTTTTGATTCTTAAACTTAGAATTAATCATGTGATGCGCTGCTGTTCAACTGTAGCGATGCGGCGCTAAAAGGCACCACCCCCACAAAAGCGTGAGAGTGAAATATCTGACATCACCTGCAGCTCCCGAACGATCATAAAGCTCAGCAGACGATCGAGCCCATTGAGGCCGAAGGTTCCCAGGCTCTTCTGGACCTCGGAGAAGAGGCGGCTGTTTGTGAGCTCTTGCTTTGTGCGACCGTCGTACCAGATGCTCAACTGATCCACGTAGGACGTCGTTCTGTTTGGGAGTGGACAGTCACAGGAATATGACATCAGGCCAATCCTCTAAACAATACTGAACACGATGACACGGACTGATTTCTCCCTCTGCTGAAATTCAATGAATTGTCACAATTCCGGAGTAATGATTCAATGCAAGCCAGCCATTAAGCTTGTATTGTTCACACTTGTTATACATCGCCTTGCCCATTCTTCTCTGTAACGTCCAGACACCTTGGGTGGTGACATGGCCAAGCGGTAACGCATTCGCCGCTTGCAGAGGTTGACGGTTCGAAAGCAGTGGCCGCCCTGGTTATTGCTGCAAGAGTATTGTCGAACAAGAAAACACACGCCGCCTGCTTCACAGTGGACGCTACAGATCCCGTGACGCAATTCGCAAGAGTGGACCATTTGTGTGCCGGCGTCATTGTCCAAATTAGCCAAATTTTAAAAATCAACTGGAAATTACTTCAAAAACTACGACACTCAGCGAGGCTTTCCTGGGCATAATAAAACGCTCAAAAAATATCGGTAAAAAGAACAACCTTTGTATTTCTGCTATGTAAAAGAAGTCGTGCTGTGCATCATGTGCACTAGGCTTGCGCAATTTTCCCGTGCGACACTTGCTTGGGGTCTGTGATGCGAAGGATTTCACGGCACAGGCGTCCGATGAAGGTGGCCGATTCGTCCGTGGGCTGGAACTTGGGGATGGGGATGTGAGTCGACTGGTAGATGCTCTGCCAATCCTGCACCTGCAGCACAGACACATGTACAATTCACTCAGACGTCTGTGGAATGAACCCACTGCTACTCTGCTATATCCTGGTCACTTCGCAGTTCCACACTATTAACACCGGATTAGTGGCGAGATGTTGACTTCCTCACCTGGTATGCAGGAGGTCGTGTGTTCAATCCCAACCTCAACACTTGTATATTTAGAGTTTGCATGTTCTCCCCGTGATCGTGTGGATTTTTCTCCGGGTCCTCCGGTTTTTCCCCTCTACATTTAGAAACATGCGTTTAATTTGGCCGCAATACAGCTATCATTTGTGGCCAGGTCGCTTCTGAAAAAGAGCAATATATAGTTCAGTGGGCCTGACCTGGTAAATAAAAAATGTACTCGCGATCACTCGAGCCGGGTCATTCCACGACCCCGACACGGAATTCAACTCACGCCCTCTCGATTGCGAGTCGATGGAGCTGCCTCGGGTAAACGTTCTTAACGTTTAAAACCCTGACCTTGGTGCGCAGGAAGCTGTTGCACTCCTGCTCCACGTTGTAGTTGATGATGCGCGACACCTCCTCCTGCCAGATCTTGAGGCCATACACGCTCACGTAATCCTGGATGTACTCGAACGAGCGGCGAAAGCCATCCATGCGGGCGGCCAAGTCGTGCAGTTTGGGCATCAGCTCGCTCGACTGGTGGAGGCAGGGGGCAAACAGATCAATGCGGGGAGTCGGTCAGAGTGAGAGAAAGCCATGGACAGAGGCAACGGCAGAGATAACGGAAACACAAAACAACACAGACCATTATAGAGAAGCAAATTATTATCATTACTCAGCAGCATTAGCGGTTAATCCAATAAATTGAGATGTTTTTGATATAGCGCCCTCTAAGTGTCTCAGAGCGTTCTACATCTCATCTTAAACATTTGAAAGGGCACCCCCAATGGCAGCTGTCCCTGTGGGCACAAGGAGAGACTCAGCATCTGGCTTACAGACATTAGTCTACCAGTAAGGCGTGAAGATTGTTATATATAGAACCTCAATTTAATAATTTGGGGGGTTATTTTCGAATTTGGCCACTTTGGACCATGATGTAGGCCATTGTGAGATATAATTTCCCACATGAACAGCCACTTCATTGAGCTATAATTTGTGGCCATTGTGAGTTGGCACACAATGGTCTACTCTTGGGAATGAGGTCAGGGGATCATAACATCCAATGTAAAGCAGATGGCCCGTAGAATCAGTGGTTATTACACCTGCAGTAATAATCAGGGCGGCCGCTGGATTCAAACTGTGATCCTCTGCAACATCGCTGGGCCACGTCACCACCCCACCAGCATTTGGGATCCATTTTTATTATTTGCAAATAACACACTGGGCACAATGTCAGCAGCTTACCACAGCTCATTAAATTTCTGCACGGGAAATAGTGTCTGGCCTTAGCCAGACCAGCAAATTATAATCTGTGAACATAACCCCGACCGACGACGCGTTTGACAGGAGGTTCCGGCTTGACGCACCTTGGCCTTGGGGTTGAACGTGAGGCCCGTGTGCAGTGCGGCCGCCACCTGCTTCACCATCTCCTTCCTGATACCGTCCTCCAGCAGCTGCTTGGGATCCACCTGGTGTGCGAGGCACAGCCGGGCAAACGGCACTCGGTGAGAAGGACGCCAATGACCAATTCATGTCTAGAATCTGCGTGACGTCGTCAGATCTCCAAAGCTTTCTCGTGCTAAGCCTGGTTAGAACTTGGGAGGGCGATCACCACCTGCACATACCATGTGTTGATGGCAAGATGTTAACTACCTTGCCTGGCATACAGGAGGTCATGGGTTCGATCCCGACCCTGACGCCTGTATATTTGTAGTTTACATGTTCTCCCCATGGTCGTGTGGATTTTTCTCCGGGTCCTCCGGTTTTTCTCTCCAAATTCATAAATATGCGTTTACGAGTATTTGGCTGATATAATTTTCCACGTGAACAGCCACTTCGTTGAGCTACAATTTGTAGCCGTATCGCTTCTGAAAAAGAGCTATATGGCTCAATGGACCTTACCTGGTAAAATAAAAATTAGTTCATTGTTTGTGATGTTTGCTTGCTAGGGATACCTATTGGGGGAATGGCTCAATTGTTCATCGAAAGATGTTCACTTTAAAGTTGGATGGTGTGGAACTGTGAGTTGGCCAGGCGTTGGCAGCGCAGCAACGGGTTCAGTCCACAAGTTATTAAATTAACAACATATCTATCTATCTGTGTATTTTATCTGTCCGTGCATACTATTGCTCAAATGCGTGGGTTTTATCCAAGTACTCCAGTTTCCCCCCACATGCCAAACACTCACGGCTTGGATAAACATCATAGTGCAGGATAATTCATTGTTTGGAATTCGGTATCAACCGTCATTGATTCCTCTGGCAGATTGTCTCCAGTTCTCACGGGTCTATACATTCCTTATTCAATGCTCCAAGGGTTTTTTTTCCCCAGTAAGCTTCTTTACTCAATCATCCAGCCTTCTGGTTTCAGGGCAGCCACGAGCTCATTTCCTTTCAATTACTCCTTGCATGAACAATTTCTCCAAGTTGTCACTAATAGTCGCATGCCCAAGGTACTTTTTGTGATTTGTTTAATGCAGGTCTCTCCTGACATGGTCTTGAGACTCAATTAGACTTTCCTGGGTGAAGGGCCATAATTACATTTCATCCGAATCATAATCTTTATACATTTCCCAAACAGATCTTGGTTTGATGTGCTAAGGGCCACTGCATGACATGTCACCTATAATATTCAGTTTTTTCTTTTACGACAGCGTTATTGACAATTGCGTCGAGTTATTTTGTTATTTTATGTTGGATAGCGCAAATTAAATAATATCTGGATCCAATTAGCATCAAGCTGGCAAGTCAGTACATTAAGGTAGCCTCCACTTTGTCAAAAAAAAAACATGTACAGAGAAACATGCAAACGCACATCTTAGAAGCACGCGCTTAATTAAACGTCAGAAGCATCAAACATAATCTAGTGCGACAAAATAACACGCAGAGTTGAACCTCTTACGAGCAAATGTCATGTTATATAATTGAAAACAGTTCTAGCGAGGAACAAGTGTTATCCTTGCATGAAGCCACACGGCTGGAGTTACCTTTATGATGCCCACCAATGTGGTTTTCATCATCAACATGCCTTCGGTGAACACGGAAATGGCATGCGTCGACTTGGCCACCTGGAAGGACGGCATGAGGAAGCAGACTGTTCATTGTACGCTAAATCGTGTTGATACCAAACACATTCCTGCGGAGGGAGCTGGTAGGAACGTTGGGTTGCTCGGTCAATGGCCAGGGTCAACGGCGGCGTGGTGTATTTCGCAAATATGCCCAACTGTGAGGGCGGGCACAAACAGGCGTGAGTAGGTTAAACGTTGAGTTTTATAAGGGCACCATGGGGTTACTAGCCCCTCCCCACCCATCCCCACCCCTCCCACCCCCCACCCAGCCCCTCTCCACCCTCCCCTCCCCACCCGCCCCTCCCCACCCTCCCCACCCAGCCCCTCCCCACCCTCCCCTCTCCACCCAGCCCCACCCCTCCCATTTTTGGATGCACGACAGATGGACACAATAATCTCCCGTGGGCTGGTAGAACCAGGTGGTTCCTACCAGTATAACCCCAGTGTCAAATCCTATTCTTTGAGGCTGCTAATTGCCTTGGAAGTACACTGACCCTTCACAGTGGTAACTTGTTCTTGGTTCTTTCGCTAAAGTCACGTAGAAGGGAAGTAATAAAATAATAAAAATAAAACATAATAAAACAATTCTCACTATTATGTTTTATTTTTATTATTTTATTACTTCCCTTCTACGTGACTTTACCGAAAAAACTAAGAAGATGAATCCCTGCAGTCACGAAAGCTTTAAATCGAGTGGTAACTTGTTTAGCATATAAATGCAACTGCATCTCAAGTTTGGCGGGGGGAGCGGGAGTACAATCAAGGTGGAGAGTGGGAGGAGGGTGAGCAACGAGGCCAAGTCAACAGCTCTCATGTCCTACTCTGATGTAATGTAATGAATCAAATCTTGAATACTTTTGGTATTCGTGCCATTCATCTTCTTGGTTCTGTTCTCCACCTGAGGGCGGCTGCTTGCGTTGTGGCCGAAACGTCGTGAGAATTATTTTATTATGTTTTATTTTTATTATTTTATTATTTTAATTCTACGTGACTTTACCGAAAGAACCAAGAAGATGAATCCCTGCAGTCACGAAAGCTTTAAATCGAAATTCGTGCCATTCTTAGAGCACCAGGCCATCACAAATGGCAGTGTGTTCCACGTCGGATTATAGTCTACAGATTGCACAGTAAGGGGGTTTCCGATGCTGCCAAGTGGTTTAGTTATCTGTAGGTTATATTTGAAACGTGGCAAATTTGGATCATGGGGCCAGCACACATGGCCCTATTCATTAAAAAAAACGTCATAGGATCTTTAATGTCTACTGTCAAGCAGACGGCAGTGTTTATGGTTAATGCACCCCGCAGTATTAATATGGCCGGACGTGGTTCACGCCCCGCGTACCTCTGCAACAAGCGGAAAACGCACTACCGTAAGAAATATGTGATAGATTTGATAGAATTTCGATTTAAAGCTTTCGTGACTGCATGGATTCATATTCTTGGTACTTTCGGTAAAGTCACGTAGAAGGGAAATAATAAAATAATAAAAATAAAACATAATAAGATAAAATTCTCACGACGTTTCGGCCACAATGCAAGCAGCCATCCTCAGGACGTTTCGGCCACAACGCAAGCAGCCGTCATTATTTCCCTTCTACGTGACTTTACCGAAAGAACCAAGAATATAGATTTATTAAACTGTGGTCTTTCTTTTTCTCAAATCATCTAGCAGCACAGTTGTCTCCGATTGTTGAGCTAGCAGGCAATTATTCACCCAACCCCTGTGATCTGATGAACCATCACGAAACATTGCTGTGGTGTGAAGGGCCATTTTCCAAAACATCGCCTGTTATATACTTTTCCATTCAGGGCCACAGCGTTATCGATGCGCGTGTTAAAAATGTTGTTTGTGCACCACTGCCAACGCAGCATCATAAGATAATCTGTCACGATTCAAGGGCCATGAATGCGATTCCTCCGGACGCATGGGGCGTGCGCACCTGGTACCGCGCCTCCAGCTGTGCGCACTCGCGCAGTTTGTCCTTGTCGAGACGCGTCGGAACCTCCAAAATGTTGTGCGTCTGCAGCTGGATCACCTGAGCCAGGAGGCCAAACATTGTCTCCGGGATTATCTGCAACACCTGTAGGGACGCACAAAGTTCCCCCCCCGGATAGCAAGACAAGCTGTTGGGGAAAGAGAGTGGCCTGTCCCACAAGAGGGCGGTGTGACCAGACCCACGCCCGGCTCACTTTTGTCTCCCCTGCAGAGGTCGCAACCGGGTACCCGATACCCGTACCCTACCCGATAACCGGCTACCCGTACCCGGCCGGGTACGGGTACGGGTACCCGTTTGCAACCCTGGTGCGGCCGGGTACGGGTACGGGTAGACCGTGAGTCACTGGTGAGTAACTGTTTGTCACTCATTTCCCAACGTCTTGTCTCTTCTCACAATTCAAGTTCCTAGAATCAACCCACCCGCGCCTGCAACATGGCTTCATCCCAGAGGTTGCAATCAGGTACCCGATACCCGTACCCTATCCGTACCCTACCCGTACCCGGCCGGGTATGGGTAGGGTACGGGTACGGCCGGGTACGGGTACCCATTTGCGACCCTGGTGCGGCCGGGTATGGGTACGGGTAAGGAATCAAAACCCGTTTGCGACCTCTGCTCCCCTGTGACGATATTTACACACCGCATCATGTGCTCATTTAAGGCCAAATCCATCTAGGAAAAGACCAAGACGGGTGGATTCAGATAATAATTTGTGGTCAGGTCGCTTCTAAAAAAAGCGAATAGCTCAATGGGCTTAACCTGGTAAGATAGAAAAAAATGCTTAGTTGTATTTGTATGTTTTTAAGTGATTTGTTTACATTTCCTATACTTTGTACCGCTATCTTGTTTGTGTATTGTTTGTAGTAACGTTCTGACCTGCCCCTACTGGACATCTGAGCTTCCTCCAGGATAATTACACATTCTGATTCTGGGCACGAGCAGCAATCGAACTCAGGTCGCAAGCTTCATAGAGCTCTGAAGCCCTTTGTTGGTTCTGCTGCACCTTATAAAAAACGTAAATAAGAAAACTAGCGTAGCGCGTAAACCACCACACGACTGTTCCTGCAAATAAGCACGTAGAATAAAAATAAACAGGAGCATACAAGTACAGTGTGCTTATCGCCTGGAAGAGCCACACACACACACATGGATAAGGATGCCCCGTTTTAGCCGTGTCGAATGCTCGGACGAGCAGCGTTATGCATTCATCTATTGTAGTCAGTGTTTAAATGTACTGTAGATATTTATAAAAGACAAATCGCGTAACATTGCAATAATTTTACTCGATGCAATACAATTGGATTCGTGAAGTGTCGAGTGGGATGTTAAGGATGGGGGTTCGAATCTGGGAGGTTCACCAGGAATTAAATGAAGTACTCGAGCATAGTTAGTTGATGGTCTCCAGTGACTGCATGATGAAAACAAAATATCTAAAATTATTTTAGAAAAAAATATGTAATTTTTTTTTTATTTGGCTACATTTCAGTTGTACTTCTCTGCAGCAGGTGACAGGTAAGGACACTTGCTAAATTATGGACTATAGGGGACTTCACAAGCAGCTTGGTGAGAATATGATTTTGCGAGCTATTCTCTAACACACGGGGGGTTGGTACTGGGCTGCAATAGCTGCAAAAAATGAAAATTTCGTCTCATGATATTACATTGATAGCACAATTGATATAGGTCCAGGCAAAAAGACAAAAAAACTCAGAAACATCCCAGCTTAAGACATCAGCATCAACTTAACGCTGAACGTGGACGCACCTTGCGAACGTAGGAGACAAGCTCGCCCGAGTAGTACTGGGACACACTCATGAGGTCTGGGCTGTTGGCCTGGTTGATCCTCAGCAGGGGCAGGTCCAGTGCAGATGCCAGCTGGCAGGGAAAATGGGCATGGGCAACGAAGGGGGAATGGCAATGAAGGGCAGGGCAGAATGTGGACAGCAGTAATGTATAACAAGGGTTGGACTTAATTTGTCTACACACCAGGATTGGTGGAATAAGTTCAGACTGAATGGATCTGTTCTTACTTTGCTCCGAATGACAAGTAAAAACTCCTTTATTATTTTGATAAACCAATCACATTTTAGGCATAAGTTCACTATAACAGCAATTTCATTCTCGACAAGCTATGGAAATAGCAGCAAAAGTCGTGCAAACATAATGGTGTCTTCACAAGCCCGTCACCAATTAAATTCACACGATCAATACTGTGACCAATATCTTGAGTCTACTGTATTTTAATGGAATCATAATAACCACGTGACTTTTTGGTTGATGTGTTTAGAATAATTAGCATAAACACATAACAAAACATCACAATCACCATGGTCATATCCACTGTATTACTTGTCCCTGTATTTAAAACTGTTTATCATGGTAATCACCTTGACACCATTAATGGCAGAAAGACGGTAATATAATAATGCTCCTAGTTTACTTTGTTTAAGCAGGTAAGAACTTAAGGACGAGGATGAGTCTAATTTGCAAGAGTGACCTGAGGTATTAGTCTGCCAGTAGGGGGCGATGATTGCTCTGTATAATATTCTTAGGTTTTTTCGGTAAAGTCACGTAGGTAAAAACATAAAAAAGTAAAATAAAATAAAAATAAAAATCACGACGTTTCGGAGGCAACACAAGCTTCCGTCTTCAGGTGGTACTGTCACAGCCACGACAGCTGTATCAAGTAAATGAGAGATTGCAGGAGTTACCACTGCGTTTATATAATGGTTGGAGAAGGTGGTGGGGCAAGGGCCGCATACTTATTATTAATATGGTAAGGTGAGGTTTGAGACTAAGAATAGACTGCATAACAAAGGCTGAGCCTTTGTTATGGAGAGGTGCGGTTTGTGACTCAACCTGTAACAAGAAGACCACCACTAAACATGGTTAAACAGTAATGGTTGTCTGTCAAATAAGATTGGCAAATAAGTGTAGTTAAATCTTTTTTGCATGGTTAATCACATCTTTCCAATGATCACTCAGTTTGTAACCGTCATCACGGTTGAAATTATGTCTGTGTTTGTATATTTGTATGGCTTCGTGTACAAACCTTTGATGGTAGCCAGGAGGTTTGCAGAGAACCTTGGTCTCGGAAAATACAATTTCATGAGAGCCCACCGAGTTGTAGCAATGATCGGCAACGGCCGAAGAATCAGTTCTGCCGTGTTTCAGATCTGACTTGTGCTCGCGGACATGATCAGAAACATGACGTTTCGTTTCTCCAATGTAGCAATCACCACAAATGCAACTCAATTTGTAGACTCCAGGATACTGTAAGTCAGGAACGACATCCTTCACAGATGGAATTAAATCACGGATATTATGCACTGTACTGAATCGGACTTGGATCTTATGTTTGTTTAGAATTTTGGAGATCTTTTTGGTCACGCCTGCTATGTATGGCAACGTGATACTTGATACAGCTGTCGTGGCTGTGACGGTACCACCTGAAGACGGAAGCTTGTGTTGCCTCCGAAACGTCGTGATTTTTATTTTTATTTTTTTTATTTTTATTTTATTTTACTTTTTAATGTTTTTACCTACGTGACTTTACCGAAAAAACCTAAGAATATGAATCATTGCAGTCACGAAAGCTTCAAATCTAGAATTAATGCTCTGTATAATCCCAATTGAGCAATTTGCGGTTAGTTTTTCTTGGTTCTTTCGGTAAAGTCACGTAGACGGGAAATAATAAAATAATAATAATAATAAAACATAATAAAATTATTCTCACGACGTTTCGGCCACAACGCAAGCAGCCGTCCTCCGGTGAAGAACAGGTCTGTCGGGAAGACAGCGTCTGAAAAGTTCCGACAGACCTGTTCTTCACCTAAGGACGGCTGCTTGCGTTGTGGCCGAAACGTCGTGAGAATTATTTTATTATGTTTTATTTTTATTATTTTATTATTTCCCTTCTACGTGACTTTACCGAAAGAACCAAGAAGATGAATCCCTGCAGTCACGAAAGCTTTAAATCGAAATTTGCGGTTAGTTTTTTCGAGTTTGGCAAAATAAAAATACTTGAACACTGGCCGTCATGTGATAGCCGTCTGGGGATCTTTAAAATATACTGTAAAGCGCAGAGCTCCGCAACAAGTGGGGAAAGTGCTGCCGCTATAGGCCGTGCCAGTGTCCTCGTGTTTGGAGCAGCATGGGTCTCTGCGTGTGTGAGTACCTTGAGGAAGGTGGCTCGAAGCCTCGTGACCATAAAGGGGTCCTTCTTGATGCCCTCCTGCATAATGCGAGTGTAGCTACAGCAGAACACATCCGTGGGGGACACACAGAGATTACATTCGGAATAAGGTAGAGATTTTGAAAAGCAGCTTTCATTGAAAGGACGCTGAGATGTTACATTTACCACTCTTTGGATGTCAAGCGTGGACTGTTCCCAAAGAGATTAAGAACATATTCAAAAGCTTTCAATCAGTGTTATGTGAGAAAGCTGAAAATAATATAGAAAATAAATTCCAATAATAGAGTTTTTTTTTTATTAACTATTGCAACAATACAAAGCGTTAGACAGCTCGTACAGTCTTGGCAAGTGTCTAAGAGGTTGCATCCATTTGTTTTTGGAGTGCAAATTTGCTGCACACTCACACAAAGGGATTGGATGCAAAATAAGATGGCTCAGTAATAAAAACCATGGAGGTGGACAGATCTTTCGCATTTGCAGCACCACACCTCTGGAACAACTTCCCCGAAGCAATCCACACACTCAACCCCATCGCTACATTCAAGTCACAATTCAACAGCAAATCTCTTTACACTGGCATACAACAATTAATTCACAGCCACAGCCTGCTTTCATTTTTTATATTTTAAACAACTCTAGATAGTATGTAAATATAAATATTTTTTCTCCTCATTGTGTGGCATTTTTGGTCAATTTTAAGTCACGGATGATTTGTGATGGCTCTTTGAGTAGCAGGTTTGTGCCAGAAAGATGTCACATGCATGTCAACAAATATTTAATTTACTTGACTAATAAGATCTAAAACAAATTGTTCTAATGAAGCTCTTTGAGAAATTTAAAACCATGGGCATGTCAGAATCAGCATGGAAGGCACCAGCGAGCTGAACATTCACTGGCCGGAGTGACCGACACCGAGAAGCCCAAAGATAACTGAACACAAAAGCAATCTTTCCATTTTAAATGAGAGCACCGTTTTGTGCGAGTTGGGAAAACAAACAAAAAAATATCCAGAAGCACAGGGGCGCTAGCAGGGTTTTTAATTAATAATTAACCAGGGTCAAATTCCAATCAACAATTAACGAAGTCAGGATCTTCATTCAAAATTTAACAGCACTGCATTTTAAATCAAGGATCGATGATGGCCACACTGCGGTGGACATCTGAGTGTAGACCGGGCGGCTGGTGACAGCGGTGGCCATGGCAAGCAGATGGGTGAGTGGGCGAATGAGCCAGCGTGCCCCATGGAGCACCTGTCAATGATTTCCCAGGCATAGGAGAGGTCGCCGATGATCTGCATGCTGATAAGCACCTCCTCCTTGATGTTGATGGTGCGAATCATCTGGTGCAGGAAGCGACGCGTGTCCGCCAGGAATTGGCACACCTACAAAAAGCGTCGGGAGTGTTTACCAACTTTGGCAACAGCCAACGCGTAGCGAAAAACAGTTGTTGAAGAGATATGTGACACACACAATTTCCGAAAACCACACCGACTCAAATCCTCGCAATCTCAGAAGATAAGCAGAGTTACGGCTTGTTAAACACTTGGATGGGATGCCTGAATATAGCCCGTATTGCAGAATTTGGTTACGAATTGTGGATGGCAGTACTGAGTGTTATTGCCTCATACATGCGGGTGTTCTCTGGGTACCCTGGTAAACCCCCATCAGCAAATCATGCATTAATGCTAATGATCTTATACCCCAATGTAGAACCCACTTGAAAGAGTCATGAGACTCGGTAAGACTTTGCTTGGTACGCAATTATCATAATCACTTTAAAAATTTCAACATTTGTTGTCGGATTGTAAAAAAAAATGCAGCCAAAGGAGTCACTGAAGTGTCACCAACATTTGAGCCTCACAAAAAAAATACAATCGTGGCCTTTTGTAATTCATGCAAGCTAATCTCATGAAAGTGCTATTTTAATGTCATACAGTGGAACCTCGGTATATGTCGTTAATTCGTTCCAGAAGGTAGGACTTATACCGAAAATGACGTAGATACCAAACGAATTTTTCCCATAAGAAATAAAGGGAAAGGAAATAATCCGTTCCAGAGGAAAACAAATGATATTTTATACGGCATATTATACATTAATGGGGTTGTATAAAATAATTTAGACACTAATTTCTAAAATGCATACAGAAGCCACGTGACCACGCTGCTGCCAGCTGCGCTGGTCACGTGGCGTGCCTCAACCCCACACGTCGCGCTCGCCTCGACCCGGGGCTCCACCCTCCATGGGGGCAGCCCCCCATGCCCCTCCCCCCCCACGTCCCCCGCCCCTCTCCCCCACGCCAGAGGTCGCAAACGGGTTTTGATTCCTTACCCGTACCCGGCCGCACTAGGGTCGCAAACGGGTGCCCGTACCCGATACCCGGCCGGGTACGGGTATCGGGTAGGGTACGGGTATCGGGTACCCAATTGCGACCTCTGGGATGAAGCCATGTTGCAGGCGCGGGTGAGTTGATTCTAGGAACTTGAATTGTGAGAAGAGACAAGACGTTGGGAAATGAGTGACAAACGGTGACTCGCCAGTGACTCACGGCCTACCCGTACCCGGCCACACCAGGGTCGCCAACGGGTCGGGTACGGGTAGCCGGATATCGGGTAGGGTACGGGTATCGGGTACCCGATTGCGACCTCTGCCCCACGCCCCCCGCCCCTCTCCCCCACGTCCCCCGCCCTTCTCCCCCACGCCACCCCGCCCCTCTCCCCCACGTCCCCCACGCCACCCCGCCCCTCTCCCCCAAGCCACCCCGCCCCTCTAGCTTTGTTTCAGTCGTGAACGGGGCATACGCGGGTACTGTACGCGGTGAGTCATCCCGACCCATACAAGTTCTAGCAAACGCGTCGTATCCCAAGCAAGACGTCGTATCCAAAAAAAGTTTTTCTCGAAAAAACACGACGTATACCAAATTCGACTTATTCCAAAGCGGTTGTATACCGAGGTTCCACTGTATATGTAAGGGACATTCTTTATAAGCCAGACCCATAAAACATATATATTGAAATACAATCCATGTTTTTCCTGCTGCATAGTGCTTTACTCCATTCTGATTTCTTAACCACACTTTCATCGTGAAAACCTTTTAATTCAAGAATCAATGGGTTTGGAATCCAGACTTCAATCGTCGAACTGAAGCAGGCTCATGATTGGCCGCTTGTGGTCACATGGTTAGATTCCTCACATTTATGAACAATCATATCCTTGTAGAATATATCTTGTCTTCGGTGTATTTTTAGCCCGGTCGAGGCTGCTATTTCTGAGTGCTCTTCAATCAATGCTTTGCTTTGTCACTGTGCAGCACAATAAACATGCTTCCTGATGCTTATGCATCATAATGCTCTGTCACCATCGTCATCATCATCTACCATCCCAAATGAGTAATGTGTATGTAATTTTCAGCACTGCAATGTTTCGGCCAATACCAGTTAACATTGCATGGTATTTTTGGCGATGGGAGGAATCCAGAGAAAACCCATCCAGCACAGAGGGAGAAGAACCTACAAACACCAGACAGAATGGCACCCCAGTTAGGGAATTAACCCAGACCCTTCTTGCTACGAGGCACAAGTGTTACCACTGCAATGCTACCCTGCCACATACCCTGGCCACTATGATCGCATTGCCCCATCTCCACCGCAGCGGTAATTTTACGAGCAAGGGGATAACCATTCAATCAATCAATCGGTCTTCATCTCACGCGCCAATTTCACCCTCAACCAGAGGTCGCAATCGGGTACCCGATACCCGTACCCTACCCGATAGCCGGCTACGCGTACCCGGCCGGGTACGGGTACCCGTTTGTGACCCTGGTGCGGCCGGATATGGGTACGGGTAGACTGTGAGTCACTGATGAGTAACTGTTTGTCACTCATTTCCCAACGTCTTGTCTCTTCTCACAATTCAAGTTCCGAGAATCAACCCACCCGCGCCTGCAACATGGCTTCATCCCAGAGGTCGCAATCAGGTACCAGATACCCGTACCCGTTTGCGACCCTGGTGCGGCCGGGTACGGGTAGGCCGTGAGTCACTGGTGAGTAACTGTTTGCCACTCATTTCCCAACGTCTTGTCTCTCCTCACAATTCAAGTTCCTAGAATCAACCCACCCACGCCTGCAACATGGCTTCATCCCAGAGGTCGCAATCAGGCACCCGATACCCGTACCCTACCCGTACCCGGCCGGGTACGGGTAGGGTACGGGTACGGCCGGGTACGGGTACCCGTTTGCGACCCTGGTGCGGCCGGGTACGGGTACGGAATCAAAACCCGTTTGCGACCTCTGGTGCAAGGGGACAACCATTCCATCAATAAATCGGTCTTCATTTCACACGCCAATATCACCCTCAACAAAGTAGGCATCAGTGCACATGACAACGACTAAACTGGCAGTGGAGGTCAGGCTGTGCCAGTGACCTGCATGTTGGTGTCCAGCTGGTGGAACACCTGGACCTCCTCCAGCGCCTGAATCAGCTGCACAGTCTTGCGCCCTGCCGCAGTGGCATCCTCCGATCCCAGCGACGAGATCTGCTTGGCCATCTCCCGGAACCACGCCTGGAGGTTTTCTGAAGCGATAGTTCAGGATGCAGGAGAGAGAAGAGGGGCAGGCGACAAGAGAAGTAGGTAATTATTCCACGTAAAGCAGTTGTGTGTTTGGTTTGTAAAAAAACAACGATCTGATATTAATGTGTTTCAGTTAATAAATTGTCTGATTTGGACTTTCGGATTAGTTTTTTTCTGGATTCTCTACGTTGGGGGTCATTCATAGTATGTAATGATTTATTATGTCTTTGTGCTAATAAAAGTGATATCACCTGATGCCATGTGACACCACTCTTGGTGGGAAAAGCATGAAAGCGAGGTAATAGAGGTGATGTCATTTCCTGTGACATCGCACTTTCAGATCAACTTAGAATAATCTTTTTGAATCGTTCTAAATTTCGTAGCTTGGTCCGATTTTCAGATTTTGCGATTGAGTAAAAAAATTACTGTCACATTTCTAGTATGTAACGTCGTTAGATTTTGGCAGAGGTGGGACAAAGTCATTGTTATGCAAGTCCAAGTCGAGTCGCAAGTCATCAAATTCATGACTCGAGTCTGACTCGAGTCCAAGTCACATGACTCGAGTCCACATCTCATAGGTGGGACAAAGTCATTGTTATGCAAGTCCAAGTCGAGTCGCAAGTCATCAAATTCATGACTCGAGTCTGACTCGAGTCCAAGTCACATGACTCGAGTCCACACCTCTGGATTTTGGGTTATTCACCATAACGTCACAAATCTGCTTCACCATTAAAATGAAATAACCTTCAAGTTCTTCAGCCAAACATGAACATACCATTTGGGCTAATGTTCATGAATGTTTTGGTGATAAAATAAACTTGATGTATATTTGTTTGTATTTTGTTCGTGGATTGCAGGAGCGATTTTTGGGATTCGTGAGTTGTCACCGCTTAGGAATGACTAGAAATTGAGGCCTGGAGGGCAAAGGTTAATAAGAAAGGCAGAGGGAAAAAATAAACATTACAATAAATAGAACAACTTTTCAAGCTAAAAGGGAGCTCAAATGGAAGGAAGGACCACACCCGTCAGACCCTGGATAGCGACTGGCGGCGGTGGAGGCAACGAACGAGATACCGTTCTTCTCGACGCGCGTGAGAGGCTTGGTGCCGGAGAACACCTCGGCCATCTCGATCATCCTCTCCGCTGCCTCGCTCCGGAAGCTCTCCCACTTAAGCTGTTTCTCCGCCAGCATCAGCCGGAACATCTGGGGCAACCGCCACCACCGCCACACCATACAAACCACAGTAGCGCATGGTGACCACGCAGCTTACAGCACAGTTACAACACAATTGTAATCTCATTAATTACTTGGTTTTTTTACGTTCACCATTTTTTTGTTATTTTCAATTGTGCTATAGGAATCATGTAATTTACTGCCATCATGAATCAGTGTGGGACTGTGTACATATATTGAACTGCTGTCGCACCATACGTAGCCAACCGTGCTAAACGGAGGTGTGGACTCTGGCAGTACAGTGCAACTGAGCATGTCAGAGACCTGCACACGATCGGCATCATCACATCCGACGGTCACGTGACGCTGTGCGCAAAGACAAATTGATAATAGCTTGCGGATGTTTATTGTCTGGGCGGCCAGCACCTCCTTGAGCTGAAACTCCAGCTGAGCCGTGTTGAGCAGCAGCTGGAACATGGTGTCCGGTCGGTACTTGCAGTCAGCCATCACCTGCTCTCGCACCTGCCGGGACCTCTTATTGCTGGAGTCGTAAGCTACACAGGAGACAACAAAAGGTGAGGATGTAAGGGTCAAAAATAACAGGGTGCCATCAGCAGTTTTTAAATTAAGCATTTATTACTTTTTTTTACCTACGCGACTTTACCGAAAAACCTAAGAATATGAATCCTTGCAGTCACGAAAGCTTCAAATCTAGAATTGCTCATCTCACCTACTGCAAGATGTCTGACCAGCATGGAAGAATAGGCCAAATGCCTTCTAGTAGAGAGCCACTTCCGTGCCCTCGTTTAGGAGGCCGATCTTCTATCTTACAGGTACACGCTAATTTCTCACATTAACATCACTAGCCCCGGCCACTTCTTTATGACCCTTGGGCTACACCCATTTCAAACCTTTTAAAACAGTCTGTCTCAGCAGCAGACCATGCTTTCCCACCTGATGACGGACGCTTGTGTTGCGCCCGAAACGTCGTGATTGATTACATTTTCTACCCACGTGACTTTACCGAAAGAACCAGTCACGAAAGCATCAAATCAAGATTAGAGGGGTTCTGTATAGTGCCCTCTAGTGGCGGCATTTCCACCAGCAGCAGTGGTGTGAGCAATCAGTTGCATGCTTGCACCTCTCTCTACCTTCAGTAACATTAGATTAAAGCATTACTGGTTAAATGTGTAAAAAAAAATCCGGAACTAAGTTTTTATTTTGATTTCAAGCTTTCGTGACTGCAGGAATCCATACTCTTTGGTTCTTAAGGTAAAGTCGTGTAGGTAGAAAATAAAATAAATCACGACGTTTCGGGCACAACACAAGCGTCCATCATCAGGTGGGAAAGCATGGTCTGCTGCTCGTATGCCATGAAAGTGACTTATAAATACTCTTATTTGTAGATTATGTTATTTTCAGTTTGCTTTTGGGCGAGACCACAAGTGTTTATTTTGAGGCATTAAATGGTTCCGTGTTTTTGTAGTTTTAGCAGAAGTAAAACTTTTTCAAACCAGTTTAACACGTGTAGGCTTTCGCGATCAATATTATTCATAATCAACGTTTTTAGGTTAGATCGCGTTATTTATAAATGTGTCGTAACCCTCCACCACCCGACACGGCCAATCAGCAAAAAAAGTGTCACGTTGACAAAAGACAAATCGTTCACTGCTTCATCCCACCGGTGTGTTGAAGAGTGAAACCACAACATTTACAAAAAAAATTTTCAAACCAGATAGCAACTGCGCTTATCGAAGTCTTTTAAGGAACACAACACTTCCAGATAGCAGCAACTTACACTGTCAGATGTATCATGAACTTTGTGCAACAGGCTCAAAGCATAATTTCAATAGAATAATGCACCGTGCAATTATTTAATCAACCCTTTTAAATGTACCACTGTACCAATTCTCAATTCGTACCTTATGATAACATAGACAATCAGTTACAAATAATTAATGCATTCATTAAATGAAGTGAACAAAATTGTAACATAATTAAGTGGTTTGAAGCTTTCGTGACTGCAGGAATCCATACTCTTTGGTTCTTTCGGTAAAGTCACCTAGGTAGAAATAAAATAAAATAAAACAAATCACGACGTTTCGCTTGTGTTGCGATCGAAATGTCGTGATTTATTTTATTTTATTTCTAACTACCTGACTTTACCGAAAGAACCAGTGTTTTTATTAAGTGGGTTCTCATTAATTAAAACAATTGCAGCTGCCGGCAAGTCAGTTTTAATGGGTGATGGTAAGGTTACTTCAAAAAAGTTTTGCAACGATGCACAGGTTAATAAGCATAGCAACAATTATTTTTTCATCACCATATGTATGTTGAATATTCTTGGTTCTTTCGGTAAAGTCATGTAGAAGGGAAATAATAAAAATAAAACATAATAAGATAATCGTAGGTGGCGGGGGAAGGACAACAACCTAAACACAAAAAACATTTCTAAATAAATGAGTGTTCAATCAAAATGAAAAAAAACCGTGTTGACATTTCTGGCGACCGGCCTTCTGCCTTCGAATCGACGACGCGTGAGCACGCTTCTCGACGGTGGGTGCCACGTGTGAACAAGAGCTTCGTGGCTCATCGGATTCCACCTCCAGCCTAAACGAAAGATCGCGACTCTCCGACCTGACTCTGCGACGTGCAGCATGGCCCAGCGCAGGCTGACGTTGCAGTCGCGCAGGCAGTGCAGCAGCTTGGGGATGGAGTCGAGGACGAACTCCTGCGTGAGCACGCCCTCCGTCAGGTACTGCCTCACCTCCTTCATCACACCCTCCAGCTTGCGAGCGTGGCGGCACGCCTGGTGTGAGTGGGGGGGGGGCAGTGGTGGTAGATGGGGGGGCAGGGAGGGAGGGGGTGGCCAGACCAGGGTGTGCAGGTGGGAACGTCGGGAGTGTGTGAGGTTCAAGTTCATTCAATCAAGTTCAAGTTCATTTATTAGGTATAGCCCTGTGAGCTATTCGGCTCTTGAATCGGGTGCAACCGCAACAAACAAAAAACAAAAACATGAACAAAAAACATCTTAAAGTGAATATGTGACTAAGTGCAAACAGAAAATCCAAGAAAAGACAGCAAAATATTGCAGAAAAAAACACCGTACACCAACGCTGTGTGCAAAAATCCCAGTGGGATGCAAGTCAAACAACAACAACCACAAGACAACTTAGATTAAGGCCATCAGTCTAACTCTGTACTACAACAAACAAACATGGCTAAACCAATACACTTTTCGAAAATCTCCAAAATAAAGCCATGAAAGCAATGAAAAAGCAATCATAGGAACTGACGGAATTTTCACAATAAATGGCATAAACAACATGTACTACCAAAACCCTGCAGCCATAGCTGGCTGCATGAGTCACTCTACAACATCAGGAGGTGGGGAGGAAGAGGAGATGGAGAGAGATAAGTGAGAAAGGGAGGTCAGGCACAACACGAGAATTAACACGTTAGATACTGACAGGTAGTACTGGTTAAATGCAATCTCGTGGGTGTGTGTATATACTCGTGTATATATATCGAGCATGTAATATTACCCCCACGCTGTGATAAAATTTTCGCAATTTGGAATCGATTTGATTCGTTTGTTTCGAAATTTTGCCATCGTGTTTTGTATTGTTTCTCAATGCTTGCATGCACAATTGAACGCATGGGTCTCTATCCCGGGAAACTGACTTTTGGGCCAGGCTGTATCGTGAGCGTAAGCATCTATTTGAATCAAATAATGCAGGTTATGTATGCATGTTGAATTTCTTTTGCACCGTACACAGCCAACCATGCTAATCGGAGGTTACCATTACCCTCGCGTGTAACTAAATTACACAGCAGTATCATAGAAGTATCATATTCCTGTTATCTGCACTACCCATACGATAGTGTTGCGTGTAACTAAATTACACAGCAGTATCACAGCAGTATCATATCCCTGTTATCTGCACTACCCGTACGATAGTGTTGCGTGCAAATCATCACGGCTGAACGATAAAGCATGACCAAGTGGACAGCGCACGCGACTGATTACCGACAGTGGAGTGGCTGTGGGTGAGGCCAGGCACACACCTGCTCGCGAATGTTGCCCGGCTCCAGGGTGTTGTTGAGTGCAGTCTTGGCTGCTTTGTATGGCTCCCAGGCCTCCATGAGGTTCACAGTCATGCCCATGTACACGCTGATCACCTGCGGGGAGGACAGGAGTGTGACTCGCTACTTTCCATTTGGCCTCTTGTTCGAAACAAACAAGCTGGCAAGACTGTCAAATAGAGGAGCATCCGCTTTGGAGAATTATCAAAGAAACGTGTGCAAATAAACAGTAAACAGGCAAATGCTCCTTCATATCTTAATAACACAGAAAGGTGGACTCACAAACAGCAGGAACACACAACCTCACATCATGCCTTGCATGCATGTGGTGTGACCATCACATTGCATGTACAATGCTCTCAGCCTTGTCCAGACCACCAGTGCAAGAGCTAAATGTGTAGCTGTATTTTTAAGCCACAAATTTAAAGAGAGTAATAATGTGGCCATCCCAATAAGGCTGAGAGGAACGCCCCTGGCAACACAGTGGGGGTGGCTTGCAGGGTGTTTCCTGCCTTCGAGAGGTAGAATTTTGGGGGCAGCCACCATTTTTACAGTGGCTTGGGTAATGATTCACACAAAAAAAGTCGACTAAAATCTTCTGTCAAGTAATCCACTTAAATGACTATTACACACATTGCCGTGCACTCATATAACCTAAACAAACTTATCGACCAAGCGAGCACAAGCATTGGTTGAGTTCATGCTCGTGTACTGCCAGGTGCTCACCCAGTTGTCGGGGAAGTACTTGTCGACGATCTCGCGCATCTTGGCCTGTTGCGTGTGCAGCGTCGAGGGCTGCAGGTACAGCAGCACATAGAGCATGGCGGCCTGCGTGGCAAGCGCTGTGCTCCGATGCTCTGGCAAGGGATACGCCGACACCTGCACGCAGCGGTGCGAGGTCCGGTAAACGCCGGGCACGAGTGGATTAATGATCAACATTGCAACATTCATCCAATTATTGGGGGTTTTGGATACATCATTGCATGCCTATTAGAGACATCAGTACTGCAGCAGTCAACTTTGCTCGCTCGGTTCCAGCCACGAAAGCAGCGTGTCATTATACTTCTACACTGCGAGGCGGAAAGAAGAAAACATGGATGAGATAACATATGCAGGTTCATGAACATAATTTAAACCATTAATTTAAAATAGTGGATCTGGCAGAACACTTTGCTAGCAGAGGTGATGGACAACTGTCAAGAAAAATAATAATGGAGTGGCAGCCAAGGAATGGAACACATCCGAGAGGACATCAGATGAGGAAATGGAGCGATGAAATCACATTGTATGCAGGTACTCGATGGATTATTACATCGAAGGATCACGAGGGGCGGTGACGGTTCGGGGAGGCCTTCATCCGGCAGCGAATTAAACATTGCCGCTGACGATGGATCAGGTGGCAGCATCATGTGGCTGGTTTAGCCCGGGGGGGGGGGTGGGCGGAGGAGGTGGGGCGTGCAGATCGTGCCTGGTTGTAGATGTCGTCGGAGCGCAGGCGTCCAATGAGCATGCTGATGAACGTCTCGCTCACGGGCACGCGCTGGAAGTAGCTCTCGGGGTACCCGACCGGGCGGCGCGAGCCGGGCGCCGACGAAAACCCCGTGCTGCGCAGCAGCTTGCAGACGTCGTCGATGTTCGAGTCGGCCGAGGAGCGAGCACCGCTAGAGTCGTGAACGACGCACGACTCGGCGATCAATGGCTCGGCAGCAGCGAAGCCGCCTCCTTTGCAGTCTCAGGTTTGCAATAGTTTACGACTTGAAATATATAGTGCCTCGCACGGGTATAAGTAATACAAGTCGCGGAGCACAATTGAACACAACACTTCACAAATAGTCTCGTTATGACAGTTTCATTTGTGGGACCTTTTTTGCCAGTATCAAAATGTTTAAAAAATAAGAATAGGCTTTACCCCTTTCAGACAATAAAACAGTTAAGATATTCAAACACCAAACAGATACCTATTTCAAGGCATCAAGTCTGCATTGACCACACGTGCTTGTGGAAAAACATGCAAACCAACATGCTCTGATAATATATGGCATTGTCTTTGAAACTGATTGGCCTACACCAGAGACAACCTTCTTTATGGCCTAGTCTCACCAGTGTTAATGCAAAGAACGCCAAAAGGCGAACAGTAATAAAATATCAAAAAATAAGTTTTTTAAAAAACACGCTTTATTGAAATGTACTGTCCGAGCTGCCCTTCCCCCTGCCCCCTTCCCCCATCGCCCCTCCCCTCCTTCCACACCCCCCGCCCCTGGGAGTGGCTCCCCGAGGCTTGCCGTGACGTCAGAGACCACGTGGTGATTTACAGCCAACGTGAGTTGAGCGTGGACAATTAGAGCCGTAAAAAAGATTGTTTAAAATGTTTTTTTTCATTTTCAATGATAGAATATAGTATTGTCATCAGTATGACATACCTAGTTTGCAGTCGATAGCACACTGGGAAGTGTGTAAAAATTGAGTTACAAGATTTCTTTTTTGAGGATACAACAGACAAAGTGAGTTCAATAAAAGCGTGTAAAAAAAGGCAATGCAAGCATGGGTTGATCAGTTACATCTATGGGCCCTTTTTGTTTGCACCATTAGCATGTCATATTGGCAGACCATTTGCCGACATTAACTCAGAATTACAAAAAGTTTCCAAGACAACCAACAACACTGAATGAAAACTGGAGTGTGTTGGGTGGTTGGACAATTTAATATGTGCATCTCTGACAATTTGAATCCTCACCTTACAATTTCTGCAAGGCATGTAACCATGCAATCAATTGTTAAAAACACTTCAGCTCAAGATACATATCGCACATGTGAGAAACAAATATTTACGATGAATATGGAATTGTATGTAATCGGTGTGTTTGTGGCAAACTTGCAGCCACTGCACATTCTGAATGAACCACAAGTGCAATAACACGGACTATTGAATCACGCCCCCTCTGAATGCTGCCAATTCATCAACATGCTGGGGGTTGAATTATTACACGCTTCAATTCTACAGAGCATTACAATGAGGCAATGTCTACTGAAAAGCGAACATGAGACCTTGTGACACCATATATAACCGAAAACATTTGTGTTCTAGCATATTTGTTCTAAATAAAAATTGACCCATGAATAAATAATTAAATGTTTTCCTTTCATGCATGCCGGTTTATGCAAGTCACTCCTGAACTCATAGCCCCAAATGGCTGACGTGAGCAACCCCTTGGTGTAAAAAAACACAATGAATATATAATACTGTGTAACAATTTTTTTTTGTTCCTGGGTAGTAAGTGTTATTTCCTAATTGCTTAAAGCCTCAAAAGTAAAAATTTTGAAATTGCAAAAGTTTTTTATTTTAAAATGTTATTGAAAAAATATATCAATCTTCAAATATATCACATGTAAAAAAAGTTGCAAAAATCTCTTACACATTAGTCATGGGTGAAATAAATGTATTTGTGTAGGATGGTACAGAGGGGAAAAGAGAGCCACGAAGTTTGTTATCCCAAAAATTTGGCAAGAAACCACTGACCACTCGGGCAACTGCTACTTCTGCATGGTGGACCCTTCAAAACGTCTGACTGGCAAGAAGGCACCTGCTATCACGTATCCGGACCTTCCTTCATCCATCGCCCCGGTGCCACACTGCCATGAGCTCCCCGCACCCACTACTCCGGAGAGAGAGCGGCCGTCTTTAGAAGAGAGCAGCAAGTCAGAGAGCGAGGAAGACGTCGTAGACCCAGATGACAATTTTAGAGGTGGAGCTGCGAAGAGAAACCCATACTACCCCAACCAAAAAGAAGACCTCAATAACTTGATCAGAGATCTTGGTCTCACCAAGTCCAATGCTGAGCTTTTGACATCTAGGCTCAAGCAGTGGAACTTGTTGGATGAAAGTGTGCAAGTCGCAGATCGGAGGAAGCGTCACCAATATTTTTGCAGCTTCTTCACCCATCAAGATGTGCTCTGCTTCTGCCACAATGTGACCAGTCTGTTCGAGGCAATCGGAATCTCCTGTAACCAGAATGAGTGGCGCCTCTTCATTCACAGCTCATCCAGGAACCTCAAAGCCGTGCTGCTCCATAATAGTAACAAGTACCTGTCTTTTCCGCTGGCTCACTCGGTGCACCTCAAAGAGAATTACAACAGCATCATGACCTTGTTGGACGCCTTGAAGTATGAGGAGTATGGCTGGGAGGTCATCGGAGACTTCAAAATGGTGGCATTCTTGATGGGTCTCCAAGGCGGTTTTACCAAGTTTCCCTGCTATCTTTGCCTTTGGGACAGCAGGGACACCAAGGCGCACTACCACAGGTGGGACTGGCCACAGTGGACCGAGTTCTCTGTGAGGAGGAGCAACGTCAAGTGGGAGCCACTGGTGGACCCCCGGAAGGTGCTGATGTCACCACTGCACATCAAATTGGGCCTTATGAAACAATTTGTCAGAGCTGTAGATAAGGAGTCGGCAGCCTTCCAGTACCTTCAAGACTTCTTCCCTAAGCTGTCTGAGGCAAAGGTCAAAGCCGGTGTCTTCGACGGACCACAGATAAAGAAAATTTTGGAGTGCAATGATTTCCCCAAGAAGCTCAGTAGTAAGGAGAAAGCGGCTTGGAACAGCTTTGTCGCAGTGGTTCATGGCTTCCTGGGCAATCACAAGGTCGAAAACTATGTGGAGCTGGTTGAAACTCTGGTGAAGAACTATGGCACAATGGGCTGTAGGATGTCCCTCAAAGTCCCTATCCTAGATGCTCATCTTGAGAAATTCAAGGAGAACATGGGAGCATACTCGGAGGAGCAAGGCGAGCGCTTCCACCAGGATATACTGGACTTTGAACGGCGCTACCAAGGATAGTATAACGAGAACATGATGGGAGACTACATTTGGGGGCTGATTCGTGACAGTGATTTAAAGTATAATCATACATCTAGAAAAACAAATAACTTTTAAATCTTTTGTAGTCATTTTTGTATTACTTTAGTATAAATACATGTTAATTTTGATTAATATATTGTTTTTTCTAACTTTATGTGAATGAAAAGACACAAATTAGCCCTTAAAAATAGGTACATTTCAAATGATCACTATCCTGGTCGGAAAATAGCCATTTTCTATACTTTTTAAGCATAAGCAATAACGAAATAACACTTACTACCCAGAAACAAAAGTTGTGTTACATAGAGTATAATAATGATAATCGGCATTTTGCTTTTATCCCCCGCCCCCAAGCAATTAAATTGAGAGAAAACTGTAATAAAAAAAGCAGATGCAATATGAGACATGTGTGCTTTACTGCATTTACCTGTATCTGTAGTAGGAGACGAGCATTCTTTCCCGTACCTCACCCTCGATCCGCTGATCAATCACCAGCAACATCACTCCGTACAAGTAGAGTGCCTCACACTGCCGACCACACACAAAGACAGGCGCTGCATGCTTAAACATATGCTGTTGAAATGAGTTTCAGGCCAAAACAATGGAGGATTCTAAACCCTGCTTTGCAGAAAATAGCAATTTTATTTTAATAGCAGGAAACATTCCCCTGTCTGTGTATGTTATTATCTCTACTTGCTTTGTGCCCGATTAACTAGGAGGGAACACAGTGATACAAGGCAGCCCGGTGCATTTAAGTTGGGACCACATATTGCAGATCCATGAACTATTATGCGCCTTTTGGCGTCATCTGGTCCAACACCATGTGAGACTAGGCTCTAAGAAAAGCTGTCTCGGGTGTGGACCAATCAATTTCAAGGACAGTGCATACATTATCAGAGTTGTGTTTTTGTTTGCATTCCGACCGCAGGTATTGTGGTCAATGCAAACATGACTCCTTGTAAAAAATGTGTCAGTTTTGTTGTCAGATAAAAGGGTAACAAAACAATTATCATCGATGAACAATTGATTGTTCATGAGCCTAAAACAGTAAACTATAGAAGTTAGGATCACGGAGTTTTAGTGACCAGTGGAATCATTTACACATGTGACTACATTGCACAATTGTACTGTCAGGTGCATAACATGGAAGGCAAGCTGATAACAGAGTACTAAAAGCCATGCATGCTGATGTAAAACACACAAACCATGAGTTGCTTTCCATCCTCATTGAGAAGAACACTCTCCAGGGTTTGCTGAATGTACACCCCTTCAGATAAATCCTCCAGGTATCTGGAATGTAAAATTAGCACCAACGGCAAACTTTCACATGTTCGTTCGTGATACATTTTTGATGAAACACAGACATTTCAATCAATCAATCGACCTTTTTTTTACATGCTAATATCGCCCTCAATAAAGTTGGCATCAGTACACAGCTGAATTTGCTTGGTAAAAGATTGGTGGATCTGGAAACCTGGACTGTGATGAAAACAAGGCCTGGAGCCGGTGCTCTAATGGTTAAAGGTCACAATATTATTGGTTGTGGTGTAAAAATGATGGGTAATTATTATCCAGGAAAACCTCACCGAGTCTCATGACTCTGCTACGTTTTCACAGAAGGGGGCAATGATTGTAATACATACCATACAGGTATCCCTCAATTTATGAAAGGAATGCATTCTTCAAAAAAACATGCGTAAAACGAAATTTCGTAAATCGTAATGGCTCTTCCCATTAATTTAATGCAAAAACGTAGGGATGTTTTTTGGACAGTCATTCCAACTGTACTCCTAACACACATATACACCGATAGCACTTTTCACAATACAAAAATAATAGTAAATAAAGTTAATATTAAACGATTGCATTTTTTTTTTACCAAAATAATTAAGCTTTTCAGTGAACTCACCAAAAGATCTGCTTGACGAAATAACTGGTAAGGTATTGTAGAGGCATTACTGATTCAATGTTGGGATACCGTGACACCGTCACGGACCGATGGCGTAGCCTCCTGGGTGCTTCTTATTTGATCTCATGGCGCGTGCTGTGTGAAATTTCGCTCACGTGGAAATTCTATTTAATTAATCGAAAAGTGCCAATAATTTGCAATTGCGTAAATGCTACATTTCATAAACCGAACGTTCTTAAAATCGATGGACACATGTATATATTTCAACCGAGTAATTTGCAGGAAAACTTTCTAATTCAATAAACTTGGACTTTGACACCACGGGATCTTTAACGTCCACTGTCAAGTAGACCACCTGTATTTTGATGATTCAACAGGTTAATTATTCTTCTTGTCCTACCCCCGATTAGCAGTTGGCTCCATACGGTGCGAAATAGGTTCAACATACATACACCCGCAGCGTCATTCAGGGCTGCTGCTGAATTCATACAAAAAACCTCTGCAACAAGCAACGAACGCGCTACCGCTAGCTAGGTCATGCCATCGTAATGCGAGTACCTGTTGAGATCCACAATGTACTTGTGCACACTCTCAAAGGCCAAGTAGAAGCGTGTGAGGATTTCGATGTAATTCTCTCGTATCTCCTCGTCCAGGTCTTGCAGCTCAGGTTTGGCATCTATTCGGCTATCCAACAGCTCGCTGGTCTGTGGTATGAGGAACAAAGCGATTGATAGTAAATCACATCACGGATGGGGCAGTAAATGACATAACGAGATAAACATGTCAATGAATGCAAAAAGTGAGATTTGTTTTACGTTGGCCACTGGGTAACAAATGTGAGTAAAATAAGTGTGCCACTGTGTTACGTGTGCGACCAGACCCAGTGTGCCACATTTGACAGATGACAAAAAACACTTGTACCACTGTGCTGACATTCATGAGAGGATGCCCAGGGGTACCAATATATAACAGGAGTGTGCTCAAACTCAAGTCTAACATTTAAACTAAAAAACAAACTAAAAAAAAGAAAGTTTTTTTTATTTATCAGACAAGGCCCACGGAGCTATAATAGCTATTTTTCATAAGCGACCTGGCTATCACAAATGATGGGTCAACGAAGTGGCTTATCACGTGGAGATTTATAGCAGCCAAATACTCCAAACGCATGTTGATTCTAAATGTGGAGGGAAAAACCGGAGACTATGTGTGCGAATGTATGACTGGTTAAACACCAAAGCCAGGTGTACATTATGAACACCAAAGGCAGTTGTGCTGGTTACACACCATTACCATTTGTGGTCCTGCAGCCTGAATAAACTCCAGGTTAAGGTGTGTTGATTAAACAGAAGTTCCAGCCGTCCTAATGAGTGAGTGGTTAAACTCCGGACCCAGGCGTGTGGGGTAACGAGTTAAACTCCGGACCCAGGCGTGTGGGGTAACGAGTTAAACTCCGGACCCAGGTGAGCTGGGTAACGAGTTCAACACCGGACCCAGGCGTGTGGGATAACGAGTTAGACACCAGACCCAGGCGAGCTGGGGTAACAAGTTCAACACCGGACCCAGGTGTGTGGGTAACGAGTTAAACTCCTGACCCAGGCGTGTGAGATAACGAGTTCAACACCGGACCCAGGTGAGCTGGGTAACGAGTTAGACACCGGACCCAGGCGTGTGGGATAACGAGTTAGACACCGGACCCAGGCGTGTGGGGTAACGAGTTAGACACCGGACCCAGGCGTGTGGGATAACGAGTTAGACACCGGACCCAGGCGAGCCGTAATCCCGAAACCCCTGCACGCCACCCGCACCTTGAAGTAGGAGAAGTCGCTGACGAGCTCCCCGTACTTGGCGACCTCGGCCCGTTCGCGCAGGCGGAACACGGGCGGCACGAACTCGGCGAGCCTCAGCAGCTCGGCGATGATGGCGTTCCCGCGAGACACAACCCGTAGGATTGCCTGCCCGCACAGGTTATTCTCGGCGAGGAAGTCCACCATGGTCGCCCTCGACTCCCTCCTCCCCGAGATCCGGAGGAGGCCTGTAGGCCGAAGCCTCGACCTCGCCTAGCGAAGCCTGCCGGCTCACCTTCACCTCTCCCTGGCCGAGCTCTAGAGGCCCGGGCGTCCAAAACCCGCACCCCGACAAACCTGCAGCGGCGTGTCGATTTGTCTCGCGATCTCTACGCTACGGCAATAAACACGTTGCCTTTCTTTCAAACGCTCGGTCTTTGCTTAAAATCGATCGTCAATATTTCACGAGGCGGTGAAATTAGAAATCGAACCGCGGGTCACGTGACACAGGGGCTTGGTGCAGGGGAGCGCGTCACGTGACGAGGCGCTCGCGCTGCACGTGACGCGGCCCGTCACGTGGTTGGGATTTCCCATTGCCCCCCCCCACCCTCCTCCACAAAGACAAAGATCCCCCGTGTAGCCTTCACAGACCGATAGGGCAAGTGCCCCCCCTCCCCTCTAGTGGCGATGTTGACTACACACCACCCGCACCGGATAATTACTCATTTGAGGCTGAGTCGACCTAGGGGGGCGAGGAGAATAGCCCCCCCCCCCCCCGGGACCGGTTCGAGATAAAGTGGAACTCTGGCGGCGCTGGTTCGGAGCGCGTGGCGCCAACCGCTGCACCACCGCTCGCGAGCTGGTCACCCCACACCCCCCTCCACAACCAACGTGCATTGTGCAACGTAGACGCCCAAGTGCATTGAGTGGTGAGTTCAGGTCCTCTCCCCCCCCCCCTTGCATTGAGTGGTGAGTTCAGGTTCTCTCCCCCCCCCCCTTGCATTGAGTGGTGAGTTCAGGTTCTCTCCCCCCCCCCCCTTGCATTGAGTGGTGAGTTCAGGTTCTCCCCCCCCCTTGCATTGAGTGGTGAGTTCAGGTCCTCCCCCCCCCCCTTGCATTGAGTGGTGAGTTCAGGTTCTCTCCCCCCCCCCCCTTGCATTGAGTGGTGAGTTCAGGTTCTCTCCCCCCCCCCCCCTTGCATTGAGTGGTGAGTTCAGGTTCTCCCCCCCCCCTTGCATTGAGTGGTGAGTTCAGGTCCTCCCCCCCCCCTTGCATTGAGTGGTGAGTTCAGGTTCTCTCCCCCCCCCTTGCATTGAGTGGTGAGTTCAGGTTCTCTCCCCCCCCCCCTTGCATTGAGTGGTGAGTTCAGGTTCTCCCCCCCCCCCTTGCATTGAGTGGTGAGTTCAGGTTCTCTCCCCCCCCCCCTTGCATTGAGTGGTGGAGTTCAGGTTCTCTCCGCCCCCCCCCCCCTTACATTGAGTGGTGGAGTTCAGGTTCTCTCTCCCCCCTTGCATTTAGTGGTGAGTTCAGGTTCTCTCCCCCCCCTCTTGCATTGAGTGGGGGAGTTCAGGTTCTCTCCCCCCCCCCCCCTTGCATTGAGTGGTGAGTTCAGGTTCTCCCCCCCCCCCCTTGCATTGAGTGGTGAGTTCAGGTTCTCCCCCCCCCCCCCTTGCATTGAGTGGTGGAGTTCAGGTTCTCCCACCCCCCTTGCATTGAGTGATGAGTTCAGGTTCTCCCCCCCCCCCCTTGCATTGAGTGGTGAGTTCAGGTTCTCTCCCCCCCCCCTTGCATTGAGTGGTGAGTTCAGGTTATCTCTCCCCTCCCCCCTTGCATTGAGTGGTGGAGTTCAGGTTCTCTTCCCCTTTGCATTGAGTGGTGGAGTTCAGGTTCCCTCCCCCCCTTGCATCGAGTGGTGGAGTTCAGGTTCTCTCCCCCCTTGCATTGAGTGGGGGAGTTCAGGTTCTCGCCCTTTGCATTGAGTGGGGGAGTTCAGGTTCTCTCCCCCCCCCCCCCCCTTGCATTGAGTGGTGGAGTTCAGGTTCTCTCCCCCTTTGCATTGGTCTCGCTCAGCTGTTCCCCACCCCCCATCCTCCGGACGTTGACGAAACACCGCCGACGTTTTACTTCTTCAAAAGGCGACTTCCTCACGGCCGCTGCGTGTCTGTCAGTCCAACACCCAACTCACTGCCCACCCCCCCAGAGAGAGGTAGGTGCGTGAACTGACTGTCATTGGCTTTGTGTGTGTGTGTGAGTCTACACATGTGCGTGTACACACGTGTTCCTTGCGTGTGTGTGTGTGAGTCTACACATGTGCGTGTACACACGTGTTCCTTGCGTGTGTGTGAGTGAGTCTACACATGTGCGTGTATACACGTGTTCCTTGCGTGTGTGTGTGAGTCTACACATGTGCGTGTACACACGTGTTCCTAGCGTGTGTGTGTGTGAATGTCCACGTGTTTCGTGCGTCTATGGGGAGCGATAGTGAACGACGACGACGAACCCGGCAGGTCCCCCGGGGTTCGATTCCCGCTCACGGAACCTGTCCCTGGGCCTCTCCCCTAGGTCGACTCGGCCTCAAACGAGTAACCCGGGGAGACAAAGGCGGTCAGGCGTGGTGCTTGGCCACCCACCCCCTCGTGTGCCGTGCCACGGCCTTCATAGGTGCTACTCGCTAACAGCACTTGTCACCTACACAAGTCCATTTTACAAGCGACATACACGGGGTGGGTGTCTCTGTGTGAGTCTCTGTGTGTGTCTCTGTGGGTGTCTCTGCGTTTCACGTGGCCTCAAGGTGCACATGGCCTGGCACAAGCGTCGTGGTGACGTCACCGCCACTTAGTGGCGAATGGCGGTTGTTGTTGTTGCCTCTGCGTGTCTCTGTGGGTGTCTCTGTGTGTGTCTCTCTGGGTGTCTCTGTGTCTCTCTGTGTCTCTGTGTGTGTCTCTGTGAGTGTCTCTGTGGGTGTCTCTGCGTGTCTCTGTGGGTGTCTCTGTGTGTCTCTGTGGGTGAAGCGGTGGTGACCCGGGTGACCGGGCCTCCCCTAGGTCGACTCAGCCTCAAATGAGTTCCTGGTGCGATGTGTAAACATCGTCACTAGGGAGACAAAGGCGGTCGGGCGTGGTGCTGGCCACCCACCCCCTCGTGTATCGTTCTGGCCTCCATAGGTGCTCGCTAACAGCACTTGCCCCTATAGGCTACACGGGGGATCGTTGTTGTATGTATGGTTGTCAATCTGCCTGTGTGTTCTTTGAAGATTCTAGTGGAGGAGCTGTGGTTTGGGAAACTTTGTCAACTCTACTGCTTTTTCTGCTCAACTTTAATAGGCGTTAATTCTAGATTTGAGGCTTTCGTGACTGCAAGGATTCATATTCTTAGGTTGTTTCGGTAAAGTCACGTAGGTAAAAAATTTAAATTAATAAAAGTAAAATAAAATACAAATAAAATAAAAATAAAATAAAAATCACGACGTTTCGGAGGCAACACAAGCTTCCGTCTTCAGGTGGAACCGTCACAGCACGAATTTCTCATTTACTTGATACAGCAAGCGTGCTGTGACGGTTCCACCTGAAGACGGAAGCTTGTGTTGCCTCCGAAACGTCGTGATTTTTATTTTATTTTACTTTCATTAATTTAATTTTTTTACCTACGTGACTTTACCGAAAAAACCTAATATAAATGTAATAGGCGTTCCCTTGAACGAGCTCGCTCCAACAGTCAGTGTTGGTGTGTGTGTGGGGGGGAATGTATGGGTTCTGGGCCTCCCCTAGGTCGACTCAGCCTAAAAATGAGTACCCGGTAGGCGGTGCGTGAACATCACCGCCGGGGAGACAAAGGCGGCCGGGCGTGGTTGCTGGCTACCCCCCCCCCCTCTCCTGTGCCGTGCCGGCCTTCATAGGTCATCGCTAACAGCACTTGCCCCGACAGTATGCTAAAGCTACACGGGGGATCTTTACCTTTGTGTGTGCGTTGCCAGTGACACCAACGCGTTTCCTATGTAACAAGAGCCCTTACTTTGTGTATTGTGCGAGAGGTCGACAGCTCGTTTTGTCATTCGACTGCTGGATGACGACCTCCCCGGCCACGCCTGGTCAGCCAGGAGAGTTGTTTGACCATACTTCACCACCCTGGTTGGTTAAGTGGTGGTCTGGGGGGGAGTGGTGTGTGTGTGTGCCCAGGACTGGTGTACGGGGTTTTTTTTCTGCAATATTTTGCTGTCTTTTCTTGGATTTTCTGTTTGCACTTAGTCACATATTCACTTTAAGATTTTTTTTGTTTGTTGCGGTTGCACCCGATTCAAGAGCCGAATGGCTCACAGGGCTATACCTAATCAATGAACTTGAACTTGTTCCAGATACCACTCTCTACCGATGTTAGTCGTTCAGGTTGCCCGGTTCATAGAGCATGACCTATCGGGGCCCTGTCATAAGAACGTGGCATTTCCAGCACTGGGTTATAATCAACACTAATTAAATTGTGAAATTAGTCAACTTTCGTTCATCCAGAGTAATGGGGTGAAGAGGGAAGGGCCTGGATAAAATGGGGGGGGGGGGGTGATAGCAGAAAATCCATCAACTCTTTCTTAGCTCCTGAACATATTGACATTTGCAAAAATATAACTTTATTTCAGCAAATTTTAATTTAAAGCTTTCGTGACTGCAGAGATTCATATTCTTGGTTTTTTCAGTAAAGTCACGTAGAAGGGAAATAATAAAATACAAATATAAAACAATAAAAATTATCACGTTTCGACTGCAACACAAGCAATCATCATCAGGTGTGAAATCCACAGCAAGAAAATGTTCTTGCTGTGGAAATTTTCTTGCTGTGGATTTCACACCTGATGATGATTGCTTGTGTTGCAGTCGAAACGTCGTGAATTTTTTTTATATTTTTGTTATTTTTTTATTTCCCTTCTACGTGACTTTACCGAAAGAACCAAGAATATTTATTTCAGTAGTTTACTTTCCGATCATGTAGGCACTGAGTGACTGACCCACGACGACTGAGTGAGGAAGAGCAGCTATTAATGAAACCACCGATGGATGCGGATTGGCCAATGTTAATCCACAGCCCGAATAATCCGGCCAAGGATACGGACTGTACTTAATATGCGTGGGGGGCAGCCGCTGCGTGGTGGTACAGATTCACCTGTGTGTGTGTGTGTGCATCATCTCAGTCATCTCGGTCAGTCGACCCGTGGCACCTGGGTCTGCCCCGTGACCTCCTGCTAGCGGGCGTTCGACACTTCACGTGGCCTCAAGGTGCACTTGGCCTGGCACAAGCGTCGTGGTGACGTCACCGCCACTTAGTGGCGAATGGCGGTTGGTGTTGTTGCATCGCCAACAATGTGCTGTGTCCGCTTCAACAAGATGTGAATCTGCTGCACTTGATTCCACTCTTTTGCGGATGAGACGCTCCTGCTGTATCGAGTTCGCACCTTTGTTATTAAGGGAAATAGTGTCAACGTGAATTAGACATCACTTTGTTTCAGGCATAGCTTAGAGCAGTGGTTCCCAACATCGGCCGGTCCGCACGGGTCGAGAAATATTGGGACCCACCGGCCTGAAGTTTTGCACCATGACCAGCGGTACTAGCGGTGATGCACATTTGGGGGGGGCCCTAAGCAAAAATATGTTTGACCCTGCCGCCCCAACTCCCCTTTTGATTCATAAACTACAGAGATGACAGGAAAGATGATGCTAAATACAGATGAGACAGATGCAGTGAAATGAGGGTTGTCGACAAGATATAAAAGTGGAGTTAGATGACAGTAGAGAGATGCAGACTCAATGAGAGTTTTATGTTATTTCGATGTTTAGGTTGATTAGGATTTGAATAAAAGCTGATAATAGTTAAACCCTATTTTTTAAGGAATCCCAGCCCCCGTGAGCTGCTTGGAGCCCGAAGCGTGTGTTTAGGATTACTCGTGCCTAGCGACACTACATACCATAATTCCACGATTGCATGTAGAGTTTACAACACCAGATATGTGCAAAATCCATTCCATATACAGTGAAGGCATCTTACGTAACGCTCCCCCGCCCCCCCAAAGTGTGAATTCGCTGTTACACAATTCATTCATATTCTAGGGACATACGTCACACTTACGCTATGCGTTTCACAGTTACACGTTGAAGGGAAAAAAACTAAAACATTGTAAAGTTTTTTTTAAAACTACATTTGAAATGATAAAAATTATAGCAGCTATGGCAGCACCCAGCGTCACGGGCTGGGAGTAACATCTTAGATCTGCCTTTGCATGCGTGTTGCTGCTGCAAGCAGCCCACGGAAGCATTCAAGAAGGGTAATCTTTCTGAGTACTAATATATTTACTCTTAATTATTTGTTATTAAACTCCGTATTAAGTAACTTTGTAATGTTAATATAGTTATTAAGTATTACACTTATACATATTTTGTAAATCCAGGGCTTATAATAATGAAATGATAATCGCTTTTGTAATCGGTACCGTACCCCCCTGTATAACATGCATGTCTTTGGGGAAATAGACTTCATAAAGCGTGATTCGAATTATGCGCCGTTTTTCAGGAATGCGTGCCGCGCGTAATGCGAGGGACGCCTGTGTATACACTTAATTTGGTGCTTTCGTGACTGCAGGAATTACTCTTCGGTTCTTTCGGTAAAGTCACGTATAAAGAGAAAATAATAAATTAAATATGTATATATATCATGCAACCACTTCCTCAATTCTGTTAAACACCTGGGAATGACAAACGCTTGGGTAGGCACATCGCCGATATTACATTTAATGCGAGAGTTTACAATCGACAGAAAACAATGGGAATTCACCAAAGAGCAGCAATAATTAATGATCAGCACATGTCCTTCAGCCAGCAGCAGTGTGGAAACAAGCTCCATATATCCAAGCGAATTAGCTTTAAATGTATGTAATCACCGCGCGTGGATTGTACACAAGTGATGAGCTCAGTGGGCCTTGCTTCCTTCCTCTGCCGACTCCTCTGGAAAGGCTTCGAGTATCTTGATCAACTGATCACACTGAGGAATACACACGCGCAGCGAGGTCAGTGAAGTGCGTAGAGCCATATGTATTTTAAAATTGACACTCTCTTTGTTCACAAGTGTCTGAAGATGCTTTTTAAAACACATTCCTGCGGAGGGAGCTGGTAGGAACGTTGGGTTGCTCGGTCAATGGCCAGGGTCAACGGCGGCGTGATGCATTCCGCAAATATGGCCGACTGTGAGGGCAGGCACAAGCTGGCGTGAGTAGGTTAAACGTTGAGTTTTATAAGGGCACCACGGGGTGACCAGCCCCTCCCCACCCAGCCCCACCCTCCCCACCCAGCCCCTCCCCACCCTCCCCTCTCCACCCAGCCCCACCCCTCCTATTTTTGGATGCACAACGGACGGACGGACACAATAATCCCCTGTGGGCTGGTGTAACCAGGAGGTTCCTACCAGTATTTAAAAAAAAAACTGCCCATAGGTGCAGCCCTGCAATTGTGTGCTCACACCACTCACTGATGGAGGGGGTCCTCTAATAGACGTAACTCACGAGAGCGCCTCTAAGACGGTATTTGACCGACTCTTCCATGATGGCCCGACGTCTTCGACGCAAGATGTGGGAGTCCCCACACTTTACCCCACCACACACGAAACCTGCCGATTGACGAACTCTGGTGTGTGCCCATTTATACTGCCCCATGGACAGAGACGGTGGCCTGGGTGGGATTTGAGAAACATGCCCTACGAAATGGCGAACTCTTGGAGTCCAGTGTGCGAATCGTTACCCCACAGCTTCCCATGAATATAGGAACACGTAAACTTGTGTTACAAAGACTAAAGAGTAACATAAAGGTTACATAAACAACCTATGCCTTTCTATGATCAATAAAGTGGCAACTATTTAGCTGATCCTCTATACAAAAAAGGAGAACCATGGGTTAAAATAAATCATTAAGCTGACGATCTATGCATCAAAATCACGCAAGTAAGAACTGACTTACTATCTGTATGTGTTGCCCGTAATGGGTTCAAGCGGCCCCCAGGAGCCACATGGTAGCCGCTGCATTCAGCGCAATATTGGAACAAAAAGCAGTTGTTCCCAGACACGTGGGAATAACTTGGAGCCAAGGTGGCCCATGAAAGCTTTTGAGAGGGCTCAGCAATTGCAATTCCTTTGGTTTAAGAGTTGAGGGTGGAAGCCGTCCTCCCTTCCCCCTTACGTTCCCATGCCTAAGTCATCGTGTTTATTCAGCCATGGAACGTTATTCCATGTCGGCCAGTTGAACCACGCGCCGCCTACAGCCACCGTCTAATGAGCATAGGAGTGGGCCATTGTGGCAACTTTATGCATGTGCAACACCTTTTATCATTATCGTCCTCGAATCACTATGTACCCACTGATGATTGAAGGCCTCCCCATCCCGTTACAATGCCTCACGGTCCTGTAATGCCACCCTGGCACCCGGTCACCTGCCACTTACTCCTCTAACTTGAAATTCCTTTTTTAATGATACCCTTGTCAAAAGTAACTCAACCTCTGGGACCAGGGTACCCGACACCCGTACCCTACCCGATACCCGGCTACCCGTACCCGGCCAGGTACGGGTACGGGTACCCGTTTGCGACCCTGGTGCAGCCGGGTACGGATACGGGTAGGCCGTGAGTCACTGGTGAGTAACTGTTTGTCACTCATTTCCCAACGTCTTGTCTCTTCTCACAATTCAAGTTCCTAGAATCAACCCACCCGCGCCTGCAACATGGCTTCATCCCAGAGGTCGCAATCAGGTACCTAATACCCGTACCCTACCCGTACCCGGCCGGGTACGGGTAGGGTACGGGTACGGCCGGGTACGGGTACGGGTACCCGTTTGCGACCCTGGTGCGGCCGGGTACGGGTAAGGAATCAAAACCTGTTTGCGACCTCTGATCTGGATTCGGTCCCTACTTGGTAGCTCTCGGACGCACCGTGACAAACCACCAGGTGTTGAGCCTGTAGGCGAGCCGCAAGAAGCCTATTTGGCTGGCCGGTGCGAGCACGTGGAGGTGCAGATGAGTCACGGAAGAGAAGGGCGGCCAGTGGAATCCCAGCCTGCCTTGCACGCACACACGTCCGCTCATGTGTGTCGTCCCCCACAGCAAAAACATGAGTAACAACAGCAGCATGGGACACACTCCGTGTGGGTCCGCTCCTGGCTCTAATGTCTCCCCTAGGGGATTTTCTTCTGTCAATAACATATTTCTTAATTTTGTCACCTGAATGAGTGTATTTTTTTAACGCACAGTCATCATCTCACCCTTGATAATAAGATATCAAGATTGCAAGCCACTCCAGGTGCCCTGGTAATAGCTTATGCTACAGCCCCATAGATGTCATTATAATGATTAAAGCGAGTTGGTGGCCTCAGCCTATACAGATGTATATACTGTGCACAGCAGTGCCGGATTATCCGAGTAGCAAAAGTAGCTACATATGCTATAGGCCCCGTACTTTCAAGGCCCCGTGCTAAATGCTTTCAAGCTATCAATTCCGGTTCAGTGATTCTGCACTTGCTCTATTACTGAAGTACTATACTGCTTTCAACTTTTATGAACGACTGGGTGTTTAAGGTTAGCGATTTGTCGTATTATGTGGCTGAATAGCGAATGAAAAAATACAATGACTTTACTATGTAAGTAAAAAAATTGTGTTTTAATATTTGTGTTTTTTTTATTTGGGGCCCCTTTATAACATGTCATACAGGCCCCGCACTAGCTTAATCCGGCACTGGTGCACAGAGGATTTGTGTCTCCCTGTTCTGGAGAAGGGCAACTATGGGTCCGCTTCTGATGAGACGACACGTACAACCTTTGGAGAGGAAACCCAATCCGTAGGAACTGCGGTGGAACACTTAGGGTTGGATTTCTGACTGTGCGGGCCGCCGATTATCGCCACACTCTATTCATGAACAACGTTCGAAGGATAACAAAGGAAACACTTAATTCTTTTCCTGCAATCGAATCTGTCAGAGATATTATTTGGTGATGCTGCTGCGTTGGCAGTGGTGCACGACCGGCACAAATAACAAAACAAAAACTCAACACATTCGTCGATAATGTTGTGGCCCTAAATAGAACAAAAAAAATATACATAATGGGTGACATTTCGAGCAATGGCCTTTCTTCATAGCAAACACAGTTCTCAGCATCACGTTTGCGGTGTTGGATCGCAAGAGCGGGAAGCCACGTCACGCTTGCCTGATGTCAGAGAGGTCGCTCACGCCCTGTCGCTGAAGGACCTCTTTTCCAACACGAACCATCTCGTTCACTGGCAACGGGAAGTCAGACGCGCGAGACACTGTCAGCCATGGCGGCAGAACATTTGCCTTACAAGAACACACATCCACGGAGGGGGGCAGGGGGCGGCGTTTCAGAGTGCCGTTTTATCTCACAGCTCATCTGAAACATTCGAAGGGTACCCCCCCCCCCCAGCGGCCGCTCTCCCCGCGGGCACAAGGAGGCTCAGTAGCTGGCCTGCAAATGGCCATTGGTGTGCCAGTCGGGAACGATGATTGGCTATGTAGAATCCCATGCCGTGGATAATGGGGGTATTTTGACTATGCTTCACCGCGCTGCTCACCGCGGGTTTGTGAATGCAGAGAAACACAGATGCGAGTGCATAGAAGTATGGTACAACAATGTATTTTGCTGCAACTTCTCTCGAATGTCCACATCTTAGCCCTGCTGCAGCCTACAGCACTTGCCATGCAGGAATATTGCCCAAACAAGCACTGTCCAGGCTCAACCGTGCTTGGCTTGAGAGATGTAGAGATCAGGTGCATTGCAGGTGATTTATCGCAGGCAAAAACATGTACAGATTGAAGCAGTTTCTAATCACAGCGAGCATAAAACGTAATCAAGCCTCAATCCTTATTCGACATGTTACTTGCCATTTAAAACACCCGAGTTCAGCCGTAGTGTCAATCACGTAGTGAGCGGTGGCCGAGATTCGAACTCATAGATCACAGTGCAGTGCGCTAATCACCCTGCCACCCCCCCCCCCCCCCCCAAAATCGCACACAAATTCACAGAATCACTGACATGTTATCTCATCGATTTTGTCAGCCACGTGAACCAGTGTAACTACAGTTTTTGCTGCTCCCGGTAGACATAGAAAAATGCCTTATCTGGCCCGTGGACGTTAGTACCTGCAGTGGTGGGGGAACACGATCGTAGGTGGAAGGCAGCCAGTGTCACAAGTACTCCGGCTATGTCTATGCCAATTGGCGTGAGGCCCACATCCCTACCCCACGCAAACAACCCCGGTGGAGGATCCAGTGGGGGATGGAGGCAATCGCCACCCCCTTGAGACCCCAACAATTGGTATTGTACCGTATTGATATTAACCAGAGAAAACAGATACAATTTTAACAGGTATGAATTTTTTTGCGTTAGATCGCGTAAATATCAACGTGTCGTTGAGCCCACCTCTAGCGGACACAGCACACCCGTGTACTGGAGAGTAAACCCACAGCATTTGCAATTTGAGTTAGCGACGTTCCACTGGTGATTACAACCAGCATCACCAGGCGATTGCCACACTTGAATTCCTGTGGTTAAAATGTCCCACACTCCTAGGCCTCAAATTAGTGGCGTGGCATCGTCGGCACACCCACACAAGTGAGAAGGTAGTATCAGGATTTAATACCTGCTAAATAACTTCACACAAATTAAAAAACATTGCATTTTACTACAATAAAGTATGCAACACGACTGTATTTACATCCATTATAACTAAGACAACATGATAACATCACAGAATCCTTACGATCATTCTAACCTTAATCGTCACGTAATTACATGTGCCTTCATGTTAAAATATCTAACATACTTTATTGTAATCTAACGCAATGTATGTGTAATGTATGTGGATACATTCATCTCGGGTATTACTTCCTGCTCATCTGTGTGGGTGTGCTTGTGTCATGCTACCGATTTAAAGCCCAGCATTGCAGGGCAATTTTCACGACAGGAGTTCAATTCTGACAACCGCCCTACAATGTCGGTTTTAACTACCAGCGAAATTTTTCGTCAAATTGTTAAATGACTTGGACCTCTCTTCGACATACCAGTGTGCTGAAGCAATACAAATTGGCACATTTCTTCACGTGACAACATTATTGATTCGACTGCGTCGTGTGGAGGAGGGAGTACGACACACATTGGCACTGTACTCGCGTCGTCTGACCCAACAAAAATAAATTATGACCCATAACAGTTTTGTTTATTAACATAGGGCCCTATTTAAAAAAAAAAAGCTTGAGTTTCTAGATCCGCCTCCAACCAACTGCCACTTTCGCAGCCGGCGAACTCACCCAGCGCCACGTGGCGCCTCCGTAGAGACTTGCAGTTCCCCACGTGGTCGCGCGGAACCACCAGGTAGTGGTGCGGCGCCCCGGGGTGGATGTCTCGGAAGGACGATAGATGCTCATCCTGAAATGACGCACGGGGCTCCATTAAGGCCATGGACACGCTCGCAAGATCCGAGGGCAACCATTTGCTGATGTTTGTCACAGCAGTGCGTTTACTCTGAGCCACGATGGCAACTTGGTTTGCGTAGAGCAGTGTTCTTCAATTATTTTCAAAAGGTGGGAGGTTCACTTTCGCCGATAAGACGTCAGTGTGAGGACCGCCTCACCACCTGCTTTCACGTGTGTATTGTCGGGGGTCGCATGTCAGCGACCGCACTAAAGGCCACCAAGGGCCGCCTGGCAATGAAGAACACTGGCGTAGAGCAGACGTTCCGAATGACATGGTACGCGTACCACTCATCATAGTGGGCACTTACATGGGCTTCATAGTACCCTAGTCGTAGGAGAACATCACGTTTTGGGCATCATGCCCAAAACGGCCTGTCAACTATTGTTAAACTGCTCTTTGATATCCTCCTCGGATGTCTCGGTGGATTCGTATGCTTCCACTCCTGACACATTGCAACGTCTAAATCGTTGTCTGGCTAAAATAATGTGCTCATCCACTTGTGCACATTTGGTCATGCACTTTGCTATCCCCGTTGCTAATGGGAAAAAAAACACACTCCTGCCCGTTTACCATCCTTCCTCCCACGATGCGACAGTGTGCACTCTCCTAGGCCCGACTTGCGTTCATCCACCTAGTTGCACTTAGCCCACAGATTGTGGGATATATTCGATTTTAATGACCCCCCTTTGGGGGTCATCACAATACATGCTTCAGTTATGTAACAATCCACTGCTCAATGAAGGCCTCTCCACATCATGTTCATTACGAGGGTTGCGTAACCTCACCATGCTGGTCAGTCCGTGTCACGTATCACTTGCTAACTGATGTTAGTCGGGGTTAGAAATTTTACTCAGGTGACTGGGTTCACAGCGCAGAGCACTAAACACTGTGCCCCTCTCTCCCCGTTGTGTAGTCCAATAGGCCACAAGAGCGAGTGCTCTTAGCAAGCACCGGCTAAGGCCGGTATGGCACAACGGAGCGTGGTTGGTCAACACCGCAACCCAGCTGGCCACCTTTGTCTCGCCAGTGCCGATGTTTACACATTGCACTAGGTACTCATTTAAGGTTGAGTCGACCTAGTATTGGGGGCCCTAAGTCCAGTTCAGACATTCGTCACCGATGTTGGCCGCGAGTAGGAGTTGAAGACGGGTCGCCGGGTTCGTAGCGCAGTACGCTCACCACCGCTTGCTTAAACTAAACTTTAAATAATGTTTATTTTACCAGGCAAGGGCCACTGAGCTATATAGCTTTTTCAGAAGCGACCTGGCCACCAATGATAGCTCAACGGAGAAGCCAAATACTCTAAGCGAATGTTTCTAAATGTGGAGGGAAAAAGCCGGAGGACCTGGAGAAAAATCCACGTGACCATGAGGAGAGAGACGCACACACTCCAAATATACAGGCGTCAGGGTCGGGGATCGAACCATCGGACCTCCTGCACACCAGGCGAGGCAGATGAACATCTCGCCACCGTGGCACACCACACCTAACGTACAACCAACACACACCTGGTACACGAGCTCGCAATCTTCCTGCTGTCCATTGGCGATCTTGCAGAACAAACACGTGGGCTCTGTGTCTCTCCTCGTCTCGGCTGCGTCCTCCTTCTTCCCGTCACTGTCCCCATGGTGGGATCCCTCTGCAGACATCTCCAGCAGATCGAGGCAGTAGCAGCAGCAGCAGCAGTGGGTGTACACCTGGGCAAGGAGGGCAGGCGAAGCAGGCAACCAGCCAGCCACACTGACGAAACACAAACACACGCACACATTCAATTGTGTTGTGCAGAGGTGGGTGGGCGGGCGAGAAGTTCCTAGACCCAAGTCTTAACATCATGAGTTGAACTCGTACATGTTAAAAGGTATACGGATTTCTCGACCACCGCGTATGAAATCTATGCTGCTCCATGGCCGAAGTGTGCGTTGTCGTATTCCCCAGATTATAAGACGCAATGACCACCCCGTGTTTTAAAGTAAAAGTGTGGAGCGGGGGGGGGGGTCTTATATTGCAGTAGGTGCGTCTTATATTGCAGTAAATGCGTCTTATATTGCAGTAGGTGCGTGTGTGCAGCCACCTATGGCTAGGCCTCGGCAAGGTAAGGTAATTTACCCTTTTTACCGGGTAAAAGGGTAAAGGTAAAGGTGTCGACATGCCAAGGGGTAAGGTAAAGGGTACAGGGTAAAGGTAGCTCGGAAGAATTACCCGGTAGGGTAAAGGTAGCGCGAAGTATTACCCGGTAAACACGGTGCCTTGTTTACCGCTAGAAGCTCTGTGGCGCAGTCCGTGGCCTCCATTTAATAAGTAATATTAAAACAAACTTTATTAAAAACACGCTTTTATTAAATGTACTCGTAATGGCAGAACTCCACGACTCCAGGAAGTGGCCCTGAAGCTTGCCACAGCGTAAGTGAGCGTGGTGATTTACAGCCAACGTCAGTTGAGCGTGGACAATTAGACCCAAGCCGAAACATAACATTTACAAAAGAATGTTTAAAAATAAATATCTTTTTAATGATAGCATATAGTGTTGTCATCAGTATGACATAAGTATACCAAGTTTGCAGTCGATACCACATTAGGAAGTGGGTAAAATTTTAGTTACAAGATTTGAGGATACAACGATGACAACGACAACAAGTGTGTAAAATTGAAATCATCGAGAGTATTCTATATGATTAAAGTGCTCTACCTTATAGCATTTACCGTTATAAACCTTGTTCATGTGTAGTTCCCTAGTAATTACCACGTAATCGGGTAATTTGTATGGGGTAAGGGTAAATGGTAGGGTAAAGGTAGACTCGTTGCTTTTTACCTATTACCTTTAACCTTACCTGCTAACGGGTAAAAGGTAGGGTAGAGTGATTGTATTGTGGTAAGGTAAAGGTAGGCTCGTTGTTTTTACCTTTTAACTTTTACCTTACCTTTCCGAGGCCTATCTATGGCTGCAGGGTTTTTGTGGTACATGTTGTTAATGTCGTTTATTGTGAAAATTCGGTCAACGTTCCTATCTATGATCACTGTTACATTGCTTTTATGGCTTAATTTTGGTGATTTCGAAAAGTTTTTTGGTATGGCCATGTTTGTTTGTTGTTCAAGTTCAAGTTCATTTATTAGGTATAGCCCTGTGAGCCATTCAGCTCTTGTAGTACGGAGTTAGACTGATGGCCTTAATCTAAGTTGTCTTGTGGTTGTTGTTGTTTGACTTGCATCCCACTGGGATTTTTGCACACAGCGTTGGTGTACGGTGTTTTTTCTGCAATATTTTGCTGTTTTTTCTTGGATTTTCTGTTTGCACTTAGTCACATATTCACTTTAAGATGTTTTCTTGTTCATGTTTTTTGTTTGTTGCGGTTGCACCCGATTCAAGAGCCGAATGGCTCACAGGGCTATAAATAAATGAACTTGAAATGAACTTGAGGTGACCAGATGCGTACTGGTTAGTAACGGGGCACAAGTTTGGTTGTTTCATTCTATTTGCCCGCAATTTGAGAGTGCGTGAGATGACCACACACACAACACACACAAGGTCAATGCTAACTAAGCACGTGCACCCGGGAGACGGAGCGATGCAGTCGGCTCGTGTGCATGAGTGCCACGCCACTTGAATCACACAGTGACACGGCGTGGGAGAGGCTTTAATGCAGCGGTGGACTGAGCATGGTTCTTGTTGTTATGATACCGGTTCAAGTTCAAGCTCATTTATTAGGTAGAGCCCTGTGAGCCATTCGGCTCTTGAATCGGGTGCAACCGCAACAAACAAAAACATGAACAAAAAACATCTTAAAGTGAATATGTGACTAAGTGCAAACAGAAAATCCAAGAAAAGACAGCAAAATATTGCAGAAAAAAACACCGTACACAAACGCTGTGTGCAAGTCAAACAACAACAACAACCACAAGACAACTTAGATTAATGCCATCAGTCTAACTCTGTACTACAACAAACAAACATGACCAAACCAATAACGCTGCCCCCTGGCCGCCTTTGTCTTCCCAGCGCTGATGCTCGCAGCAAGGCAGCGAGTACAGTGCTGTACAGTGCAGTACTCGTTTAAGGCCGAGTTGATCCAAGGGGAGCCGGAGAGGGCCCTGCAAAGAGGCCTGCAGGGCCCCCCCCCCCCTCCCTCGCCGGTGCCAGATCGGATCGCATTCGGTACTAATTTAAGGCTGATTCGACCTACAGGGCGGCCGCGTTCTGACCGGTTCGGACATCACTCGCCCATTGACGCGTGGGACCGGAAATGCAACGCGAGTCAAAGTCCCCCCCCCCGTTGGTTTAACGCAGCGTTGAGTGCGTTAACCACTGCGCCACCGCTCCCTCGCCACCACTGTGTGTAGAGACACAAAGAGAGACACACACAGAGAGAGAGAGAGACACACACAGAGACACAGAGAGAGACACAGAGAGAGACACAGAGAGAGACACAGAGAGAGACACAGAGAGAGACACAGAGAGAGACACGGAGAGAGACACGGAGAGAGACACAGAGAGAGACACAGAGAGAGACACAGAGAGAGAGAGACACAGAGAGAGACACACACAGAGACACAGAGAAAGAGACACACAGAGAGACACACAGAGAGACACAGAGACACACACGTGTGTACACACACACACGTACACACGTGTGTAGCGGTGTATTCGTTACTCACGGGCGCCAGAGATGATGTTCTTCTTGTTGTTGTGTTCGGCAACAATCCCTTCGCGTGTCCAAAAACGAAAGCCGCACAGGAAATTGTCACGGGCCGTTTAAAGAGAGCCCTGGCAAAAATTGTCACCGGGCTCTTACCAGGGGTGGCGCTACACCATCACATTCATATCACGTCCGCGCCTTGGCAAGTCATTAACATTGTACTGGTAGGAACCTCCTGGTTACACCAGCCCACAGGGGATTATTGTGTCCGTCGTGCAGGGAGGGGCTGGGTGGGGAGGGTGGGGCTGGGTGGGGAGGGGAGGGTGGGGAGGGGCTGGGGTGGGGCTGTGTGGGGAGGGGCTGGGTGGGGAGGGGAGGGTGGGGTGGGGCTGGGTGGGGAGGGGCTGGGTGGGGGGTGGGTTGGGCGGGGCTGGGTGGGGAGGGGCTGGGTGGGGGGTGGGTGGGGTGGCGCTGGGTGGGGCTGAGTGGGGGTGGGAGGGGTGGGGCTGGGTGGGGAGGGTGGGGAGGGGCTGGGTGGGGAGGGTGGGGCTGGGTGGGAGGGGTGGGGCTGGGTGGGGAGGGGCTGGTCACCCCGTGGTGCCCTTATAAAACTCAACGTTTAACCTACTCACGCCGGCTTGTGCCCGCCCTCACAGTCGGGCATGTTTGCGGAATACACCACGCCGCCGTTGACCCTGGCCATTGACCGAGCAACCCAACGTTCCTACCAGCTCCCTCCGCAAGAATGTGTTTGTAACTTAATTCCGCGGATTAGCAACTGTCGGGATGGGGGGCCGTCCATAAATGAAAATAATAGAAATAATTATTTTATTTCTATTATTTTTATTATTAATAATAATAGAAATAATTATTTTATTTCTATTATTTGTATTATTTATTTTTACCTACGTGACTTTACCGAAAAAACCTAAGAGTATGAATCCTTGCAGTCCTGAAAGCTTCAAATCTAGAATTTAAAGTTGTATTTAGATGTGTTACTCGGATGATGTCCCGGCTATTTTACAAGGGAGATATCCGTGGTGCGTGAGCACAGCAGTAATATAACACAACGTCAATATTGCAGTGAACGTGTACAGGGTCAAATTTCGATTTAAAGCTTTCGTGACTGCAGGGATTAATCTTCTTGGTTCTTTCGGTCGGTAAAGTCACGTAGAATGGAAATAATAAAATAAAACATAATTAAATCATTCTCACGACGTTTCGGCCACAACGCAAGCAGCCGTCCTCAGGTGGAGAACAGGTCTGTCGAGAAGACATAATAAAATAATTCTCACGACGTTTCGGCCACAACGCAAGCAGCCGTCCTCAGGTGGAGAACAGGTCTGTCTTCTCGACAGACCTGTTCTCCACCTTTACCGAAAGAACCAAGAAGATGAGTACAGGGTCCTTCTAGACTATCCAGAGTGGTGATATCCAAACATAATAATTTATTCTTCGGATTATAAGTTGTGAAGATGAGTCTTGTAATGTAATCCCGTGTGTGTGACCAGGTGTGGAGCCGTTGTGACCGGATTTATGTGCTTTGACGAAGGGACATTGCCCGAAACGTCGCCTGTTTTATATTTCTTTTACGTCCACTATTATTATTTTTGACGAATGAGCTGATGTATTTTTTTTGTTAATTGCGCTTGTGCATCCGGAATAAGTGTGGGTGCTATATTTCTTTCTGGAGGTTCTTGCAATCCGGAGAACACGCTAATGCGTACCGAAGTCAGGCTGGGAAATACTATTTTTAAAATATTTTTGTAAAAAAAAAAATTACATCTTTTTTTCCGGACAAATTAAGCCCTGAACAATTTTACACAACACTGATATTGATACTGCTGCGTGTATACGATTAAAACAATACGCACCCAACGCACCTCGGATATCACTCATGGAGCACATTGACACGCATACCCTTGCATATCCTCACACAGTATGCACAACACAAATGCGCATTGTATCGTAGCGCATACACACACACACGGGTGTAACGCAGTAAGGCGGCAACCACTGCACAAAGACAAAGCTCCCTCGTATAGCCTCTAACGGGCAGTAGGGGCAAGTACCGTGAACAAGTACCACCTTTGACGGCTATCACGACACATGCGTGGGTGGGTGCGGACAAAACCACGCTTGGCCGCCTTTGTCTCCCCAGTAACGATATTTACACGTCGCTCATTTGAGGCTGAGTCGATCTAGAGGAGGCCTAGGACCGGTCCAGATAGTCGTCACTGGCATTTGCAACGGAGGGCTGTGCTAACCGCTGCGCCACCGCTCCCTGCACACACGACACAAAGACCCTCCACTCAGCACGGCACGCACGACAATGCGCTTACAGACCCAGCCACCCTCCCTTGCATCGAGGACCCGTCACGTAAGCCGCTCCATGCGCATTGCCCAGCCCTCCCCATTCATCCTCTCGATCTCTCCCTCCCAACATCCATCCCTCTGCATACATCCCTCGCTCAACATACTGTACACCCCTTCCTTCGACAAGAACCTCCTCCTCCTCCTCTTTCAACGTCCCTCCCGCCCTGCAACATCAAATTCATCCCTCCCTCCCTCCTATGTCCCTCCCTGCAACGACCCATCCCATGCCTCCCTCTAACATCCCATCCCTCTAACATCCCTCGCCTCCCCCACCCCGACTGCCCCTCACTGCGTCCCTCTCAAGCACCACTCCCTCCCCTGGGCTTGTGCGCGTCTACAGCTGCCCGATCCATGCCTTCATGTGGTGCCACGAGCACGCGAGCCAGGCAGAGAGGGGCAATGCGCAGTCCGAATCGTCGCTATGCCATTGTGCGCCCGTCAGGCTATTGGTTAATGCTAATCATTAATCCGCATTAAGTGCCGTAATGCTATCCACCGCCGCCGCCGCTGATGCTGCTGATGCTGCTAAGGAATAGTAACAGTAAATCGTATAATTTATTCTGTGCGTTATTATTTCCTGTTGGCCGCAAGCTCGGGTAAATTTCTCTGCCCACCAGGAAGGAATATTGTCGGCTTGGTATTGCGGTGCGCTGTAGCGTAAGCCACGCTGCATGTTTCTCTCTCGCACGCACGCACGCAAATTCTAAGTGGCACGCGTATTTTGTGTCCGCACTGGCACGCACAGACGAGGACTGCAGGGCAGAAGTCGACAGAAGATCATCGTCGGCGCCGGACATCGACAGACGGAGGGAAGGAGGGCAGGAATTATGTCGGCACCACTAATCATCGTCATGGGTCTCCTGGCTGCGTACACCGGATACTACCTGGCCTCTGTTGCCAAGGTAAGAACATCAGCATCTCACAGTAAACATGGAGCGTTGGGTCAACGTTCGTGATAGCGTGCCCACGTTGATGGGTCACTACGGATATCCTCGGACAACAGTAAATGCCTGTGATTGTATCGTGGGTGCCCGCTAAATTATTATATTGTACCGTTGCGAAGTCGAAACGTACATTATTGAGCACATTTAAGGACTGGGCACCGCAGTCCTCCTTGTACGCACTGCACACACGGGGTGATGGCTAAGAGCAGAATCTGTATTCGTACTGCAGGAATCCGATGAGCTATGAAGGTTATTTTTCACTGATAGAGCAGAATGCACGAAAGATTTTAAAAAAAATCAGATCACATCGAAATTACATTCAGTGTTGTGCGATTGTGTAAAGTTGGTGTCACGTTGATTGTTTTGTCCCCCCCCCACTCCTGAGTCTTTGTTTGCCCCCTCCCCCCCCATATTTTAAACAAGGTCACGCGATAGGGCCACCAGCTAATATGATGTAAAGGGGATGGGCGCATATTTACACCACCAGTGTACCGCTCCATGAGTAAAGATGAGAAACTAAGAGCGAACCACTGGATATTGTTTGGGTCTTTCGGTAAAGTCACATAGAGCAAAAAATTAACGTCATCTTCTGATGACGATTGCTTGTGTTGCGATCGAAACGTCGTAGTTTTTTGTAAAAATGTTTTGTTCTCCGTGACTTTGCCGAAAGACCCAAAGAATATGAATTCCTGCAGTCACGAAAGCTTTAAGTCAAGATTGAACCACTGGATCGTGAGGTCCAGGTGTCGACCTTACTACTGCTGCAAGATTCTGGCAGAAGGTAGGAAGGAAACTGTAGCGAGGTGTGATCGCATCATTGGTCTTAGCGGCCTATTTGAGCTGAGTTTACATGAGTGGCTCAACACCAGCCAGCCACCCCCGAATAGCTGCCTGTGATTTGAGGGGGTTGGTGATCAAACACGGCACCTATTAAGGCGGTGTTGTTGACAAGTTGTGTAGTATCGCCACCCGAGTAGTGTAAAAACCACGTTACAATGGCAGGGGACAGTTTCTCTGTAGAGATTGCCTCGGGCCAGGAGTGGAAATTCCACATTACAATATGCAGGGACAGTCTGTCCTTGTGACAGACCCTACCGCATATTGCTGTATAATACTGAGCTATAGTGAACAGAGTAGAATACAGTACGTGTAATATTATATTAAGAATAATTATAATGCGCTTTTCCCAGGGAAGGTTATCTTGAGTCTCAAGATTCCTTTCAAGGAGGATCCTGCTACATTGTAGCAAGATGTTTGGGCAATTTCCTTGAAGAGTGTTTTACATACGGAAGAAAACCGGAATAATATCCAGAGAAACTCCACACACGAGAGAATAAACACTAAAAAAATTCACACAGATGGATTTAATAATCACTTATCTGTACTGGTCACTTCTCAGCCCACATTGACAGTCTTATGGTGGGGGGAGGCTGGGGATGACCTAGTGCGGTGAGGGAGATGTTATCTTCCTTTTCTGGTATTCAGGAGGTCGTGGGTTTGATCCCGACCCTGACGCCTGTATATTTGGAGTGTGTATGTCTCTCTCCTCGTGGTCACGTGGATTGTTCCCCGGGTCCTCCGGGTTTTCCCTCCACATTTGGAAACATGCGCTTAGAGTATTTGGCTTCTTCGTTGAGCTATCATTGGTGGCCAGGTCGCTTCTGGAAGAAAAAAAAGCGAAAAGCGCAGTGGGCCTTACCTGGTAAAAAAAAATAGTTGAGTTTAGTTTTAGAGATCGTTTAGAGGTGAGGGTGGACAGTGCCCACTATTGGAAAAGGAAAAGACTCCCCTCTTAAGGAAGAGACTCCTCGCCATTGTAATGTGGAATTTCCACTCCTGGCTCAAGGCCATCTTTAAAGAGGACTGTCCATGCCATAGTCGTGTGGAATTGCCACTACAGACCCAAGGCTACATCCATATATACCGTATTCTTAAATATATGTATTCTTTCTTTTAATTCACATATTGTACATAGAGTTACAATGCAAGGGCTGAACTATTAACAGTTTTGATGACAACCCGTGTCACTTTATGGAATGTATTGCACAATTGCTTAGAGTACATGCTGTTGTATGACCTGCAGTTCATACATTTAATGAATTATTCATTGCGAAAGTGTCCTAACACCTGGGTTCCATGATGGGTAATTTATTGCACTTCTGTTTTTTTTCAACGATCTTCATGAAATAATGCAGCCGCATCGTCCAGCGTCCAATATATGCACGCTCAAGTATGTTTGTATTTGTCATTTACATCAAATGAGCCTTCTGCATTAACGGGAAAGGTACATAGCAGAGGTCAAAGCCAATGTCAGCAATGTACTGTATGTGCACATTGTTTACATGTCAGTGTTGAGCCAGAGACTCTGCCATTATAATGTGGAATTTCTACTCCTGGCTTAAATCAGTCATCTCTATGGAGAGACTGTCCCCGCCATCGTCATCTGGAATTTGCAACATTGGTCAAGCAAGACAATCGTCAAAAATGCTACACAGTAGTGATGCTAGCAAGGTGACTTTCCTCGTACCGTTTATAAGTCTGATTTGCTCAAACCATCCCTGGACAAATTGTGCAGAGTTACATTCGAATCTAGAGTGGACGATCCATACTCTACCGGACATTTGTGGACATCTGTGAAAAAGAGCGTCGTAACTCATCGCATGCCTCCAGTCTAAATTAAAGATCCCACTCGAATCACGCATTTCCTACGGGCGATTCCCACGTGGCCATCATCGGTGTGGTCTGCATGACCCCGGCGACCAAGGGGAAGACAGAACAGCAGATGGTGCGAGACTTTCAGCGCAGATCTTGGAGTTCCCGTGTCTCAAGTGTGCAGCGACTGCGGGATGTGGCTGGGAGGGGGGTAGAACGTGTTGGCAATGAGGTGTGGTGGTGACATTGCCAGTTTTGGCCGCGATGACATCTTGATCTTGATGCCCCCCACCCCCTATGCTAAGGATTATCCTGCCATCTCGTGGCGATCTTTGGAATTGCCAAACGAATCCCATCCATTTGGAGGTTGTGAGAGAATTTCCATTCTTTTCATTGATGATGACCCCCGATTTCCTGCTTTTGCTCTTCCTATCTGCCGGTAAGCGCAGATAGTAGCAAGGCCCGTGGATTGATTCTGAAAGAATAGGAAGGGAGGTTAATAGGAGGGTGAATTAAAGGCTTGAGATGCATGAAGTATGTACGTTGATCCTATTTCTCACTGTATTTTAGCCAACCGTGGACATCGGAGATGCTTTGCGAGAGGATGTTGGCAATGTTTCACTATGAAGGGATATAAAACAGCACGATTTGACGATTCGTCTTCTTGGTTCTTTCGGTAAAGTCACGTAGAAGGGAAGTAATAAAATAATAAAAACAAAACGTAATAAAATAATATAATTCTCACGACGTTTCGGCCACAACGCAAGCAGCCGAAACGTCGTGAGAATTATATTATTTTATTACGTTTTGTTTTAATTATTGTATTACTTCCCTTCTACGTGACTTTACCGAAAGAACCAAGAAGATGAATCCCTGCAGTCACGAAAGCTTTAAATCGAGATTTGACGATTATTGAGATATTAGTTTCGCAGTACATTGGGAATTGTAATTTTACCTTTAGTTACTTTTGGCTTAGATCGCGTGGGTGTAATGTGCATTTTCAGCTAAACCCTCCACCACCTGACAGAGCCAATCAAGTTATCACGTGGGCAATTATGCCAGTTGATTTGGTGTTTCAGTAAACTGGACTGTAAACCAAAAGTAACTACCGTAATTGTGAATAATTCGATTTAAAGCTTTCGTGACTGCAGGGATTCATCTTCTTGGTTCCTTCGGTAAAGTCATGTAGAATGGAAATAATAAAATAAGTTTAAAAAGCATAAGAAATACCTTATTATTTTATTATGTTGTATTTTTATTATTTTATTATTTCCATTCTACGTGACTTTACCGAAAGAACCAAGAAGATGTGAATCATTGCTAGCCCGACTTCACATTTATATTGTATTCACGCAGGAATGCAGATTACAAAGATGTCCTTTAACTGTGGCTCACTCAGCATAAGCCTGCCATAAGCCCTTCTAATCATGACAATCTTTAACGCTTATAATGCACACCGCTGCCCGCTGCACATACATACTTCAAATATTCGTAAAGCTACGATTATGATGATTTGTTCTACTTACGATGGCATCAATCACTCCAAAAGCCATTCTGAAAAAACACTAATTTTATGATTTATAGAGGACAACTTTTCTTATACGCAAACCTATTACCCAGAAATTCTACTATCCACGGAAGCTGTATGGTCCACACAAAAAAATCCTATCATCTGGAGCCCTATTCTTCAAATTACCCACGATTATCTGCAATTTTTTCCTGCAGCTAAGTGGAGTAAAATTGTGGGTAACCCCGCGGATAATGGGATTCAAAATATCGATCCCGCACAACTCCGTGGATAAGAGACGTTCTCTTGTAGCCTTTTAGTGGCAACTGTATTTCATGTAATTTGTTATTTCATACATATTTTTGGTCGGGATAATAAAATACCTGAGCAAACATCATGGGACCTCCTTTGCCAGTACCAAAATATGATAATAGGTTTTTGAGCAAAATAAAATGAGCATCGATAATAATCATAAATAAACAGACGATACGATTACCGTTTGTCTTCTATCGTACGATAAACAAGCATCGTCGGATCATAGGCATGCCTACTTGCCAGTTTGCCCCAGAAGTCGCAACTGGGTACCCGATACCCGTTACCCTACCCGATACCCGGCTACCCGTACCTGGGTACGGGTAGCCGTTTGCGACCCTGGTGCGGCTGGGTACGGGTAGGCCGTGAGTCACTGGTGAGTAACCGTTTGTCACTCATTTCGGGTAGGGTACGGGTAGGGAACGGGTACCCGTACCCAGCCGGGTACGGGTACGGGTACCCATTTGCGACCTTGGTGCGGCCGGGTACGGGTAAGGAATCAAAACCCGTTTGCGACCTCTGGTTTGCCCCCAAGGCACCAGATTGCAAGGGGCTGGTGGAATCAATCCCATTACCTCTTGGTGTTGCTGTACAGCTGTTGGCAACGATAGACCTCCACCAATATCCCAGTATTCCATTCGTAGTAGGACCGCCGTGGGTCTCGCCGTTTTCCACGGGGTCCGTGCTTTGGGATGTTTGCTGAGTTCCACTGATCGAGCGTCATTCACGTGTGGTGGGAGGGAAGCTGACGTGCAGCGCCCCGGAGAAAACACACGCGCAAACATCGGTACAGATTGAGCCCACAACCCACTTGCTGTACTGCCTTCTCCTGGTCGCCTCACAGCAGCCACAGCAGGTCTTTGGAGTTTCACAAATCCGCGTGCTTCCACTCACCCTTGCCTCCAAAGGAGGTGCGTACCGCCGCGCCCAGATAAAGCGCAGGCACATTTAGAATAATTACAGGTTTTTAATATGTGTCATCGAGACAAAAGATGTTTTGGCTCCACGGGTCTTCTTCAGGATACATCGCGGTTTATCGAGAGAGTCTTGAATGGTCTTGGTAGGTGAGGCTTGCTAGTGGGTGATGTCAGATACAGTACTTACTGGGGTTGCAATGAATTATCAGTATTTGTAACATTTTTGAATGCATACTCTTAGTTCTTTCGATAAAGTCACGTAGGTAAAACAAAAATGAAATTACAATTAATACAAATAAAACAATATTATTCATTTTAATTTCATTCTTTTTTTACCTACGTGACTTTACCGAAAGAACTAAAAGCATGAATCCTTGCAGTCACGAAAGCTTCAAATCTAGAATTTTTGAATGCATTCCAAACGTGAGGGACTGATAATGGAGCAGAACCCTGTGCACCGCCATCTGTACGTGGTGACTTCTAGACACTGATGTATTGTTTGTACAGTATACAGTGAGGGAAAAAAGTATTTGATCCACTGACAAAGAAATGATCAGTCTATAATTTTAATGGTAGGTTTATTTGAACAGTGAGAGACAGAATAACAACAAACAAATCCAGAAAAACGCATGTCAAAAATGTTATAAATTGATTTGCATTTTAATGAGGGAAATAAGTATTTGACCCCTCTGCAAAACAAGACTTAGTACTTGGTGGCAAAACCCTTGTTGGCAATCACAGAGGTCAGACGTTTCTTGTAGTTGGCCACCAGGTTTGCACACATCTCAGGAGGGATTTTGTCCCACTCCTCTTTGCAGATCTTCTCCAAGTCATTAAGGTTTCGAGGCTGACGTTTGGCAACTCGAACCTTCAGCTCCCTCCACAGATTTTCCTATAGAGGCCAAGACGGCACACGCATGTGGTCAACACCATGCCCGGCCGCCTTTGCCTCCCCAGTTCTGATGTTTACGCCACGCACCCGGGTACTTATTTGAGGTTGCGTCGACCTCGGGGAGGGCCGGAACCGGTTCAAACTATCCTCCACTGTTATGGGACGTGAGCGGGTATCGAACTCGCATCTCTGCTGGGTTTCGTAGCGCGTTTGGGCCACGCACGCAACGCGGGCCACGCCGTTGTGCTGTACACACGTACGCGTTAAGCACTTTCAAAGCGTAATTGTAAATCCATTTGGCTGCAAATCGCTTAAGGGGCACAATCTCATCGCGGCCAAGCCGACTGTCGCGCATTTACGCGAGCGCGCTGCTTCACGAGCCACGAGGAGCGATGCGCACGGGACGTGGTGAGCGCCCGGGGTGGTCTCCACGCAGCCTGCCTCTTGCACTGCCTGCCCCCCCCAGTCAGGACGGAGGGGGTGGCGAGTCAACTGGCGAATAAAGCTGGGGGTGTGCGTGGTGGGGGTGGTTTAGGGGGTAAGTGGCGGGGGGCGTTGGATGAATGGAGCCCGTGTTTGGTTGAGGCTTTCAGAACAAGGGCAGTGGCTTGTTTGTGGGGAACGTGGGACGCGAGGAGATTGTGATGGAGGCAGATTCAAAAGGCTCGATTAGGGGGGGGGGGGTGGTGTGGGGGTGGGATGATGATTTTTGGGAGCGGTAGCTTAGCGGTTAGCGCGCTGCGCTACAAACCCGGCTACCCGACTCAGATTCCCACTCACGGCTTCCAACACCAGTGAGGATTATCCGAACCGGTCCTGGGCCTACGCTAGATCGACTCAGCCTCAAATGAGAGAACCTTGTTGCGATGTGTAAACATAGCCACTGGGAGACAAATGCGACCGGGAAAGGTGCCGGCCTTTATAGGTGCTGCTACTCGCTAACAGCACTTGCGCCTACAGTCTGTTAATGCCACACGGGGGGATCTTTATCTCTGCTAGGAGCTTCACTCATGAGCAGCGAAGAACTGTGAGGTAGCCGAATGCCTCCAGTGAGCAACTCGCGCTTTAATTTTCTCGGCCAGCTTATGAGGCAGGATTGCTACGCCAGTAATCCTACGATTGGTTTATCGTCGTAGTGCGGCGGTGGTGGCTTTGCACGTGGCTGCCTGTAATCCAGCACTGTGGAGGCACCACACAAATGTCGCGAAACTCCTTTCCCATGGACATTGTATAGGAAAGTTCAGACTCGTATCGTCTGTCCCTTGCGTATGGGATAGAGTGTTGCTCCCTCGCACGAGTGGGTTTTCCCAGAGTGCTGCGGTTTTCCTACTTGTGTACAACACTCAATCGGATGAAAACATCTTAATAGATAGAGGACTCCAGGGAGTTTAGGAAAATGTTTGTGCCAGCTCATCACCTGTTCCGCCTTCACAATAATAATCATCATCATCATTTCAACTTGCAACGCGCCACACGGCATTCACTCGCTCTCGAAGAGAGAGAACGAGTCAGAGGCGCGAGGATGAACCACAGACGAGCAGAGAAGGCAGCCAAGCAGTGAGCCGTGGCCAAAACCACCACCCTCCCCTCCCCTCCCCGGAAAGCTCCGACGGTCTGTGGTTCCTCGTGACCGTGAGATGCAATTCGCATGAACGACGCCGTATAAAACTAAATATTATTGTTAGCGGTTACCCAGCCTGTAATCGGCCTGCTATTTAATGGTTATTGACCAATGGTGTATGTGTGTAATTATGGAACTCGTTATTGATGGTGTGCAAAGTTGCCTGTGTGGCTTAGGGGGGGCGGTGGTGGGGGTAATGGTGTGCCGCAGCACAACCCGAATAGGTCCAGAATGATGTTGGGCGGCGGTGATGATCATTCGTGCGGTGGTGAAGATGATGACTTGCATCCCACTGAGATTTGTGCACACAGCGTTGGTGTACGGTGATTTTTTTCTGCAATATTTTGCTGTCTTTTCTTGGATTTTCTGTTTGCACTTAGTCACATATTCACTTTAAGATGTTTTTTGTTCATGTTTTCGTTTTTTGTTTGTTGCGGTTGCACCCGATTCAAGAGCCGAATGGCTCACAGGGCTATACCTAATAAATGAACTTGAACTTGATGTGTGTACGTTGAACATTTTTCGCAGCTGACGCAGCCAACCGTGCTAATCGGAGGTGCGGTGGAAGGACAATAAACTATACACAAAAAGCAATTTTAAAGAAATGGGTTGATGTAATGATTGCTGCGGTGGTGTGTGTGTGTGGGGTGTGGGAGTGTCGCGGTTAGCGCGCTGCGCTACAAACCCGGTAACCCGAGTTCGATTACCGCTCACAGACACCACCAGTGAAATTAATGAAAGTAATAATAAAAATTACTTTTATTAATTTTATTTTTCACCTATGTGACTTTACCGAAAAAACCTAAGAGTATGAATCCTTGCAGTCACGAAAGCTTCAAATCTAGAACCACCAGTGAAGATTATCTGAACCGGTTCTGGGCCCCCCTTAGGTCGACTCAGCCTGAAATGAGTACCTGGTGCGGTGTGTAAACATCGCCACTGGGGAGACAAAGGCGGTCGGGCGTGGCGCTGGCCACCCACCCCCTCGTATACCCGTTCTCGCCTTCATAGGTGCTCGCTAGCAGCACTTGCCCCTACAGTCTGTTAAGGCTATACGGGGGACATTTATCTTTGTGTGTGCAGAAACCGGTGCTGGAGGCCTCCGTTGGTTTCCGTGCCTTCCTGGAGGCGCACTGCCCGGTTGTAAGCGAGCCCTTCCTGCCCACCGCGTGGTGCTGCAGCGGACGCATCCAGAGCGTGTTGCGCTTCCTGCTCAAGTCCCGTCCGCCCATCTGCTACCGCACGTACGTACGCGCACACGCACCCATGCATGCGGTACTCATTGACCGTTAGTATTGTTGTCATTAGCACTACTACTACTACTGATATACGCTTGTGACTGGTAGGAACCTCCTGGTTACACCAGCCCACACGGGGATTATTGTGTCCGTCCGTCGTGCAGCCAAAAATGGGAGGGGTGGGGTTGGGTGGAGAGGGGAGGGTGGGGAGGGGCTGGGTGGAGAGGGTGGGGAGGGGCTGGGTGGGGAGGGAAGGGGCTGGGTGGGGAGGGTGGGGGTGGGAGAGTTGGGGCTGGGTGGGGAGGGGCTGGTCACCCCGTGGTGCCCTTATAAAACTCAACGTTTAACCTACTCACGCCGGCTTGTGCCCGCCCTCACAGTCGGCCATATTTGCGGAATACACCACGCCGCCGTTGACCCTGGCCATTGACCGAGCAACCCAACGTTCCTACCAGCTCCCTCCGCAGGAATGTGTTTACCCGGGAGAGTCTGGAGGAAATGTGAAGACAGGCCACTGGCCGGCCGAAACGTCGCCAGTTTGTTTTTCTGTCAAAGGATCCTGACGATAATTGTTTTTTTACCCTTTCATCTGGCAAACAAAACTGACACCTTTTTTTTACAAGAAGTCATGTTTGCATAGACCACAATACCTGCAGTCATAATGCAAACAAAAAACACAACTCTGATAATGTATGCACTGTCCTTGAAATTGATTGGTCCACACCCGAGACAGCTTTCCTTAGAGCCTAGTCTTACATGGTGTTGGACCAGATGACGCCAAAAGGCGCACAACTGAAAGACAATGCACCATCAGAGTATGAGAGCTCTGGGTAAGCATTTACACCATTGGAAAAAAAGGTGTCAGTTTTGTTGCCAGATGAAAGGGTAAAAAAACAATTATCATATTTTTTACTGGCAAATGAGGTTCCAATGGTGTAAATGGATCCTGACGAGTTTTCATCGTAAGGCGGGGGGGGGGGAGGGACGGTGATGATATGATTGATAGGGAGGCGGTGTTTTATATGATTTGACAATTATTAACACCACTACCATAGCCACCAGCACCTCCATAAAAGCCTCTCAAAACCCTCTGTCAACCTCCGCTAATTGTGAGTTCGCTCGTCCTCTGCTGCTGCTGCCACCATATTTGAGATTCGCCTGCCATCAGTGCTACTGGGTCCCCTGCCTCTACTCAAACGTCGGCTCAACATTTGACACTTTCGGATCGATTAACGTGCAAGCCGAAGTGAGCACGGACCCGATTTAATACGCTGGTCATTCTCTCGGCTGCAGCCATCTCCTCCAACTGTTACTCACCAGTGACTCACGGCCTACCCGTACTCGTACTCGGCCGCACCAGGGTCGCAAACGGGTACCCGTACCCTTACGGGTCCCCCTTTGCGACCCTGGTGCGGCCGGGTACGGGTAGGCCGTGAGTCACTGGTGAGTCACCGTTTGTCACTCATTTCCCAACGTCTTGTCTCTTCTCACAATTCAAGTTCCTAGAATCAACCCACCCGCGCCTGCAACATGGCTTCATCCCAGAGGTCGCAATCGGGTACCCGATACCCGTACCCTACCCGATACCCGGCCGGGTACGGGTTGGGTACGGGTACCCGTTTGCAACCCTGGTGCGGCCGGGTACGGGTACGTGTTAAGAATCAAAACCCGTTTGCGATCTCTGGTGTGGGGGTGGGGGGGGGGGGTAGAGCTTGAGCGACGTGCTGGCTCCGTCAACGTGCGTCGGCGCTGTGCCCGCAGGGAGGTGCTGGCGACGCCCGACGGAGGGCAGCTCTCCCTCGAGTGGCTTGTCGACGAGGACGGTGACGGCGAAGGCGACGACGGCGGCGAGCGGCGGCAGCGGTGGCAGCCGGCGGGAGGCGAGCTGTCCCGGCCCACGGTGCTGCTGCTGCCGGGCCTGACCAGCAACAGCCGCGAGAACTACGTGCTGCATCTCGTGCAGCAGACCGCCGATCTGGGATACCGGTGAGAATAGGCCGGAGACTGCATGCTCGCGCTCTTCTGCCCCCGCTTGCGATCGCGATTATCGATTTCAATGGAAGTGTGGTTACAACCCCTGTTATCCACGGTCTCGAATTGAACCCAGGTCACGAGGTTCCCAGTGCAGTGCGTGCACAAACCACAACGCCATCCCAAAGACAAAGATCCCTGCGCGTAGCCTTAACAGACTGTTGGGGCGGGTGCTGTTAGCGAGCATCTATGAAGGCTCGCACGTCACGTGAAGGGGGAAAGGTGGCCAGCACCACGCCCGGCCCCCTTTGTCTCCCCAGTGGTGATGTTTACACACCGCACCAGGTGCTCAACGCCATCCCTCCTGCATACGTACAGACGTGCGCGCACACACACACACACAAAGACAAAGATAAAGATCCCCCGTATAGCCTTAACATACTGTAGGGGCAAGTGCTGTTAGCAAGCACCTATGAAGGCCGGAACGGTACACGAGGGGGTGGGTGGCCAGCACCACGCCCGACCGCCTTTGTCTCCCCAGTGGCGATGTTTACACACTGCACCAGGTACTCATTTCAGGCTGAGTCGACCTAGGGGAGGCCCAGGACCGGTTCAGATAATCGTCACTGGTGTTGGCCGTGAGCGGGAATCGAACCCGTGTCTCGGGGTTCATAGCGCAGCGCACTACCGCTCCCCATAACACACACACACACGCGCTCATCACTACGTGGCCTTGAATCAATTCCAACGCAATAATTTCCCTTCACGTGAATTATTCCCCTTTAGCCTTGGAAGTCAAGAGGCATGAATCGCAACCGGCTGTTTCTTTAACAACTCCGTTCCGAGCCGTGCCAACTGCTACGATCACCTCTCATTCCGCCAGCGGCGAACGCTTGTGCCCAAGTGCACAGTTGACCTTGCGTTGCCCCTTTCTCCCCCCCCACCACCGCGTGCAGGTGTGCGGTGTTCAACTACCGCGGCTGCGGTGAGGAGGAATTACTGGTGAGTGCCTGACATTACTGCCAGGTTCAGGAGGGGCTCCCGCTTATCGATGGGAATCGGAGCAGCCGACAGAAAAGCCACCACGCTTACGAGGGGGTGGCACTCAGCACTGCCATCTCCTGGCCGCCTCGCAGCACCACGACCCCTTACGAGCAGAGGTCGCAACCGGGTACCCGATACCCGTACCCTACCCGAAACCCGTACCCTACCTGATACCCGGCTACCCGTACCCGGCCGGGTACGGGTACCGGTACCCGTTTGCGAACCTGGTGCGGCCGGGTACGGGTACGGGTAGGCCGTGAGTCACTGGTGAGTTACCGTTTGTCACTCATTTCCCAACGTCTTGTCTCTCTCACAATTCAAGTTCCTAGAATCAACCCACCCGCGCCTGCAACATGGCTTCATCCCAGAGGTCGCAATTGGGTACTCATACCCGTACCCTACCCGATACCCGGCCGGGTACGGGTAGCCGGGTATCGGGTAGGGTACGGGTTTCGGGTACCCAGTTGCGACCCTGGTGCGGCCGGGTACGGGTAAGGAGATCAAAACCCGTTTGCGACCTCTGTTTACGAGTCCTGGTGGTCAACCATCCACGTTCTAACAGCTTAGCTTCTGAGGTCAGACGAAATTGGGGGTGGGGGGGGGCATGTTGGGTGACTTTGTCACTGTAAAACAACAAAAAATGGCTTTGGCATTTATAGGAAGATACTCTGCACCCCAAGACTGAAATATGTCTCAACAAAGGTTCAAAAGACACGATTAGCCTTTGAACATCGGTATACGCAGGCGACGTTAGGGACTGCATGACAAGATGGGGTAAGCAACCGGAAAGTTTAGAATGGCAATTAATGTTGTAGAGAAAGCTTAACGGAACAAGGAGGTCACGATGAGCGAGTCACCGCTTGAGCAGGTTGCACGGAGGGTAGGTTACCGAGGCGGCAATTTTTAATGGCGCTTCTAAGTCCTGCTTTGTTAGAACAAGTCAACGTTGTCTGCCCGATATTCCCGTGAAATTCCCAGCATCTTCCACATGCCACTCGCTACTGGAATTGGCCAATCAGTGTAGCGCAAGTCCTTCCTGAACAAGTACCTTGAGACTTTAGTGAAACTTTCGTGGAAATTTATAAAGGGCATTATTTATTGTGATTGCTGCACATCTACTGAAAGACCAAAAGCTTCTGGAAATTCAACAGCCAAGAAGAAGACTTTGAGCCAGATGGTGAATACTCCTAGGAGCAGACCTCGCAGATAATAGCCACATGCCAGGCACATATCAACCACCACCCGCTGAAGCTCTAAGCAGTTTGCGTGAAAGGTCCCATGTTCGTGTTTTAATTTAGTCGTGAAAAGTCTTAAGCCATTGAGGACGAGCTTTATCTGTCAGAATTATGTGATCAGTATGTTAGCCACGTATAAATAATCTCCGTATATATAAAAGTCAAAGTTGTGATTATGTGTGTCTGTTCAAAATGTTTGGCGTACTTCCAGAGATGCAACAAACTTGAAATTTGCCATGTGGGTACTTTCCAGACTGTACACCATGCAAACATTATAAAAGTACACCTTTTTGGGGGGGGGGGGAGCTCAATAATGCATATATTTTTTGCACGGCAAGTGAGCTGTGACGTCAAATCTGTCATGTGACCCGCGCATGTGGAAGCGTAACGCATTGTAGTGTAGCGGTTAGCGCCACGCCGCGCTACGAACCCGGCTACCCGAGTTCAATTCCCGCTCACGGCCACCACCGGTGACGATTATTTGAACCGGTCCTGGGCCTCCCCTAGGTCGACTCAGCCTCAAACGAGTAACTGGTGTGGTGTGTGAACATCGCCACTGGGGAGACAAAGGCGGCCGGGTGTGGTGAATCCAAGTCCCGGGCGAAGCCGGGTAGTACAGCTAGTATCTTTATAAACGTGACAGGTGCGTTTAGAGTATTTGGCTGCTATAAATTTCCACGCGATAAGCCACTTGGTTGCGCAATCATTTGTGGCCAGGTTGCTGCTGAAAAGGAGCTATGTAGCTCACGCTCAGTGGGCCTTACCTGGTAGAAATAAATAAAAAAATAAATTTAGGTGGTGGAGAGTTAATGACAAGGATTTTGTCATAAAAACCACCACGTGTCCTTACCCAACAACAACAGACGTGGATGATTGCATGGGCAACGAAAACCTCCGTTTGAAATCCACACACTGATCGCATGGAGGTGCCAACCACACGTACAAACAGCCGACGGGATCTGGCAGAAGGAAGGAAGCGACGGTATAACCTGGCATTAAACGCGTGGCTTCCGTGTGGCCTCCCGCAGACGCCGCGCATGTACAGCGCCGCCAACACCGAAGACCTGGAGCTGGTGGTGTTGCACATCCGCGCCCTGTACCCGGACAGCGCCCTGCTCGCCGTCGGCATGTCCATGGGAGGGTAGGGCTCGCCGCGACGCAGCGACGCACAGATTTGGAGATGAGGGCATCTGATAATTGTTTTTTTACCCTTCTATCTGGCAACAAAACTGACACCTTTTTTTTACAAGGAGTCATGTTTGCATAGACCACAATACCTGCAGCCATAATGCAAACAAAAAACATAACTCTGATAATATATGCACTGTCCTTGAAGTTGATTGATCCACACCCGAGACAGCTTTCCTTAGAGCCTAGTCTCACATGGTGTTGGACCAGATGACGCCAAAAGGCGCACAACTCAAAGACAATGTACCATCAGAGTATGAGAGCTCGGGGTAAGCATTTACACCATTGGATTCTCATTTGCCAGTAAAACATATGATAATTGTTTTTTTACCCTTCTATCTGGCAACAAAACTGACACCTTTTTTTTCTAGGCTCGAAGGAAAGCTGTCTCGGGTGTGGACCAATCAACTTCAAGGACAATGCATATATTATCAGAGTTATGTTTTTGGTTTGCATTATGGCTGCAGGTATTGTGGTCTATGCAAACATGACTCCTTGTAAAAAAAGGTGTCAGTTTTGTTGCCAGATAGAAGGGTAAAAAAACAATTATCATATGTTTTACTGGCAAATGAGGTTCCAATGGTGTAAATGAGAGCGTCTGTTTAGGCGGAGAGCCTAAACAGACCGTTGGGGCAAGTGCTGTGAGCGAGCACCTATGAAGGCCAGCATGGTACACGAGGGGGTGGATGGCCAGCACCACCCGTTTTTTCAGTGTTTTTCACCGTGAAGTTGTTTACGGTTTGTCCAGTTTTGTTTGCCCCAATTAGCCTAAATGTAACACCAGCGTATCGTTTGAACGTGATCATTACGCGCGGCCTGCAAGGAATCTATTGAAAGTGGAATGACGCACGAGGTAGCACCGTGTTATTGGCCTTCCCCAGTTATCGCCTTCCTATAAGGGCCATCGCAATATAATTTCAGACGCACACATTCGCAGGGGCAGTGTCCAAAACTCTGCACAGCAAACCAGGCAGTGGAGGTTACGCACGTGGCATGTAATCCAGCCCAGTGGACGCAGCGAGGGTGGGTGGGTCATTGCACAAATGCAGCGAATCTCTATTCCCATGGGCATTAAGGTGCCATACCCCTACTCGTCAGGAGAAGGCGGTATACAGCAAAGTGTGAAATAATATAATCTGTTCCAACTGTACGGGGATAGAGTGTTGCCCCCTCGCATGCGCGAGTTTTCTCCCGAGTGCTCCGGTTTCCTCCCACATGTATGAGCACTCATCAATTGGCTGAAGACATCTTAATATATAGAGGACTGCAAAACGTGGGCAATCGATGTTGTTGCCGGCACGCAGGTTGTCTGTGGTTCCTCAGCGATTGTATGATTCTAATTCCATGAGCGGCGATGCCATATAAAACTAAACATTATTATTACTCTGAAAGATTCGAGAATCCTTTGCAAGACTGCCACCATTGAGGCTTTGCACGACCAATATCCATAATGGAGGGTTTTTTTCTGGGTTAGATGTCGTAAATATTTAGATCGCTTACATTTTTATGCGATCTAACCCAAAGAAAACCTTTATTACAGACGCCACTATCTCCTGCCAATGAATTACATTTCTCTCCGATGTTTTTCTAAATTTTGACCGACCTCTTTCCTCCCTACCTTCGGACTCGCAACCGTGACCCCTGACCCCCGACCCCAGGATGATGCTGCTGAACTACCTGGCGGCGATGGGGCGGCGCGCGGGCGTGGAGGCGGCGCTCACCGTCTCCGTGCCGTGGGACGCCTTCACGTCGACCGCGTCGCTCGAGACGCCGCTCAACAGCGTGCTCTTCAACCGCGTGCTCACGCACCTGCTCACCGGCGCAGTGCACAGGTGCCCGCCCATCACACCACCAATCACCAACCACCAACCACTAACTAACACCACCACCGACCACCACCACCGACCACCCCCACCACCAACCATCCCCCACCAACCACCAACCACTACCACCACTACCACCAACTACCACCACCAACCACCAGCACCACCAACAACTACCACCACCACCGACCACCACCAACCACCAACCACCAACTACCACCACCACCAACCACCCCCGACCATGCCCAGCACCAACCACCACAACCAACCACCCCCACCACCAACCACCACCACCGGTTACCCCCCACACCAACCACCCCCCTACCAACCACCAACCACCCCCACCACTAGTGACCTGCTTACCTTTCCTATACTTTGCACTTTGTGTCGCTGTTTTTATTTGTTGTTGAAACTGACCATCCCACCTTACTGGACATCTGCGGAAAAGAGCTACGTAGCTCATCAGATTCCTCCAGTACTAAAAAAGATTCTGATTCTGACACGGCGCCCCATCGCTCCGCCAAGCATCGCCTCCTGCCGAAGCCCCCCCCTCTCCCGCCCCCCCGCCAGGTCTAACCCTCCGCTCGCCATCAACGTAACGCTGTCTTCCTCGCTGTTGCGCGCAGGCACCGTGAGGTCCTGAAGAAGAGGTACGACGTGGAGCACATCATGAAGGTGCGGACGTGCCGACTCTCGCTCGGGGTCCCGTCATCCACATCCCACCTCCCCCCGACCTCCCACAGCCGACCACTAACACGGCGGCGCTGCTTTCGCTATCCGTTCTCTCGCGCCTCCCGGTCCAGAGCGCATCGCTCTGCTGTTAAGCAGTGGCACCGTGCGATCGCCGTGCGCCGCGTTCCGTTGCGTCGCACGGAGCGTTGCAAACCCGCCGTGTTGTGCGGCGATGGGTTGCACCCATTCTTGGTGCAGGGAAATTGAGTAAAAGCTATTTTTAAATCCTTTATATTAAGTTCACTTGCTTGCTTGCTTGCGCGCTTACGACCGTGCAAATCTTTTGGTCGTTTTTTAACCCACTTCCCGTGATCCAATCGAGCTGACATTTTGCACACAGACTCGTTGTGCGTGACAATTCATTTTCGTGAAAAAAATTCCCAAATTTTCCACTGTTTAGGAAAATTTTTTTTTCATATTTAATTTAAAATACCAAATGTGATAAAAATGAAACTCTTACTCAAGAAAAACAGAAATGAATAATAAAATAAAACCGATGCCACGCATATAAAGGATTTATAGTGAAAAACTTTGTTTTTACGGGTTAATTTTTTGTTGTCAATTTGTTAGCGTTTATCCCTTGTGATGGGACTTCTCTGTAGGGTGAACATTGAAATTTATAATGGCACGGGGTGACCAATAAGATCTGACTTGGCCTTTAATAAGGTAGGGCACTGATAAGGGGTTGACATTGCGCAACACATTTGTGCAATGTGTTGCATAGCACCGCATTGGGCTACATTTGCACCTCGTTACACGGTGTGTTTGCACTTCATCGTATGATGATGCGTTGTCGTGTAATGGTGGGGGTTGCATTGCGTAATGTTGGGTGACGTGTTGTTTGGTACTGTGTCGGGGTTGTGTCAATGTCAAGAAAACCCGACCGTTAACAGAAAAATTAGCGAGCAAATAGATTCACCAACACACGCAGGTTTGCAGCATTGCCTGTTCGGAAGCTTGCAGCCTTACCGAGACCTGAATGCGTGGCCATTTGGTCGGTTAGAACCAGCGACTGAAAGAGCTGAGATAACGCGGCTATCCCAACGGGCAGCGGCGAAACAAAGACGCAACTGTAGACGGGTTTCGTCCTCACTAGGACTCATCAGTTACAGTACAGTCATCAACGTTTGCTGCCACCACATGCCTCTGGGAGCCCATACATGGAAAAGGACTTTAGCTTTTATAGATTATGGAAACCACATTAACACTTTCCTAGGGCAACGATAATTATTCTGGATAATTGGTCTGGATAATTGGTCTGGATAATTGGTCTGGATAATTGGTCTGGATAATTAGTCTGGTGGTCTGAAGCTGTTGTGTCTACAATGAGCACCTGTGTGTGTGCCTGTGTGTGCTGTTAAATTTATTTGTTTTTCCAGCCGGCATCAATGTTTCTGTTGTGATTGGCCATCGTTTACAGGTTTGAGATTTTGTGCGGTGGCGAGATGTTAACTACCTCGCCTGGTATACAGGACATCGTGGGTTCGATCTCGACCCTGACGCCTGCACATTTGGAGTTTGCATGTTCTCCCCATGGTCGCGTGGATTTTTCATCGGGTCCTTAGTTTTTTCCCTCCACGTTTAGAAACATGCATTTAGAGTATTTGGCTGCTATTAAGCTCCACCCCACACCCTCTCGCCCGATGCGGCAACCTCCCCCCCTCTCGGCTCTATATATAAGGACTTGTTTCAGGAGCCTGTTTATAACTCCCACCTGAAGACGGCTGCTTGTGTGGCGATCGAAACGTTGTGATCTATTATGATTTTCCTACCTACGTGACTTTACCGAAAGAACCAAAGAGTATGGATTCCTGCAGTCACGAAAGCTTCAAATCAAGAATGATAAGCCACTTCGTTAAGCTATCTGAAAAAATATCTATATGGCTTTTTGGGCCTTACCTGGTGAAATAAAAAAAAATTTAGTTCAATAGTTTTATATCTTCTTGGTTCGTTCGGTAAAGTCACGTAGAAGGGAAGTAATAAAATAATAAAAATAAAACATAATAATTAAATGAAATGGGTCTTGTTCTTGTGTTGAAATGTACGCCGTAGTGATTATATTGCACAACCCCTGCCGTCTCACGGTGCCGCGTGTCCTTCTCGCGTGCAGTCTCGCTCGCTGTGGGAGTACGACGAGCGGCTCATCTCCATCATGTTCGGCTACAGCTCGGTGCGCAGCTACTACCACGACGCGAGCCCCTGCCACAAGCTGCCCGCCGTGCGCGTGCCCGTGCTGTGCCTCAACGCCGCCGACGACCCCCTGTCTCCGGCCAGCGGTAATGTTCACAGCGGTGTTCGCGCCGTCAACTTCGTTGCACCGCCGCCGTCGTCACCGTCATGATCAACCGGTGACGGTGGTGGCACACACCTGTAGTGGTAGTAATGATAATCGACAGACCTGTTCTTCACCTGATGGACGGCTGCTTGCGTTGTGGCCAAAACGTCGTGAGAATTATTTTATTATGTTTTATTTTTATTATTTTATTACTTCCCTTCTACGTGACTTTACCGAAAGAACCATGAAAATTGTCGCAACTTCTTGGTTCTTTCGGTAAAGTCACGTAGAAGGGAAATAATAAAATAATATTTTTATTATTTTATTCACGTAGAAGGGAAATAATAAACTAATATTTCCATTATTTTATTATTTCCCTTATACGTGACTTTACCGAAAGAACCAAGAAGATGAATCCCTGCAGTCACGAAAGCTTTAAATCAAAATTGTGTAGAGTAAAATGGGGACGTGACGTCAGGTGTGCCGTTCAGTGCGATGACGTCACGTCTCCTAGGGTACTTAAGGGAGACCCCGTGACGAAAGCGGGGTCACTGTGGGAACGGGTAGAGTAAGCAGGGTGAAGAGGGAACCAGGGGTAGAGAGAGGGATCGAGTGGTGAGTCTGGGGAGAAGCCGGTGGTAGCCGTAGAGGTGCTTCTCTCTCCGCTCGGTGGAGTCGGCAGAGTCCACGATCCGACACGAGAGAGAGAGAGACCGGAGCTAGCCGGCAGGGACCCGGACTCAGAGTAGGACCCCTAGCCCCTGGGAGTTGCGTACCCTGTGTAGTATTATTGTAACAGCTTGTAGTGAAGCGCCGTCGCACGGCATTCGCTCGCTGTCGTGGAGAGGGAACGACTCAAGAGGTGCGAGGGACCGCAGGCAGATGGGAAGGCAGTCGCCACGCGGTGAGCTGGCACCCCAAGCTCTGTGGTCCTTTATATATCAATGTGTTTTTGGCCCATTAATCATTTTAACACATCGGGTGATGGCGGGTTTAACGACGCATTTATATATTTACGCGATCTAACCCCAAAAAAAAAAACCTGTGTTATGGATGAAAGCCTACGACGTGTTAAACTAACCAGTTCTTAATTGCAACTGAAAAGAAATATATAAAAAGCAAACAGTTCCGTTTAATGCCTCTACGATAAAGGCTTCTCTGGCATTGCGTAAGTTATCATGGGTATGTGGACAGGCGATAAATCACGGGGCTCTGGAATGAACCTTGAGGATGCGGCTCGTTCGTTGTACATCGTTGTGTTCAATCAATCATTCTTTATTTTACGTGCCAATATCGCTCTCAATAATGTAGCCATCAGAGCACTTTACGACCGAGCAAAGTAAATTGCAACCGGGACGCGAAGTAAAGTGCAACCGGGACGCAACGAGCAGCATGAGAAAGTTAAGTAGTAAATAAAATAACCAAGTAATCAACATTTTTAAATCCTTTATATTAAGTTCGCTTGCTTGCTTGCTTGCATGCTTGCATGCTTGCTTGCGCGCTTACGACCGTGCAAATCTTTCGGTCGTTTTTTAACCCACTTCCCGTGATCAAATCGAGCTGACATTTTGCACACAGACTCGTTGTGCGTGACAATTTATTTTCGTGGAAAAAAATTCCTAAATTTTACACTGTTTATGGAATTTTTTTTTAATATTTAATTACCAATTGCTTAATGCTGGCAGACAATCATCTGACCCATAGGTGGCAGCCATCTCAAGCCAGAGGACGAGAGGACTCTAGCCGCCACGTATATAAAGGATTTATAGTGAAAAACTTTGTTTTTACGGGTTAATTTTTTTAAATTTTATTTGAGATTTTATGGGCAGGTGAGTCTGAATAGACCACGGAATTGGGAGGCACTCGGCGCGTTTATGACATCTTGCGGTTGATGCGGGTTTATAAAAGATATATTCACACCATTGTTAAATATCACCCAAAATAAAACGTCTTTGTTCTGCATCTCTTTCTGAAAACATCTCCCCCCCCCCTCCACTCTTCCTCCCCACACCCCCCTCCATATAAATTCTCAGTACTTCATCCCTTCAAACGCAGAATGAACGATCACAAAAACCAACATTGCCCCTTGCCAACAATCAGCAAAAAAAAAACCTGCTGAAAGAATGCCAACCCGAGGGCTATTTTAGTTCTTTTTTTTTACAATCCCAACACACACAGAGTGCAGCCATTGCAGTTAATTGAATTATTTATGCTCTTCGCATCAATTCACTTTAAATCATTTGACCGCAGCTAAAAGGGGCTCCCGTGGGACCTGCCGCTGCTGGCTTTGCGACGGGGTTTGTTGCGTTTTACGGATTTTTCACGCATCCGCCCCCTCCACTTGCCACAAATTGCCTTATGGGTACCGCCAAGGGTCGAATTTTATTCGTCGATCACAAAAATACATGGCAGCAAGTTATCCGTGGCAGCTTAAAGGGTACCGTTGTATCCCGGTAGACTTGCAACGTTGGGGTATTGTTGGTTGACGTTGCCCCAATGTTGATTCCGGTGTTGGTTCATGGGCTGTCTGTCTGCCCGGTGTGAGATCTGGAATCGTGGGGGGCATGGTGCAGCCAGCACGCTGCACACCGAGTCCGGCGCCAGATGGCGTCCTCACTCCGGTCGTGAACAGCAAACGTACACAGACAACCCTAGGCAAGGGTGAAAACGGCTCAGGATAAAAAAGACAAAAGGATCCCCCGTGTAGCCTACACACGTTCATTGGAGCAAGTTCTGTAAGCGAGGGGGTCAGTGGGGGGAGGAATCGGAGGGAGGGCTTTAGCGAAAACCACTCCCCACCCTCTCTTCTACTCCAAAAACTAGCATTTAATTGATATGTACGAGAGAATATACATTGACTGTTACTTTGTAATTCATCTCGGGCCCTATTTTAAGAAGTTAGACATTTCAGGACTTGCCCATGCTGCCGCTTGGGAAGATTGGGTGCCACGGTGGCGAGATGTGAACTACCTCGCCTGGTATGCAGGCGGTCGTGGGTTCCTTACTGACACCGACGCCTCGATATTTGAAGTTTGCGTGCTCTCCCCGTGGTTGTGTGGATTTTTCATCGGGTCCTTCGGTTTTTCCCTCCACGTTCAGAAACACGGGACGGTGTTAAATTTGACTCGGAGGCAAGCGGCACAACCACTAAGCCACCCAGCCAACAATAATTTAATTTTAAAACGTACGATTTAAAGCTTTCGTGACTGCAGGGATTCATCTTCTTGGTTCTTTCGGTAAAGTCACGTAGAAGGGAAATAATAAAATAATGATACAACATAATCAAATAATTCTCACGACGTTTCGGCCACAACGCAAGCAGCCGTCCTCAGGTGAAGAACAGGTCTGTCGGAAAGACAGCGTCTGAATTATTTCCCTTCTACGTGACTTTACCGAAAGAACCAAGAAGATTTAAAACATACGTTTATACTATTTGGCTGCTATAAATTTCCACGCGATGAGCCACTTCGTTGAGTTATCATTCGTGGCCAGGTTACTTCTGAAAAAGAGCTATACAGTAAAAAAAATAAAAAGAGTTTATAGTTTAGTTTGAGTTCTCTGCACGCTTGGCAGGGGAAACTCTCCCCCCCTCCCCTCCCCCATCCGTTGAACGTGCCAATCGTACCAACGCGAACACCGTCGTGTGTCCGTCGTGTGTCCGTCGTGTGTCCGTCGTGTGTCCGTCGTGTGTCCGTCATGTGTCCGTCGTGTGTCCGTCGTGTGTCCGGCACGCAGCGTTCCCGCTGGAGAGCGTGCGCGCCAACCCGTACGTGGCCCTGCTGGTGACGGCGAGGGGCGGCCACCTGGCGTTCCTCGAGGGGCTGGTGCCGCGCGCCACCAGCTACATGGACCGGCTGTACCAGCAGTTCGCGCGCGCCGTGCTCGGTGTGGCGCGCGGCTCCCTGGAGAAGCAGCTGCACCTGCCGCTGCTGTAGCGGCGGAAGGTGCGGGCGGCGGCGACGGCGGCGGCGGTAGTCGCGTCATCGAGCCTAGCATCGACGCAACGGTATAATCGGCATAGCTATGCACGTCGGCAACAAAATACAATCAACGCGGCGCGTGGGGGGGCGTGGCGGTAACGCTCGTGCCGTCGCGGCGAGGCGGGCACCGGGTTCGATTTTCGACTCGGTCGCCTTTCCGTGTGGAGTGTCTACGTACTAGGAGTTTCTACATATGTGGAGTTTCTACGTATGTGGAGTTTCTATGTATGTGGAGTTTCTACGTATGTGGAGTTTCTACGTATGTGGAGTTTCTACGTATGTGGAGTTTCTACATATGTGGAGTTTCTACGTATGTGGAGTTTCTACATATGTGGAGTTTCTACATATGTGGAGTTTCTACATATGAGGAGTTTCTACGTATGTGGAGTTTCTACGTATGTGGAGTTTCTACGTATGTGGAGTTTCTACGTATGTGGAGTTTCTACATATGTGGAGTTTCTACATATGAGGAGTTTCTACGTATGTGGAGTTTCTACGTATGTGGAGTTTCTACGTATGTGGAGTTTCTACGTATGTGGAGTTTCTACGTATGTGGAGTTTCTACGTATGTTCTCCCCCCTGTTCTGCATGGGTTTTCCTTCGGGTTTTCCGGTTTCCTCCTCCCTTAGCTCAACACACACACACACAGAACGTAACTGGTACTGGTTAAACATTCCCCAATGCTGAAATCGTTAAGCGCAAACTACTTCATTGGGATTACACGTGGCAACATTGCCCCGTGCTGCGGAAAACTTGGCAGGACCCTCCTACAAAAGGGTCTTGAGACTCGGTAATAACAATAACATGGTGAATCGACACAATATCGCCAACGTAGCCATGCCTGCCACTGACACAATGCTAGCAACATAACACAACGATGTCTATCGTTGACACAAGGCTGTCACGCTAGCCACGCTTGTCACCGACACTAAGCTTTCAACTTAACTGAGTTATACGCTTAGGTTTTTCGGTAAAGTCACGTAGGTCAAAAATTTATAATAAACAATATAATTGAAAAAATAATAGAAATAAAATAATAAATCACGACGTTTCGGAGGCAACACAAGTCTCCGTCATCAGGTGGGACTGTCACAGCTAAATTTACTGTCTCAAGTCATTATTTATTTTTTACCTACGTGACTTTACCGAAAGACCTAAGAGTATGAATCCTTGCAGTCACGAAAGCTTCAAATCTAGAATTAACTGAGTTAATCACCGACGCCGAGCTATCGGTTAGAGGTGTAACCAACAACCTATCCCCCCCCCCACACCGGGCGATTAAGGGCTGCAATAAACAAAACAAAAAATCACATTAATAAACAAATTGTACTTTAACATTGCAGTGAATGTAGCAGCCGCTTGTGGCTGCAGGGTTCCATGAACCCATTACATAAGACGTATGAATATATAAGCACTGATACTTAAGCGCGCCATTTGCATGTGTCGTCAGCTTAGGAATCGATATGAATCGATGCACCGTTACACATATCAAATCTACTTATCCTATCGTCAACCGCACGCTCTCAACAGAACCATTCCGAAACCGTCATCTTGGTTGTACCAATGTAATGTTTACAATCATCATCATCATAATATACTACGTGAAAGTTCCCATGGACGTAATTCCATCATGCCACCCGTTGCTATTAACTTTATAATCATCACTTGGCTGCCCGATCATCGTTACCATCAGCGTCGGTGCAATATTGGCTAACCTTCAGCACGCAAGCGTGTCAATAAAATGCTGGGTATATGCACTGGCACCATGGCGCACCCCTGTGATGTAGCACTCTGGAGGCGAGGCATGGTGGGTCACACACAGGGACATGGAACTCCACAACCCACTGGGCTGCAAGGTGGTCAGTAGGTGGCAGGACAGAGAGAGCGGGTTCGTGAACTGGTCCGTCCGAGCGTTATCCCCCCCTCGTGTGGAGCGGGCTTTCTCCCGTTGGCCAGAACTACGTCGATGTGTTGTGGCCAGAGGTCGCAAACGGGTTTTGATTCCTTACCCGTACCCGGCCGCACCAGGGTCGCAAACGGGTAGCCGTACCCGTACCCTGCCCGATACCCGGCTACCCGTAACCGGCCGGGTATCGGGCAGGGTACGGGTACCCGATTGCGACCTCTGGGATGAAGCCATGTTGCAGGCGCGGGTGGGTTGATTCTAGGAACTTGAATTGTGAGAAGAGACAAGATGTTGGGAAATGAGTAACAAACGGTTACTCACTAGTGACTCGCGGCCTACCCGTACCCGTACCCGGCCGCACCAGGGTCGCAAACGGGTACCCGTACCCGTACCTGGCCGGGTACGGGTAGCCGGGTATCGGGTAGGGTACGGGTATCGGGTACCCGGTTGCGACCTCTGGTTCTGGCCAACGGAATGAAGGGCCTTGAGACTCATTGAGATTTGCCTCGGCAAACAAATTGCATTGAGGAATTGTCAGTCAAAAATGCACAAAATTGCATGACGGAAAAATAACAACAACCCACAAACAACAGTTACCGTCACGCTGCCATTACTCTCAGCGGCATGAAAAACAAACATTACCACTGGCACGGTTGACTACGTACGATGCGAGAGAAGTTCAACATACACACGTACAACATAAGCGTGACATGAATACAAATACATTGAACAGCAATATCAACGCCATATGTATGTTGTCAATGTACACGCGCTCGCTAGCGTTGCGATCGCTGCCGTCTACATCACCGCTATGTTTATCCCCCTTGCGTCAGTGTTGGCTGTTTACTCCGTCAAGAGTTCAAATGTTGTCTCGACACGAGTGGAGATTGAAGCAATTTCAAGTGGTCCATTTGCGCTCTCTGTGGGATGGGCCCCATTAACGATGAACAAATAATATCTACGGCGGCATCAATCGCCGGTAATGCACTGAGTTTCTGACATAGCCACATTGATCTGCGTGACACGAAGAGTGAACCGGAGCTGAACCCGTGAGAGTATGCAAGCCCAGTTGAGTGGGAGTCTGACAGCTAATAGGAGCCATGTGTGTCTTTAGATATATAATTAAATAATTAGAGCGCATTTCGCTACTGCTTAAGTGCAAGGGGCTCCATCGTGAAGTTGGGGTGTTGGGAGTGCATTCTTGACATCGGTGTGGCACCACCGCATATGTCTGGCGGGAATTCTTACGTAAGATTTCACAGTCACATGAACGCAGTGATTAATTACACTGGTCAACAAAAAAAAATGTTTCTGGCCTGGACTTTTGCAGCTGTGTTAGACTAATTTCAGGGTGCTGATCCCAAATCTGATCTCAGATTTGCTCTATCACATCTCATTTTTATGCTATCGGCATACCCCATTTTCATTGATTTTACCAGAAATTAACTCTGTCACTTATGATTGCAAGTTGTTGCGAGTCAGTGACTGCTTTAGTGTTAAAATATGGTGCTGTATTTTTAGGATAGTGTGTTTTTAATATCATTTAATGTAGATATGCACATTTATTTAATATTTTTCTTCTGCAGTTTTTTATTGAAAATGCAATATTCGATATCTCAAAAACCTGATGTGATAGACAAAAACTGATGCCAGATTTGGAATCGGCACCCCAAAATTACATTAAAACCGTTGGAATACCTTATGCCAGAAAAAGTGTGTTGACCAGTGTCATCAACCTGCGGTGGTGTGTGGCAGTGGTCCCCAAAGCCATGGCCATCGGTCCCTGCGCCCCCCAGCCTCGGTCACTACCCCGCCACCCCCCGACGACCCCCCCCCCCCCCATACCCCAAGTTTCAAGATGATTTTGTTGAACCAGGTGAGAACTCAAGGGACCAGGGTAGAGTCTCATTTGCCAGGGTGACCTAGATCGTGACCAAAATGGCAAAAGCAAAGGGCAGCAATTAAGTGAAGCAACCAAAAAAAAAACACCTCTCAAACGAGGAATGGATCGGAAATATATGCAAACGTAAATCAAATGTTAATCGAAGCTAAACATTTAATTCCCTGCAGTGCAAATCGGCACTGCCAAGGCCCCAATACGCGGAGAGATTACATGTCCACGCCTCTAGTGAACGCGGTGTTGGTAAGGCATGTGTTTCATGCCGTGTATCAGTGTGTTCGTAAGGTATTTGTTTCGTGCCGTGTACCGGTGTGCTTTGTGTTCGTAAGGTATTTGTTTCACCCTGCGTGTCGGCGTGTTCGGTCGCCGTAACGTCGCGCTGACGTTCCCTGGTGCACATTCCAATATTTCTCCTGCACGATATCCATGCTGCTGCCTACCTGGGGAGAGCAGGTGGGGTGGTGGTTTTCGTGGTGGTGATGTGGTGGTGGCGGGGTAAAATCCATCGGTTGACGACCGCTGCACTAACGAACGCTCGGAAATGCTTGTAACTGTCTCAACTAAAATCTGACCAAAATCAGCCCCGCACAGCCGGTGCGTTGGTGTTGATGGTTTGAGAAGCTCGACTTCGATTGGGACCTGATGGACCGTGGGCCGGTGTGGTCAGTGTGAACGTGCCCTCGCGGTTTTCCCTATGCAAACCGGATCGGAGTTGGATTAATGTGGCCAGTGCCGAGGGCCAGGTGCAGAAATCGGTACCCGACGCGGAAAAACTTTAGTTCGTACCGATTTATTTATACGGCTACTACTACGAGCGAACTGTACGACAACCCCGCTCATTGCAAACGGATATCGCGTCGTTCACAGTCTGTTGGCCGCATAAACACATCGCAAGCATGAGAGTGGGGACCACCTCGTGTGGTGCCGTTCGGTGAGGCATCTGCTCCGGCCTCATGGTCTACTGTCGCGTGTCGCATGTTCGTAGTTGCGCCTCTGTGGTTCGAGGACTCGGAAAACAGCGACCAATTGAAATGTTATTTGTGCTCACGCACTGTTTGTTACATATATATGCGTGTAACAAAAAATCTGGTAATACCGTATTTTCTGGATTATAAGACGCAAACTTTTTTTTTTACCTGGATTTTAAAGCAACAGTTTGGGGGTTGTGTCTTGTAAATCTAGTAGCTGCGTGTGCTTCTGCGTAACCGGATTTGTGTAACTCTCTTTAGACCGGGCACAAGTTTGAGGTGCGTCTGATGTTCCGGAGCATCTTATAATCTGGAGAATACGGTAATATTATAATTGTCCACACAACGGCGCGGCACTTAAAAGATAATAATGCAACTCAAGAGATTCAGGAAATAACACATGCAACACAACTGCCAGTAGAAATAAGATGTTTTTGTAATATCCTATATATTTACAAAATGAACATACAATGAATTTCATATGGAGACATTCACGACCAATACAGTAAAACCTTGGATTGCGAGCATAACTCGTTCCGGAAACGTGTTTATAATCCAAAGCACCCGTATATCAAAGCACTCGTATATCAGTTATGATCACATGACGCTCGGCAAACAAAGCGTATACACGTGCTACTCGTATTGCAAGACCTCGCTCGTTTATCGAATTAATATTTACTTAAAATTTTTGCTCGTCTTTCAAAACACTCGCATACCAAGTTACTCGCAATGCAAGGTTTTACTGTATTATGATTCATAACTGGTGTCTTTTGGGTTAGACCTCCTATGTGTCATGTCAATTCCAGCTGCATCCCTCCCAAAACCGAACAGAGTCACACAAACCAAGTTGTCACTTGGACAGATGTGCCAATGAATGAGGGTCGCTGGATCACGTGTCCTGGCTCTCTCCGGAAGGCGGTACAGCAGGCGGACTAATCGCCGCGCGGTTCCATCTGTACGGGGCGAGTGTTGGCCCCCATCTTTAAAATAAGGAAACCCAATGTTTGAGCAGGACCCTCCTGAAAAAAATGTCATGTGGCTCGGTGCGGATAAATAAGTTCAAACATTAACCAAAGTTGATTTTGTAAGCGGTTAACATCGCAGAGCAAGAAAATGTTGGCGATATGTGAAATCGACTGGCACGTTTGCCCACGTGACAACTTCATTTGTTTGGCTCTGATGGATGCATAGCTCTATTTGACATCGTACCTGCACGGTCCGACCCAAAACAAACCAATTACGAACGTGCAATTGTCATGGGGGGACTTCAAACTAGCATCGGTTTCAAACTCGTTTATACTCTATTCGTACAGCTTACGCCCACGAGGTTATAATGGGCAAGGACTTTTTTTCTTTTGCACGGGATGTTGTGAGCCCACAGCTGTTAACGCGAAGCGTGGTTAAGTGTTAACGTCAGTGTATCGTTCTGAGACAATCTTGAAACACACACTGGAATAACTATGAATTAATCATAATTTAAAAATGATGTTTAGTTTTGTATAGTGCCGTCGTTAACGCAAATTGCATCTCACGATCTCCGAGGAACCAGAAGCAAAGCTTAAAGGCGGCAGCCAGATGGTGAGCCGGCACTACCAACAATTACCCAAGCTCGGCCATCCTCTATATATCAAAATGCTTTCATGGTGAAAGCCCGTGAATGCGAGGGGACAACGCTCTATCCCATACAGAAGCGACAGATGATATTCCGTCCCCATTTTGCTGTACCGCCTTCTCCTGGCAAGCCAGGATTAATGTGGTCCCGAGGCCTGTGGGAAGGGAGCATCGCAACGTGTGTGCGATCCACACCAACCCTTCACGTCTCCGGGTGACATGCGTGCGTAGCCGCCACCGCCTGGCTTAACACAGAAGGCCATTGAGTAACTGAGATGCTAACTTAACACCGACCAGTATGTGTGTATTATTTATTTGTTACGCACTTGCGCGTCTGCTGCTCGCGAATACTGACAGTAAGAGTATATTTTATTTAGTCGCGGTCATTTGGCTCGTAATGTTTTCACTTATTGTTCTTATTCTTTGAATTATTGAAACTGTTAAACGACGCAAAAACTTGTATTTTACCAGGTAAGGCCCACTGAGCTGTATAGCTCAGAACGGATCTGGCTATCACAAATGCTAGCCCGGCGAAGTGGCTTATCACGTGGACATTTCTAGCAGCCAAATGCTTGAAACGCACGTTTCTAAATTGTTAATTGTTGGCCGGGTAGCTCAGTGGTCGCCTCGCTTACCCCCGAGTCAGATTTAACACCGCGCCCAGCTTTCATCTCCCCGTGCCGGTCGGATAACGTCCGCGCGAGAATGACAGCTCCATTCAGACGCGTCACCTGCAAGATAAGAAAATAAAATACCGGAGCGTATTCCTGTGTAGCTGCAACTCCCCCCCCCCCCCCGGAGGTGAGACTCCCTATGGGCTCTGAGCTCGTTAACTAGACGGCATGGATGTACAGCAAGGTGTCGCTGAGCCATATCCCCGCGGCAAAGCACCCCACTGCTGGCTTACTCGGCGTTCAATGCAAACACAGGCAGGTGCATGCGGGAGCATCGCTTTTCATTGGGAGGTCCAAGCACGCGGGGGACACACGCGCTGGTAAATGCCAAAGAGTTACCGCATTGAGATCTATGTTACGTGTCTGCCAAGATATTTTGTGCTTCAAGAGCGATATATTCAGCGGAGAGCCCCCCTTCCCCCCCACATGCCCCCAGCGGGCCAATTTGTCCGCAGCGATGTTGTTTATTATGCCCCTCGCTGTACTAAGTGAATTTTACTTCAAGTTTGAAGAATTCTGTTTTGTAAAATGTACGAGTAATAATAAAAAAGGCAATTCATAACGTGCAAATATTTCACGAATTGGGCGCAATATTCTATTGAGAGCTCGGAGGCGCGTAGCCAGAGCTCAATATCCCTCGTACGCAACTTGTAACCAGGTGAGAGTCTGAACCAGGTGAGAGACTGAACCAGGTGAGAGGCTGAACCAGGTGAGAGACTGAACCAGGTGAGAGCCTGAACCAGGTGAGAGTCTGAACCAGGTGAGAGACTGAACCAGGTGAGAGCCTGAACCAGGTGAGAGTCTGAACCAGGTGAGAGACTGAACCAGGTGAGAGCCTGAACCAGGTGAGAGCCTGAACCAGGTGAGAGCCTGAAGCAGGTGAGGGTCTGAACCAGGTGAGAGGCTGAACCAGGTGAGAGCCTGAACCTGGTGAGAGTCTGGACCAGGTGAGAGTCTGAACCAGGTGAGAGCCTGAACCAGGTGAGAGCCTGAACCTGGTGAGAGCCTGAACCAGGTGAGAGTCTGAACCAGGTGAGAGCCTGAACCTGGTGAGAGTCTGGACCAGGTGAGAGGCTGAACCAGGTGAGAGACTGAACCAGGTGAGAGACTGAACCAGGTGAGAGCCTGAACCAGGTGAGTGCCTGAACCAGGTGAGAGCCTGAACCTGGTGAGAGCCTGAACCAGGTGAGAGCCTGAACCTGGTGAGAGCCTGGACCAGGTGGGAGTCTGAACCAGGTGAGAGACTGAACCAGGTGAGAGACTGAACCAGGTGATAGCCTGAACCAGGTGAGAGCCTGAACCAGGTGAGAGCCTGAACCAGGTGAGAGGCTGAACCAGGTGAGAGCCTGAACTAGGTGAGAGTCTGAACCAGGTGAGGGCCTGAACCAGGTGAGAGCCTAGACCAGGTGAGAGCCTTGAGCTGCTGCTTAGAGGTGGATGGTGGAGCTTGGATGCCGCTGTGAATGTGCAGTGGGAGAGAGACAGAGAGAGAGAGTTCCAGATGAACGGTGCAGCTACGGAGAAACGTCGCTCAGCAAAAAACATTCCTGGTTCTGGGTACAATGAGTCGGTTGTTTGATGAACTCCATAGGAGGTGCTGGTTTGCTGTAGTCGGTGGAGTCCGAAGGGCAGAGGGAGACTTTGAAAATATGTTTATGCCTTGATGCGATGTTACCATATCAGAGAATATCTTTTTTTTGTTGCCAGCTCTTGCGTGCAGGAACAACAACATGCACAATATCATTGCAAACTTTAATATTTGTGAGTCTTATCTGAATTGGCAGTTGTACAAAAGGGGGCTCATTTCTCTCAAAGGTGTAAAAAACAAAAACGAATCATCCCAAGATCCCTCTCCTGTCCCACGAATCAACCGCGTACCATTTATCCCGAAACAATTTGCAACCACTGGCTCGGATGCATGCTATCACTTCGGTACCTAGCTCGTATTTACATTTTAAGAGGTAGTAGGTACGTTGTTACAACGTCAAAAAAGCTGCTAGTTGAATAGCGTTATCTACTCTTGTTAGTTTATTGCTAGTTGGTTAATAAACTCTATGAATGAAGCATGTTTTAATCGAAATGCTATATGACTACGCACTTTACGGTACAACCAGCAGTAATGGGTCATGTTTCTTTTTTACTTTACTACATTGCTAGAGAAAATAATCCAGACGATATATTATTAATACAAATCCTTATAATCTTTAAAACATATATATATATACGCCGCGTGAGTTGAGGAGTGCTTGTTTGTGGATGATTTGAACTTGATAAAAAAAAACAAATATGTTAACCGTGTGAAAAACAAGGGTTATTTGTATTTCAGTGTAGTTTGCGTGACACCGGCTGCATGTTACTTGGTGTCCCCTGCCACTTGGCTGGGTCTGCGTGTTTTCACGACAGATGCCTGAACAGCTTGCGAGCCCCCCCCCACCCCCCGCGCCCCCCCCAACCCAAAATCAAAGCACCCCCCACAATGCACCGCCAATAAATCATATTCATGTCAAGCGTGGCAATCACGTGGCAGATTACGCACGTGCCCTTTTGGGAAATGGAAAACGACGGGTGGCGCTTTAAAGTTCGAATCGAAGAAGAGAGAGGGGGGGAGCACCCCCCCCCAAGCAATTTTCGTACCGCCCGTGACTTCTGTTGGGATGCGCTTGATTTCAAACGTGTGTTACCGATACAGTATGTTGACATGCTTGCCTGCAGAGATAACAACAACAACAAACAATTGTGGTTTCATCACTGCTCAGGTGTGACTTGGCAGATGTATCTCGTGTGCTGAGTAACTTAAATGTGTTCTACCAATACTCGGTATAAGTGTCCCGTTTTCAAGTTGCTGTGACGTTGTCTCATCGTGTTGGGGGGGAAAAAAGCCGCTATTGAAATTGCGTCTCATTTTTCCACTGGGATAGGAAGAGTCGGGACCAGAGCGAGGGTGCAAATCATAAACTAAACTTTAAACATGTTTTTTTGTTTTACCAGGTAATACCCACTGAGCTACATCGTTCTTTTTCAGAAGCGACCTGGCCATAAATGATAGCTCAACAAAGTGGCTCGCCACGTGGACATTTCTAGCAGCCAAATACTCTGAACGCGTGTTTCCAAATGTGGAGGGAAAAGCCGGAGGACCCGGAAGGAAAATCCACGCGACCACGGGGGAGATAGAACGCGCAGACTCAAAATCTACAAAGGTCAGGGTTTCGGGCTCGAACCCACGTACTCCTGTATACCAGGCGAGGTAGTTAACATCTCGCCACCAAACCAATGGGAGCAGCAGCCTCCTGTGACATCATTCCTCACACTTAGTTTGGAGCTTTCGTGACTGCAGGAATTACTCTTTGGTTCTTTCGGTAAAGTCACGTATAAAGATAAAATAATAAATTAAATACTAGCATACGACGTTTCGATTGCAACACAAGCAATCATCAGGTATAAATGAAATAGAAAACAAACCTAGTATACTTAAAAATGTAATGTAATACAACAGAGTCGGATAACATAACAGTCAACACCCTACCTGGTTGATTACGTTCTTCCTGAGAATGCTAAATTTGAGAGAGAGATAAAACAAATCTCTGTGATATCTGTCTCTACTTATATGTCTGTCTATATGTCTCTGGTTCTGTGTTTGTCTCTCTCTCAAATTTAGCATTCTCAGGAAGAACGTAATCAACCAGGTAGGGTGTTGACTGTTATGTTATCCGACTCTCTCTGTTGTATTACATTACATTTCTAAGTATACTAGATTTGTGTTTCTATTTCATTTATACCTGATGATGCTTGCTTGTGTTGCAATCGAAACGTCGTATGCTAGTATTTCATTTATGATTTTATCTTTATACGTCACTTTACCAAAATAACCAAAGAGTCATTCCAGCGTGTTCACCGCTTGTTGCCGAGGTTTGCGGTTCACAGTAGGAAAGGCCGTCCCGGTCAATACTGCCAACGTATTGGCCCATAAAATATGCACCGTCTGCTTCGCGGTGGACGTTAAAGATCCCGTGACGTCATTAAAAATGAGCAGGCCATTGTGTTGCTGGCGTCATGGTCCACATTTGGCAAAATCTGAAAGATTTCCGGCAAACTTCTCAATTGGGATTACACATAGCAATCGTTGCCCTCCCCACCCCCTGCTTGCAGACGAATGCCTGGCTGCAGGCCAGTTTGGCATTGGAGTGATTGAGCTGTGGTGTAAGACATTTGAGATGGTGAGACATTTAATAAGCACCGAATTAATGTTTATATCGAAGAGGCAGCTGGCAGGGAAACCCCCCACTGGAACTTTTCAAAGTCGGCTGTGCGACAAAACTGTTGCTTGTTTTTCATCTCTGTTGTCGTGAGACGAGGGGATTTCGACTCTGAGCTCCCGCAGTGAGCAGTGCACCACGGGGTGTGGAAGGCGACGTTACAGAGCTACTTCAGACATCACTTTTACAGTCTGCTTTAGTCACCCTCGGGGTATTACCCGTGTTATACCCTGCTAAGCGAGTGTCACATCTGAAACCAATTAAAACACATTGACAGAGTTGGGATATGCTGAATTAAGTGAAACAATACGATATAGTTTTGTTGTGGGGAAGTCATGGGTGATCAGGCTGAGTCCATCGACTCGCTACCCCTTGAGAGCCCATTTGAATGCCAGGCAGTGACTGAAACCCAGATTCAAACCCGAGATAGCTGCGATACCGGCTCGAAGTGTCTCTGTCTGGAGAGCCACGCGCTCACTCCCTCGCTCCCTCGCTCACAAGTTAAGCTTTTATTTACTCTAGCCTAAACGTCTCAATGCGAACTGGACGTGAACGAGTCCTAAGAGATGAGGCCTTGACGAAAGCAATCTGACATTTCCTCTCCCAGCACAAGAGGCGTTATTTCTCCACCGAAACATCACAAATGCGTTTTCGTCTCCCGCGTTTGCTCATCACCCATCATTGTTCACCGTGCGTTTGTGATCTAACCCCCTTCCTTTATGATCACCTACAATAAAATATATATCTCTCTTAAACCTATCCGGCGCCGTTTCTGCTTCATGCCACGCGGTGAACACGCGCCACGAAATCGCAGCAAATTGCCGCGGCAATTTTTCGATTTAAAGCTTTCGTGACTGCAGGGATTCATCTTCTTGGTTCTTTCGGTAAAGTCACGTAGAAGGGAAATAATAAAATGATAAAAATAAAACATAATAAAATAATTCTCACGACGTTTCGGCCACAACGAAAGCAGCCGTCCTCTGGCGTTGTGGCCGAAAACGTCGTGAGAATTATTTTATTATGTTTTATTTTTATTATTTTATTACTTCCCTTCTACGTGACTTGACCGAAAGAACCAAGAAGATTACTTATTGTTGTTGCTGTTAACCGGTGCGCGCCCGCTTGTTTTCCGAGTTGGCCCTATCCGTGCCCGCACTTTGATTGAATGCCTTAATTTAGGGTTGATTTGGTTCAACAAAACGCGGCTCATTAACGAGAAGACAGCATTGTGCAGGGAGTTACCTCGGGAGGAGACCTCGGGGAGCAGACCTCGTGAACGATGTTTACCATTCGCTTGACGGAATTACGTTCTCCTGAGTGGCCACGAAGACATGGGGGCTGACCGGGGGAAGTTTATGTTTGTGAGCACCTATTAAGGCTGGCGCGGCGCGCGGGATGCCGTACAAGGCCGCCTTTATCCTGCACACAGTACCGATGTCGGCACACCGCATCAGCTGTTTTTATAGAGCGTCGTTTATGCTAACTGCATCCGACAACGATGTCCACTAATTATAGAAAAGGGCCAAATCATATTTATAGCAGCTGATTTGAACAGAACTGGTTCGGAAATCACTCGCAACTCAGAATCACAATATTTATCCTGGACAAATCCGATGATCCATGAAGCTCCTTTTTCACAGATGCACCACAACAAGAGGCACGCGAACAACAATAAAAATAAGAGTGAGCACAACATTAGTGAAGTCCCAACAATCGCTGCTTCTCACACAAACCGGGAAACCTTCATAGGAGGGGCGGCGGAGATAACGCCCGGCCGCCTTTGTCTCCCCGGTGGCGATATTTACCCACCGCACCAGGTACTCATTTGAGGCTGAGTCGACCTAGGGGAAGCCCAGACCCTGTTCAAATAATCGTCACTGGTTTTTGCCGTGAGCGGGAATCGAACCCGAGTCGCCAAGTTCGTAGCGCAGCGCGCTAACCGTCACCACCGCCGCCACCGCCGCCACCGCCGCCACCGCCGCCACCGCCGCCACCGCCGCCACCGCCGCCACCGCCGCCACCGCCGCCACCGCCGCCACCGCCGCCACCGCCGCCACACACACCACCACACCACCACCGCAGTGCCACAGTCGCAGTCAGCCGTGCAAGCGCACATGTTGTTCACGTTAGCCTGGGATGATGTATCTTAAAGTCTGCACATGCCAGGCTAATAGCTGCAAACAGCTCTGCACCGAGCGACCTAAACAAACCCAAGGCACCCCTCGCATGTGCTGGATGTACAGCCATGTAAGGCTGCTCCGTGTACACAACAACAGCGGGAGCAGCAGCGGCGGCGGTAACAGCAAAAACATAAGTCAGCAACAATCCTGTTATACAAATCTACGTGGAACGATGTTTAAAAAATATCAAAAAAAATCACATTGGCGAAGAGGTGGGGCGGGGGGGGGGTAGGAAATGCTTAACGTCTGCAAACAATTACGGCCTGTGGAACAAGCCCCTGTTGCCTGGACAAAAGCCATTCTGCGAATCTTTCTGGAAATTCTTGACAGAGCTCCGGGTTTTTCTCTCTTCTCCCCGTGCTGCCTGGGGACGGGGGCGGGGGGCACGGTGACGCGGTAAGAGCCCCCCACGGTGGAGCGCGCTAATGTGCTGGAGAAATCCGATGAGCTGCAAAGCTCCCTTTTTTCACAGATGTCCAGTAGGGAAAGGTTAGAACGTCGCAATGACAAACAATGCAGAAAAAAAACGATAGGAGTGCACAGTATATGAAAATTAAATCGAAATCAGAATCAGAAAGGGTTTTATTCGCCATGAAAGTTCGCACAGACAAGGAATTTACTCTGGCAGGAAGGTGCATAATTCAACATATAGGAATCATAAATCTTAAATAAGTGGTGTACAAGTCTCACTATACTAAAGGTACAAAGTCTAACTAATACTAAGGAGCTAAAGTATGTAATAATTGAATTTTAAAATATTAAAATATACAATAGCTATAATGTGCAATATAAAATTACAAAAATGCAAATAGGGTAACATAGTGCAAATATGGCAGGGTGTCATTGGGCAGATATTGTGTTAAAGTCAGTTTGAGTGTCAAAGTCAGTTTGAGCCCCTGGCCTTGTTGAAGAGGCCAGTAGCGGATGGGAAGAAACTGTGTTTGTGGCGTGAGGTTTTGGTCCTGATGGACCGCAGACTTCTTGCCGGAGGGGAGAAGCTGGAACAGGGAGTGTCCGGGGTGGGAGGAGTCGGCCATAAATGAATCGCTGTCAAAAATATGCAAATAAAAGGAAACTATTTGACAACAAAATCACAACAGGTAAAGCTCACCGAGCTATTAGCTGATTTTGAAGAAGCGACCTGGCCACAAATTATAGCTCAACGAAGTGGCTTGTCAAGTGCGAAATCCATTGCAGGGAAATGATTTTAAATGTGGAGGGAAAAACCGGAGGACCCGGAGAGAAAAAATCCACGCGACCACGGGGAGAGAGAGACACGCAAACTCCAAACATACAGCAGGCGTCAGGGTCGGGATAGAACTCACGATCTCCTGCAAATCAGGCGAAGAAGATAACATCACTCCACTGTGGCACCCCTTAAATAACAAAAACAAGGTCTATAAGTTCAAATTGCATTAGGGAATCATAAAACTTTCCAACCGGCAGTTGCAAAACGTCAAGCTCGTTAAATAGGGTCCTACATTATAATAATACAAAAAAAATGAAATAAAAGCGTTCAGTGTGTTTTCTCTGTTAGCCTAAATATCAATAAAATACTCATTAAATTTCGATTTAAAGCTTTCGTGACTGCAGGGATTCATCTTATTGGTTCTTTCGGTAAAGTCACGTAGAAGGGAAATAATAAAATAATAAAAATTAAACATAATAATATAATAAAATACTCATTTTAAGGGGTCTCGAAGGGAGGGCGTTTGGACCATGGGGTGGCCAAACACAGCGTGGATGTGCGGCCACTGGGCGGAGGGAGAAGTGAGGGGGGGCTGGGAGTGATCCGATTGATCCCGTGATTGATACTGGAGCCGTAGTGGGGAACTCGCGATGTGAGCGCGGCAGTCGAAGACGTTTGTCATTCTGGCCAAACCTTGCTGCTGCCTAATGAGTTCGCTCAACTTCTGCGGACACTGGGAGGGGGGTGGGGGGGGTGGTTTGCGCGACCATACACGGCAGTCGGCGTTATAAAACAAACAATTGGTGCCCGGATTCAATATTGAACCTGAATCGTGAGCATCTGACGAATAACGGGATGGAGGGGATTGATCATTCCACCGCCCCCCCCCCCGCACAGAGGAGCCAGTCAATCGGATAGGATTAGCGCTTGACAATTAACGTGAGAGGCATCGAGGCGTTTCAAATGTTTTTGGAGGGTCGACGATAGATGGAGCAGCATCGCTAAACGAGCGACGACGAGGGAGCGAGTGAACGATGATGGTGAATTATAGCATCGCGGTTTGACCTCTGCACAATTCAACCGAAGCCACCGCCACCGCCTCGACCTTTGCCGCACGCTTTGTCACTCACACAACTCGGAAGTTGCCCGGAGAAAAATCGACGCGACTACGGGGGGAGAGAGAGAGACACGCAAACTCGAAATATACAGCGGGCGTCAGGGTCGGGATGGAAACCCACGACCTTCTGTATACCAGGCGAGGTAGTTAACATCTCCTAACCACGTGATGATGTTGAGAGAGAGAGAGACACGCAAACTCGAAATATACAGCGGGTGTCAGGGTCGAGATGGAAACCCACGACCTTCTGTATACCAGGCGAGGTAGTTAACATCTCCTAACCACGTGATGATGATGAGAGAGAGAGAGACACGCAAACTCGAAATATACAGCGGGTGTCAGGGTCGAGATGGAAACCCACGACCTTCTGTATACCAGGCGAGGTAGTTAACATCTCCTAGCCACGTGATGATGATGAGAGAGAGAGACACGCAAACTCGAAATATACAGCGGGTGTCAGGGTCGGGATGGAAACCCACGACCTTCTGTATACCAGGCGAGGTAGTTAACATCTCCTAGCCACGTGATGATGATGAGAGAGAGAGACACGCAAACTCGAAATATACAGCAGGCGTCAGGGTCGAGATGGAAACCCACGACCTTATGTATACCAGGCGAGGTAGTTAACATCTCCTAACCACGTGATGATGATGAGAGAGAGAGAGACACGCAAACTCGAAATATACAGCGGGTGTCAGGGTCGGGATGGAAACCCACGACCTTCTGTATACCAGGCGAGGTAGTTAACATCTCCTAGCCACGTGATGATGATGAGAGAGAGAGACACGCAAACTCGAAATATACAGCGGGTGTCAGGGTCGGGATGGAAACCCACGACCTTCTGTATACCAGGCGAGGTAGTTAACATCTCCTAGCCACGTGATGATGATGAGAGAGAGAGACACGCAAACTCGAAATATACAGCAGGCGTCAGGGTCGAGATGGAAACCCACGACCTTCTGTATACCAGGCGAGGTAGTTAACATCTCCTAACCACGTGATGATGATGAGAGAGAGAGAGACACGCAAACTCGAAATATACAGCGGGTGTCAGGGTCGGGATGGAAACCCACGACCTTCTGTATACCAGGCGAGGTAGTTAACATCTCCTAGCCACGTGATGATGATGAGAGAGAGAGACACGCAAACTCGAAATATACAGCAGGCGTCAGGGTCGAGATGGAAACCCACGACCTTCTGTATACCAGGCGAGGTAGTTAACATCTCCTAGCCACGTGATGATGATGAGAGAGAGAGACACGCAAACTCGAAATATACAGCGGGTGTCAGGGTCGGGATGGAAACCCACGACCTTCTGTATACCAGGCGAGGTAGTTAACATCTCCTAGCCACGTGATGATGATGAGAGAGAGAGACACGCAAACTCGAAATATACAGCGGGTGTCAGGGTCGAGATGGAAACCCACAACCTTCTGCATACCTGGCGAGGTAGTTAACATCTCCTAGCCACCGTGATGATGATGATGATGATAGAGAGAGAGACAGACACGCAAACTCCAAATATACAGCAGAAGGCGTCAGCGTCGGGATCGAACCCACGACCTCCTGTATACCAGGCGAGGTAGTTAACATCTCCTAGCCACCGTGATGATGATGAGAGAGAGAGAGACACGAAAACTGGAAATATGCAGCGGGCGTCAGCGTCGGGATCGAACCCACGACCTCCTGCATACCAGGCGAGGTAGTTAACATCTCCTAGCCACCGTGATGATGATGAGAGAGAGAGACGCAAACTCGAAATATACAGCAGGCATCAACGTCGGGATCGAACCCACGTCCTCCTGTATACCAGGCGAGGTAGTTAACATCTCATAGCCACCGTGATGATGATGAGAGAGAGAGAGAGACACGAAAACTGGAAATATGCAGCGGGCGTCAGCGTCGGGATCGAACCCACGACCTCCTGCATACCAGGCGAGGTAGTTAACATCTCATAGCCACCGAGTTGTTCAGAGCTTACAAACGTCAAGAGTCGCGTGGGCCCCGAGGGAGGAGGAGGAGGGGAGAACGGAGCGGGTGGTCACAAGTTCGGAATCCAAATTGTAATATTTTATTTTTTCCTTGAAGAAATCCGATGAGCTATTAAGCTCTTTTCCTCCCCACAGATGTCCAGCAGGGGGCGGGCCAGAAAGTTACAGCAGCAAACGATACACACAGACAACAAACAATCGGAATGTATAGATAAAGGAACGCAAATCACGAAAAATTAACGCGTACAATCGAGGTTATCCGTGGCCCTGAACCGAACTCAAGATGCGATGTTCGCAGCACCGCGTGTGAACCACTGCACCACCGCTCCCCAAGACAATGACAAAGACCCCCCGTCTAGCCTTTATAGACTGTAGGGGCAATTGCTGTTAGCGAGCACCTATAAAGGCCGGCACGGCACGCGAGCGGGTGGCTGGCCAGCACCACGCCCGGCCGCCTTTGTCTCCCCAGTGGGGATGTTTACATACCGCAACCAGGTACTCATTTGAGGCTGAGTCGACCTAGGGGAGGCCCGGGACCGGTTCAGATAATCGTCACTGGTGTTAGCCGTGAGCGGGAATCGAACCCGGGTCGCCAGGTTCATGGCGCAGCGCGCTAACCGCTACACACACACTGACACACAGTGACACACACTGACACACACACACTGACACACACACTGACACACGGGTGCATGCACGCACGTGCAGGAAGACAAACGCTTCTCCCGTGAGGCTCGTCACGCCGCGTGTAGACGCACCAAGTTAATGAGCACCCATTAAGGTCAGCGCAGCACATGGGGGTGGCGGTGGCGCCAGCCACGCAGACAGACGGATGCTGCCGCCTTCGCCTCTCCCCTTGCGTCTGCGTGCCGCGCTGAAGCTCGTTCCGCCTCGGTCAGGGGTGGGGAACGTCCGGCCCGCCGGCCGTACAAGGCCCGCGAAATCATTTGGGTCTGGCCCTGCCAAGGCAACCGCAGGCGGGACTCGAAATTCAATAAATCTAGGAGCAAACCTGGAAAAGCGGTTGCGAGTAGCGACATCATCAATACCAGCTAACATCACACGCTTCACCAAAGAGAAGCAGTTCCAGCCCAACGCATTAGGGGTGAGTTAATTAAATGTTTGACCAAATATAACGGGGCTAATTTTTAAGTTGAGAATTTTGTATGGCCCGCCAATGATGTTATAAATATCCAAATGGCCCTTGGCAGAAAAACAATTTTCCCCACCCCTGACCTAGGGACTGCCCATTCCAGCTGAGCCAAGATGCTGGACATCTGTGCAAAAAAAGTGGCTTTGTAACTCATCGGATTCGTCCGGAAACAAAGACAGATTTCTGATTCCGATTCGAATTTCCGTCGAAGCGAATTGACCGGGGAGTCGAACCTGTGTCCACAGGAGGCCGCCTGGTTGACCGGCGCGACGCGGTGCGGTGACGTCGAGCTCCTTAGATCCTCCGGCCGCGATAACTCCACTGGATGCGATCTTATTTGATAAATGTGATCTCTCTCAAAGCTGTTTCTAGCGCTCTCGCTCCACTTCGCCTCACTCTCAGGGGCCTTTCCCCCCCTCCACTCCGAACGAAAACAACAACAATAACAACAAAACCCATGCCCTCCCCCCACCTCCTCATTTCCACCAAACTCCCTCTCGCCGCCGCTCGTCCCCCACCTTCTTCCCCCTGGCCACGGGGGTGGACTTTACATTGCCTCCGTGCCACGGGGTAGACTTTACATTGCCCCCGTGCCACGGGGTGGACTTTACATTGCCCCCGTGCCACGGGGTGGACTTTACATTGCCCCCATGCCACGGGGTGGACTTTACATTGCCCCGTGCCACGGGGTGGACTTTACATTGCCCCCTGGCCACGGGGTGGACTTTACATTGCCCCGGGCCACGGGGTGGACTTTACATTCCCCCTGGCCACGGGGTGGACTTTACATTCCCCCAGGCCACGGGGGTGGACTTTACATTCCCCCAGGCCACGGGGTGGATTTTACATTCCCCCTGGCCACGGGGTGGACTTTACATTCCCCCTGGCCACGGGGTGGACTTTACATTCCCCCGGGCCACGGGGTGGACTTTACATTGCCCCGGGCCACGGGGTGGACTTTACATTGCCCCGGGCCACGGGGTGGACTTTACATTCCCCCTGGCCACGGGGTGGACTTTACATTCCCCCTGGCCACGGGGTGGACTTTACATTCCCCCTGGCCACGGGGTGGACTTTACATTCCCCCGGGCCACGGGTGGACTTTACATTGCCCCGGGCCACGGGGTGGACTTTACATTGCCCCGGGCCACGGGGTGGATTTTACATTCCCCCTGGCCACGGGGTGGACTTTACATTCCCCCAGGCCACGGGGTGGACTTTACATTCCCCCGGGCCACGGGGTGGACTTTACATTCCCCCTGGCCACGGGGTGGACTTTACATTCCCCCTGGCCACGGGGTGGACTTTACATTCCCCCAGGCCACGGGGTGGACTTTACATTCCCCCTGGCCACGGGGTGGACTTTACATTCCCCCTGGCCACGGGGTGGACTTTACATTCCTCCAGGCCACGGGGTGGACTTTAAATTCCCCCTGGCCACGGGGTGGACTTTACATTCCCCCTGGCCACGGGGTGGACTTTACATTCCCCCAGGCCACGGGGTGGACTTTACAATCCCCCTGGCCACGGGGTGGACTTTACATTCCTCCGTGCCACGGGGTGGACTTTACATTGCCCCTGGCCACGGGGGTGGACTTTACATTCCCCCTGGCCACGGGGTGGACTTTACATTCATCCGTGCCACGGGGTGGACTTTACATTCCCCCGTGCCACGGGGTGGACTTTACATTCCCCCGTGCCACGGGGTGGACTTTACATTCCCCCTGGCCACGGGGTGGACTTTACATTCCCCCAGGCCACGGGGTGGACGTTACATTCCCCCGGGCCACGGGGTGGACTTTACATTCCCCCTGGCCACGGGGGGAGCTGATGCCGGTGTCAGTGAGCAGCGACTCCGCCTCCATCTCGACCACGCGGTGTTCAACCGGCGTCGCCGCAGCTCAAGGCGCATCTCTTTCTCGCGTCTGTTAAAGCGTCGAGACAACTCTTCCGCATCGCGGCAGTGCAGCAAAACAAGTACAAATATAAGCGGCACGTGCCGGAAAAAAAAAATAAACATCGTGAGTTTTGCCGATGACTCGCGCGCGCAAAAAAAACATTCCTACCACCCCTCCCTCCCTCTGTGCGTGATGCAAAAACAAAATCATCAACTGTTCCTGAAGAACTGCACTGTTGGTCATCTTGCACGTAGACTGGAGTAGACACGTGCGTAACTTGCCACAGTAAATTGTGTGAGAGAGATATACTGGGGTCGGTGTGCTGGGAGCCCCTGCTGAAATGTGGACGTGGGTAGAGTTGGCAAGAATCAGGCAGGCGACTGTGCATTGATTAATCGATTAAATTTCGATTTACAGATTTCGTGACTGCAGGGATTCATCTTATTGGTTCTTTCGGTAAAGTCACGTAGAAGGGAAATAATAAATAAATAATAAGACTATTAAAATCAATTGTTAATTTCGCACTACATGCATCCACTCGCGGGTGTGGGAACGAACATCCTTCGATTATCGTATCTTATATAGATTTATATAGAACAAATGATGATGATGATGACTATGATGTAATTTTCTGAACGCTACTATAAGCTCCAAAATACTATTTTTATTGATTTTTTACCAGGTAAGGCCTACTGAGCTATGCAGCTCTTTTTCAGAAGCGACCTGGCTACAAATGATAGCTCAACGAAGTGGCTCATCACGTGGAAATGTACATCAGCCAAATACTCTAAACGTGTGATGTTGACTCTAAACGTGGAGGGGAAAACTTGGAGGAGCCGGAGAAAAATCCACGCGACCACAGGGACAGAGACACGCAGACTCCAAAAATATGCAGCAGCAGGCGTCAGGGTCGGGATTGAACCCACGACCTCCTGTACACCAGGCGAGGTAGTTAACATCTCGCCACCGTGGCGCCCCAATATAAATTAAACAAAACATAGAATTAATGTTGAGGTGGACGGTTCAGCCGACGAGCATTGCACCGCTGATGGAGTTGACGTAGTTTCCACATTATCGCTATTAAACGTTATTTAAAATAAAAACAATATTTGTAATGACTCACTTAATTTTCAACATCCGAAATACAAAGAGATATTAAAGTAGCGCTTCGCCTAATTCCACGTGAATTATTACTGCCGGTATGATTGCTTGCAGTGGTTTGTTTTTTTTGATGTCCCAGTTCATTATGCAACCTTTGAAAGAAGATTCCGGCCACTTTTTCTTTGTCCACAAGGTTAAGGGGCCGTCCATAAATGACGTCACGCACATAGATGGGGGGGGGGGGTGTCAGACATTTGTGACGATGTGTGACGAGGGGGGGGGGGAGGTTTAAGAGATGTGACGTCACATCAAAATGCGCAACTTTAAATAAATATGGACAACACGTTCTACTTAATTAAATAGACGTTTTAATAAATGTTTTCTCCTACAACTTCAGAGTGCAGCGCCACATCAAATACGCACTACAATGACAATAGTTTCAAGCGATTTGAAGCATGTTTTATTTTTGTGGGGGGGGGGGCAGAGCTTTGTGACGTCATATTTGAGGGGGGGGTCTGACTTTTTGTGACGTCGTGTGACGAAGGGGGGGGGGGGCGTCAAAAATCGTCCAAAATCGCGTGACATCATTTATGGACGGCCCCTTTCCTGGCTCCGCACCTCGTCCCAGTCCATCTCCACCAAACCGTCACCTCTCCCTCACCCTCACCTGGCCTCACCGCCCCTGACTGTTGGTGCTGTTAGCGAGTAGCACCTATGAAGGCCGGCACGGCACACGAGGGGGTGGGTGGCCAACACCACGCCCGGCCGCCTTTGTCTCCCCAGTGGCGATGTTCACACATCGCGCCAGGTGCTCATTTGAGGCTGAGTCGACCTAGGGGAGGCCCAGAACCGGTTCAAATAATCGTCACTGGTGTCGGCTGTGGGCGAGAATCGAACCCCGGGTTTCACAGGTTCCACCACCAAAGACAAAGACACAGATCTCCCGTGTAGCCTTCACAGACCGTTGGGACAAGTGCTGTTAGCGAGCACCTATGAAAGCCAGACCAGCTTGCCGGCTTGCTTGTTACCGTGGGCGCGTTACTCTCTTTTTTTACGATCAGTGGAAACAAGAAGATGTTCGGTGTAGTCGGCACTTTGCTTCGTTCATCATTTCGTAAAAATGTTTTACTTTGCTTTATGTAAACCCCCACCTCTCGCTCACTCTCTCGCTCACTCCCTTGCTCACTCTCTCGCTCTGTCTCTCTCGCTCACTCTCTCGGTCACTCACTCTCTCCCTCACTCTCTCGCTCACTCTCTCGTTCTGCACGCAGCCCTTCTCGCAGTCTGACGGCCTCCGACGGGTAGCTCATATCAGCATGCAGAGCTCCCCGTCTCTCTCTCTCTGTCCTCCCCCTTCTTAGTCCATCTGCGCTCCACATCTCCCCCGCGCCGGTTCTTGGCTGCCTGCTCAAGCGGGGTCCCCTCCCCTCGTTAGCGCGTTCGAGCGACGGCTGAACAGCGAATTCGCGGAGATTAGCAGTCGGACCCCAGATGTGCAGACACAGAGAGGAAAGCCTCCCCGCGTGCCTTTTGCAAGTAGAGGTCAAGGCTCTGCGTCTCCCAGGAATGCTGCCACCCTCCCCCTACCCCCCCTGGTGTCTCCTGTGCAGGGTCCAGCCGCGTGGCTTATCAAAAACGTGGCCGTGACTCCAGGTTCCGTGTGTCGACACCCACCCCCGCCGCCCCCAAGGCTAACAACTCAGACATGAGTGAGTGTCAAGCAACACACACAGAGATATGTAAAAAAGAAAATGAAGCACACGCCGTCTTAAGAGAAGCATTCATCAATAATATACATTTTTTTGGGATGAGATCGCGAAAGCCGACGTGTTAGAATCATTAATGATTGCAGGCTAGACGATCACACCTTCCGAACGTAAATAAAGCACCCAGCCTCTGTGCATTATGCAACAACAACAGCAACACAAAACTAGTTCCTGAGGAACTGCACTGTGGTCATCTTGTTTTTGGGGGTCGCTCTCACAATAAATTTGAGACAAATGTGACCGACTGACCGACTGACCGGCAGCGGCAGCAGCAATTTCCGACTGTGGACTGCGTCTCACTGCTGCCGGATTAGTCACATTGGCTCAGAACACGTGCGTACGAATGGAAAAAAATATTTATTTGTACTCACTCACGAGATGCAATGCATGTGCCGTGTGCCCTCGGATCAATACGGACGGGGTAAAACCACGCATCATCCCCCCCCCCCCCGATTACTCACAGCATCGTAATCGGCGAATTACAATGATCATCCGGCGGCGCTAAACGATAATGGAAATGTGCGGCACTTAGCGAAATGAAGAGGGTAACAAATGTATCGTTTATTAATAAATTACAATTAAGTAAAAATTATACGGAAGTGTAAAGTTAATTAAACATGTTTCCCATTCCCATGTAAAGCCCAGCTGATATCGACCATCACTCCTGACGGGGTCCTTACGAATTGAACAGACAGTGCCGAGTCTCCTTCTCGAGTCAACAAACTATTTGGTGATGCTGCTGCTGCCGCTTTAGCAATGGTGCACAAGCACAATCAACAACAACTAATACACAATATCCATAATAGAGGTTTTGTTGAGTTAGATCGCGTAAATATAAATGTGCCGTTAAACCCGCTGCCACCCGACACAGCCGATTAAGTAAGGTTTGTCACGTGACCAAAACATGCCAATTCGTTACTATTATTTGGGTCTTTCGGTAAAATCACGCAAGATAGGTTCAAAGAAAATAACAAAACCTATCAACGTGACTTTACCAAAAGACCCAAAGAATATGAATTCCTGCAGTCACGAAAGCTTTAAGCCGAGATTTTATTTGTTAATAGTGTAGTGTCATAGCGCCGACTGTTGGACAGCAACAGCAACTGCAGGTGGGCACTTAGCACACACGCCGCTGAGCATTTACGCGCGGAGCTATTGTGTAGAGCAGTGATCGAGCGATGACAATTTGAATGCACGTGTCTATGTGTTCGAGCTGTTATCTAGCAATAATCGAGCTATGATGGAGCATTGATCGAGATTTCACGACCAATATCATCCATAATAGAGGTTTTTGGCTTAAATCGCGTTAATCTATAAATGTGTCGTTAAAACCCGCCACCACCCGACACAGCCAACTTGTAAGGGTTGGCACGTAAACAGCACAAATGTGGTTGTCGCCTGATGAAGCTGGTTGTAATTACCGGCGAAACGTCGTACTCAGATTGTAAATGTTGTGGCTTGGCTCTCCAACACACCGGTTAGTGCTGTACTAGTACACTATACACTACACTATATACTACATTATATACTACACTATACACTACATTATACACTACATTAAACACTAATATACACTACACTATACACTACACTACTATACACTAGTGCTGTACTAGTGACAAATTGGCCACGTTCTGTTTACATGACGACCCTTACTAGTTGGCTGTGTCGGGTGGTGGCGGTTTTAACGACACATTTATAGATTAACGCGATCAAACCCAAAAACCTCTATTATGATTGTAACAGACTGTTGGGGCAAGTTCTGTTAGCGAGCACCTATTAAGGCCGGCACGGCACACGAGAGGTTGGGTGGCCCTCTAGAGGGCCTCTCTAGAGCACCCCCAGGAGGGCATTTTGGCCTACTCTTCCACGCTGTGGCCACAGCGTCTTAAAGGAGATGGAAGTTTTCCCAATTTTTACCGGCCGATCAACTAACTGCGGTTGTACTCGTCCGTTAGTGCTGTGTGAACAGGCGCAGTGGGGTAGCCCAAAAAAACATAACAAGAACCCACAAAGAACAGCTACCGGCATGATTAAACAAACATTACCACCGTCAATGCACCAGCGACTAGCACGGTTGGCTACGTACGGCGCGAAAAAAGTTCAACGTAACCGTGACATTTACACAAATACATTGAACAGCGCTGTCAAACAACGCACGCACGCACGCACGCGCGCGCGCACGTAACTTAAGAAACCTGCAGCGAATGTTTCGAATCGATCCGGCGGAACCTCTTTGCGTTGCAAGTCAAGTGCGCGATAACAACCACCACCACCACCATCATCATCGCAACGAGGACTCTATGCGCTATCGATAACACCCACACACACACACCCACGAAACACCGCGAACAACGGAGCTGGTTATACACACACTTCAGTGTGATCTTTATGAGCAGACGTTCCTTGTTGTTCTCAATGAAGTGTGAGCCCCACAGAGAGGCTTTGTGGGGCACATGGAGCTCGTTACTGCCCAGACTTGTCCCGTGCAAGCGCTGCCGCCAATAAACCCTCGCTCCCCCAACAACAGCCACTTATCACCCCAGGCAGTGCCCTGATGTGTAGTCCTCCCCCCTATAGACTATTAAGTCTCCGTTCTTTACGACTTTAAATACGTGCACGTGTGTATGTGTGTGTGCGTGTTTTGCCCTAGATTCTATGGGGGAGCGGTGGCGCAGTGGTTAACGCGCTACGCTAACGAACCCGGCGATCCCGGGTTAGATTCCAGCTCACGATTACCAACACCGGTGACGATTATCTGAACAGGTCCTGAGCCTCCCCTAGGTCGACTCAGCCTCACTAGGGAGACAAAGGCGGTCGGGTGTGGTGCTGGCTACCCACTCCCTCTCTCCTGTGCCTTGCCGGCCTTCATGCGTGTTCGCGAACAGCACTTGCCACAACAGTCTGTTAAGGCTATACGGGGCATCTTTGTCTTTGCCCTAGATTCTACGGTTATATTGAATTTTTATCATTATTTTTCATGTGTGCGGTGTTTCTTGTGTGTGTTTGTGGAATATACGGAAGGTTATTCAGGCAATCGGGGTGTGGTTGACAGCACGGTGCTTAATGATCGTGTTGCAAGCTAACAAAGCAAGGAAAAGTCTTAGTTCGAGTTACGGATCACGGCAAACGTCAGTGGCGAGCGATATCTGACTCGGTGCCCTTCCACGTAGCCAACTTACGCCAGGCAGCATGGGTGAAGTATGGTCAAACAACCCCCACGACGGAAACGGTGTTGAGACACCTTCAATCAGCACTGTTCATTTTAATTAAACATACTTCTTTGTATTGTTAGGATAAACACTTCCTCTCCAGCGTGAACACCTGTTAAAGACAACGTGGCATACCGCTCCCAGACACCTTTGTCTCCCCGAGTGCTGATACATTTTTTTTTACACATTGCACCAAATTCACATTTAAAAGCTCGGTGGACCTTACTAGGCAAAGGCGCTGGATAAAGTTCAGCTACCGATTGCCACTGATGTTAGTCGTGCACCAGGAATCACAAACTGCCGCACCACTGATAATTGTTTTTTTTACCCTTTTATCTGGCAACAAAACTGACACCTTTTTTTTACAAGGAGTCATGTTTGTATTGACCACAATACCTGCGGTCGGAATGCAAACGAAAAAACACAACTCTGAAAATGTATGCACTGTCCTTGAAATTGATTGGTCCACACCCGAGACAGCTTTCCTTAGAGCCTAGTCTCACATGGTGTTGGACCAGATGACGCCAAAAGGCGCACAACTCAAAGACAATGCACCACTGAATTTCGATTTAAAGCAGGGATTCATCTTATTGGTTCTTTCGGTAAAGTCACGTAGAAGGGAGATAATAAAATAATAAAAATAAAAGATAATAAAATAATACAATTCTCACGACGTTTCGGCCACAACGCAAGCAGCCGTCCTCAGACAGACCTGTTCTTCACCTGAGGACGGCTGCTTGCGTTGTGGCCGAAACGTCGTGAGAATTGTATTATTTTATTATCTTTTATTTTTATTATTTTATTATCTCCCTTCTACGTGACTTTACCGAAAGAACCAAGAAAATGTACCACTGCTTACGACCCACACAACACACAAAGATCGCCCTGATAGCCTGCTAACAGACTGTTGGGGCACACGAGGGGGGGTGGTGTGGCAAGTGACTTAACACGGCCGCCTTTGTCTCCCAAGTGCGAACAGTTCACACACCGCACCAGGCAATTATTTGAGGCTGAGTCGACCTAGGCGAGGCCCAGGAACGGTTCAAGGTAATGGTCACCGGTCGTGATCAGGAAATCTAACTCGGGTGGCCGGGGTTCGTGATCCAGCATGCTGCCCGCTACGCTACCCACCACTGACACACACACACAGAGAGCTCATGTGTGGCATTCATCTTCCTTTGTGCTCTGTATCTCATTAAGGTCGCCTCCATCCCCACTCCACACCTCCCTCCACCATCCCCCTCCTGCGTGCTAAATTATAATGACAGCCTGGCTGCTGCATGACCCACTTGTTTCGCGAGACGCCTTTGTCTTCCCAAAACACGCCACTGTCGACGAAACGTGAACCGTGGCCTCGTCGTTGTCCAATCAGGGTGTCCCCATTTGTGTCTTGGGTCTCATGTACCCGGTACAAATATACAGACAAAAATCGCCCGTATAGCCTTAACAGACTGTAGGGGCAAGTGCTGTTAGCGAGCACCTATTAAGGTCGGCACGGCACACGAGGGGTGGGTGGCCAGCACCACGCCCGACCGCCTTTGTCTCCCCAATGGCGATGTTTACACACCACTCCTAGGTACTAATTTGAGGCCGAGTCGACCTAGGGGAGGCCCAGGACCGGTTCAGATAATCGTCACCGGTGTTGGCCGTGAGCGGGAATCGAACCCGGGTCGCCAGGTTCATAGCACAGCGTAGCGCTAACCGCTACACTACCGCTCCCCATTCCACACACACACACACTGACCACGATCTGGTCGGAGCCAGGGTGTGTGGGCTGGAGTTCCGCCATGCGCGGCTGACCCACGCCGTGCCGGCCTTCAAGGAGCAGTGGGCGCTGGAGGAGGCCGTGTGCTCGGTGGCAGATGACGGGGAGCTCTGCGTGGAGTTGTGAGCTACCCGTCGGAGGCCGTAGGACTACGAGATGGGCTGGGTGCAGATGCAGCACTTGTCGTAGTAAAAAATAAAACTACATAAAAAAACAGGGGGAGCATAGACATCGAGCAGGGAGAGAAGGGGTAGAGAGAGGGGGGGTAGAGAAAGAGGGGGGGGGGGTAAGAAGGAGGAGACCAGAGCGTGAAATCTTTCGTGAAATATTTAATTTGAAAAGGGGGGGGGCACATAAAGCAAAGCATTGAAAAAAAAAACAAAAAAAACTAAATGATGAACGACTACACCGAGCATCTTCTTGTTTCCTCTGATCGTAAAATAAAAGACGCACACACTGACAAAGACTGCCCATGTGGCCTCTTAACAGACTCGAGTTGCTGCACGTGCTTGTTAGCTGAGCGCCTATGAAGGTCGGCACGGCCCGCACTTATTGGGGGGGGAGTGGAGTGGTCATCGGCACGCCCGGCTACCTTCGTCTCCCCAAGTGCTGATGTTTACACAATAATAATTATGATGATGATGAGATCTAGTTCTCGATTTGAAGTTTTCGTGACTGCAAGGATTCATACTCTTAGTTTTTTAGGTAAAGTCACGTAGGTAAAAAATTAAATTAAAATTAATAAAAATTAAATAATAAATATTTTATTTTTATGAATTAAAAAAAATATATTTTATTTTTATTAATTTTAATTTTATTTTTTACCTACGTGACTTTACCGAAAAAAATAAAAGTATGATGAGATCTACGACCAATATTTCAAGGACATAATCTGTCCGTGGCTCCGAGAGGCACGGAGCAAAGCTCGGTGCCTATCGAAAGCGAGGAGGGCGAGAGAGAGAGAGGGAAGGTGGGTGCTTCCAGCGCCTCTCAGAAGCCACCGTGCATCGAACAACCGCTGCTAGATGAGTTCCAGATGAGTGGGACAGCCGCGGAGAAACGACACCCGGCAGCGACCCAGGATCCTGGTCGTTGGTGCAGAGAAGAGAATGAGGGTTGTGAGTCGCTCTGTTGCTGCTGCTGCTGCTCTGGGGAGTTCCACCGTGAGCTTTAGAACTGCTTTTTTGCGTGTTTAGTTTATTGTCCTTGTCCCCGCCGATTAGCTCGATTTACATGCGCACACATTACAAACTCGGGTGGACAGGTTTTGCAACAGCTGCGATGATTGCTGCGAGCAGCTCGATGTCTGTGCAACGCAAGAGGTCAGCAGACATCGCAGAAGACGGGCGCTTGTGTTGCGTTCGAAACGTCGTGATTTTTATTTTATTTTATTGCTACCTACGTGACTTTACTACTAATAAAAAGGGGGCCTGGCTCCTCCCCCCCCTCAACCAGTATATATACGGGTACGGATCTCTTGGAATTTCTCATTTACTTGATGCAGCAGTCGTGTTGTGACGGTTCCACCTGAAGACGGAAGCTTGTGTTGCCTCCGAAACGTCGTGATTTTTATTTTATTTTTATTAATTTTAATTTACATGTTTTACCTACGTGACTTTACCGAAAACCCCCAAGAATATTTACCGAAAGAACCAAAGATTAGAAAGTCAGTAAACTCACCACTGCGCCACCGCTCCCCGCCTGCCTTAGTATCATCGGTGGCCGAAACGAGGAATTGAACTACCTATTGTTGCGGGCTTGGAGAGATCGTGTGATGATGATGATCATGTAGAAGTCCTGCCGTGGTGGTCTTGTCCACGTGGAGTCCACCATGCCCCCACCGTGCCCACAGTGTCACATTATTTTTTTTAGAACAGAGGAGGACAGACGGGGGGGTGGGCACTTAACATGGGATGGACACAGCTGGCCTGTCTGAGTTAGCAGACGCTTTCAAATATATATTGCTTTGAATTATTTATCGCGAATAACCGCATTGAAATGACCTTTATTTATTTATTTTGTTGCGACGATGACCCTCGTGAGGCCAACACTGCGTCAATGTGCGCACACAAAGACAAAGATCCCCCGTGTAGCAGACTGTTGGGGCAAGTGCCGTTCGCGAGCACCTACGAAGGCCGGCACTGTGGTACACGAGGGTGGTGGGTGGCCAGCACCACGCCCGGCCGCCTTTGTCTCCCCAGTGGCGATGTTTACACACCGCGACGGATACTCATTTCAGGCCGAGTCGACCTAGGCGGAGGCCCAGCACCGGTTCAGATAATTGTGTTGGCCGTGAGCAGGAAATCGTTGATGCAGTAATTTTAGCTGTGACGGTCCCACCTGATGACGGAGACTTGTGTTGCCTCCGAAACGTCGTGATTTATTATTTTATTTTATTTCCATTATTACTTTTGTTAACTTTTAATGTAATTTTTTACCTACGTGACTTTACCGAAAAAACTAAGAGTATGAATCCTTGCAGTCACGAAAGCTTCAAATATAGAATTCGAGGAGGGTGTTTTAACTCAGCCCGCCATTCGTCAGCGGTCGTTAATAACTGACTCCCCGCCATAGCAACGTGGAATTTCCACCGCTCAGGGCTGTAAACGGGAGACGGTCGCCGTCTCGGTCCTCGTTTGAACAGGACATCGCTTCAGGCAGTTAACCCCCCTCTCCCTTCCTCCCTTGCTCGCGATGCGATGGCGCAATGACTCTTCACGAATATTCAAAGGGGAGAGAGGTGCAGATTTCGCCCGTAAGACATCACCGGTGTGTGGGCCGCCACGCATTTAAACTCATTGGGGGGTTTAATTCTAGATTTGAAGCTTTCGTGACTGCAAGGATCCATACTCTTAGTTTTTTCGGTAAAGTCACGTAGGTAAGAAAAAATGAAATTAAAATTTGTAAAAATAAAATAATAAAAAAATCACGACGTTTCGGAGGCAACACAAGTCTCCGTCATCAGGTGGGACCGTCACAGACAGATTTGCTGTATCACGTGATTGGGGGTTTGACAGCAGCAGCAGCAGCAGCCCGACAACGACTACGATGACAATGGGGAGTGTTGTCACTATTTGTGTGTTGTAAGGGGCCGCACTAAAGGGGCCGTCCATAAATGACGTCACGCACCTAGGGGGGGGGAGGGGTCAGACATTTGTGACGATGTGTGACGAGGGGGGGGGGGGGTGGGAAATGTGACGTCACATCAAAATGCGCAACTTTAAATAAATATAGACAACACGTTCTACTTAATTAAATGGGCTTCTTATTAATGTTTTCTCCTACAACATCAGAGTGCAGCGCCACATTAAATACGCACTACAATGACAATAGTTTAAAGCGATTTGAAGAATGTTTTATTGGGGGGGGGGGGCAGAGCTTTGTGACGTCATATTTGAGGGGGGGGTCTGACTTTTTGTGACGCCGTGTGACAAGGGGGGGGGGGGGTAAAAAATCTTCCAAAATCGCGTGACGTCATTTATGGACGGCCCCAAAGGCCAACACGGGCCGCTGCCAGTGAAGAACACCGCCACAGATGAAGGCCTATGACTTGATTCGAGATCGCATTATTTCGTGCACGTAGCGGCCTCTAGTGACTGAACGAATCGCACGAACCCACTACGTACAGCGTGCATCAATCGCAAAGAAACATTGATTCTTGCACACGTGGTCAGAGGCGTAGCTAGGATATTTTGCGCCCGGGGACGAATTATAAAATTGGCGCCCCCCCCCCCCCCCCCCCGTTTAATCACATTTTCCTATTACATCGAATAAGGAATAACAATTTAAATTGTAATGAAATATTGTATTTAAAGAAGCAAATTTATAGAAATTATATTACATGGCTCACTCAGTCACTGTCGTAGACTGGTTAACATAGTCTACAAAAGAAAATGTTTTCTTGATTTCACTGTCACAAACTGGTCAATCACGTAATCAAAATCTGTTTTTTTCCAATGTTTCTCTTTCAACGCTAAGAAGAGCAAGATCGCTGAGACGATCTTGTCCCATTTGAACCCGCAAATACGACAAAATACGTTTCAATTTGCTGAACGACCGCTCACAGCTTGCAATTGAAACTGCTATTAATAACATTTGCAGTGAAATTCGCAATTCGGAAATATGTCGTCTCCATAAAACACAATAAAACCAAGAAGATCCAAAGGAGTTTCTGGTAGAACTTCATTCTGGTTACTGAGCAGCATTTTGCAATCTCCAATTTCTGTGAAAAGTTCGTGGCCATTGATGTCGGTGTCATAGAAATTTCCAAAATCTGTGCAATTTAGACGAATTGCATCGACATCTGTGTCGGATAGAAGAGTTTTGACGTCCAGCAGAAATCCAAATTTTGTGTTCAGGTCTTTTAGTCGTAAAAACCGTGTTGACATCTCCTGTTGAAGTCGATAAAATACGCTCTTCATAACGCGCACAATTTCTTCTTCTGCTGAAAGTCCTGCATCTCTTGCCAGTTCTCCTGGCATCTTCCGACGTCGCCTAATTCTTCTGTCCACATCGGTCCCCTAGGCTGTGCATCTTGTTTTGGCGTTTTCTACAGCAACTTGGCTCAAATCATCACGAAGCTTGACAAATTCATGCTCCAAAGATTCAAGATCAGTTGCTGGTTCCTTTAAATTCATAGTAGGATCCTGTAAGCGCTTCTGAACACGATAAATTTTTCCAAGAATGACATTCCAGAAATGCAATAAAACTATGAAGTTAAAATTTAATACGCATGCTTGTGTAATGAGTTACACCTGTAACTGTTCTGCATCACTTCTGGTTTCAGGCGTCATAGTTACGTCCTCCGATAATTTGTCTAGCAGCCCTACTAGTTCATCCAGTCCTTCATCGATAGCTTTACCAGCTTCTGATCGTGCACTCCAGCGTGTTTCAGATTCCCGCTTTACTGTGATGGGCACAGCTTTTTTTAACTCTTCCCAACGAATTGTTGAACGAGAGAAAAACAAATATATACTTTCAACTGTTCCAAAAAATGTGACGACAAGTGGATCCTGTTTAGCTGAGTGTACTCCTGCTAATTTTAAGCTGTGGGTGTCACAGTTGACAAACAATGCTCTGTGATTTTTGTCACATATTCGTTGTTGAAGGCCGGATATATGCCCAGTCATCACAGCAGCATTGTCATAACATTGTGCCCGACAGTCGGCTAGAGGTATGTTGTCATATTTCAGTCTCTCGACAATGACTCTTTCTAGGCTTGCTGCATCTTTTGCATGTATCTCGATATAACCTAAAAATGATTCTTTGATAGTTACTTTTTTAGTTTGAAAATCCACATCCACAAATCTTACGACCTGAGAAAGCTGTTCCCGATGTCCTAGATCAGGAGTTGAGTCAAGTAAGATACCGTAGTACTTGTTTTTCCTGATATCACTCAACAATTGGTTCTTTACAGTCCACGCAAGTATGTTGATAAATTCATTCTGGATTTCCGGCGACAAATAAGAAACTGATCCCGGATTTTCTCCTGCTTGCTGTACGTGTTTTGCTAACAATGGGTCACACTGAGCAACGAGTTTGATCAGCGCGAGAAAGTTTCCAACATTTTTATCCTCATCTGTATTCAAATTTTCCGCGTACCAAAATGTAATTACATGACATGTAGGCTTTGTGTGGCGGTATATATAAACTTTTAGGTTGAGGTGTAGATTTGTGCAGTAGTTTCAGGCTGCCGCGCTCGCCGCAATAAGTTATAATGTAAAGTTGTAAGCCTCATTTTGGCGCCCCTTTACCTTGGCGCCCGGGGACATATGTACCCCCTGCCCCCCCCTAGCTATGCCTCTGCACGTGGTTTGATCGGCGCATCGTGTGCTCAGCCCGATGTTCATTGATGAATTGATTAGTCGTAACAGACCCTGCGTATGGGCGACATATACATGCGCAAAGGTAACCACAAAGACGTCTGCTCGGTACGTGTGACGGTTCATCGGTTCATCCGTTTAAACCCATTTCCATTCTAAGGCTGTACGCGTCGAATCGTTCATGCGAGAATATAACACGGTGCGATCTATGATCCTTGTCAATTCTTCCCCGCGGTGAAGTATGGTCAACCAGCTCTCATGCCCGGCACGGCATGGGAGACCTTCGTCCGGCAGTCGATTCACAAAAGGTTGTCTGTACACTGAGTGAACTCACAATCAGGCAACCCACAATCAGTCAACTCACCACGCAATTAAAACCCAAATTGGGTATGTCATCATAACAGGAATTCATATCGTGTGACAATGAAACACCCTTTCATTGTCACATGGTAAAGTCACGTAGAAGGGAAATATTACATAAATAAAAAACAAAAGCTTTCTTATTATTTATTTTTTAAATAATAAAATTTGTTTATTATTTTTTTTTGTCCCTTCTACGTGACTTTACCGAAAGAACCAAGAAGATGAATCCCTGCAGTCACGAAAGCTTTAAATCGAAATGAAACACCCGTTTTGCCTTCCAGCTTAACAGCCATTTCAACAACACAAAACGACTTTTGCGGGTATGTTGGCTTTTGTGGATCTCTAAACCCTAAGCGAACCACTTTCATTAGTCCCCTGTCTGTGTGTGTCTGTGTGTCCTGGGCCTCCCCTAGGTCGACTCAACCTCAAATGTGTACCTGGTGCGGTGTGTAGTAAACATCGCCACTGGGGGAGACAAAGGCGGCCGGGCGTGGTACTGGCAACCCACCCCCTCGTGTGCCGGGCCGGCCTTCATAGGCGCTCGCTAACAGCACTTGCCCCTACAGCCTGTCAAGGCTATACTGGGTGATCTTTGTCTTTGGTGTGTTCACCATCGGTGCCACACACGATTTCTACTCAAGACGGGCAAGATGCGAGATGCTTTGGTTTACAACAACAGCAGCAGCAGCAACAACAGCAGCAACAACAGCAGCAGCAACAACAGCAGCAGCAGCAACAACAGCAGCAGCAACAACAGCAGCAGCAGCAACAACAGCAGCAACAACAGCAGCAGCAACAACAGCAGCAGCAACAACAGCAGCAGCAACAACAACAAAATCCACCTCCGTAACTCAAAATGAAGTGAGAGAGAGAGAGCAAAACATATCCCACCGCGTCTAGATTTTACAGCTTGCCAAGCGAAATGTCAAGCAAGGCCCCTTTTCCGTTCCAGTAATGTCTCTTCTTGAGCTTGGGCGCTGGCGGGCGGGCGGGCGGGGTACTTAGTATTCAGATCACGCCAAACATCACAGCTGCCAAAGGAGAGGGAGTAGCGAGGGGTGGGTGGTGAGAGGTGCGCTGTGGGGTTAGAGGGAGGCGGGGGGAAGGGCGTTGGGGAGAGAGGGGAAGAAGCGTGGATGAGAAGATACAAATGAAAAAAATGGGAGCCAAGCAACGTGTTTGGTGTTGTTGATGTTGTTGTTGATGTTTCAAGAGACGTCTCAATTATTCTGCTCTACATCCTGAACGTCAGTGCGCTTCGGAGGGCAGCGCGCGGCTTCCACGTCAGTACGGCAAAGAACGCATTCACGTTCACAATCACGTTCACAATCACGTTCACAATCACATTCACAATCACGTTCACATTCACAATCATCACATTCGCCATCACATTCACAATCATCACATTCACAATCACATTCACGTTCATAATCATCACATTCACAATCACAATCATCACATTCACAATCATCACATTCACAATCATCACATTCACAATCATCACATTCACAATCATCACATTCACAATCACATTCACAATCACAATCATCACATTCACAATCACAATCATCACATTCACAATCACAATCATCACATTCACAATCACAATCATCACATTCACAATCACAATCATCACATTCACAATCCCAGCTAAAACAGAAACAGGCGGCCCGGGATTCGGCCGGAGCTGAACTATGGGAGGGTAATCAGAGCTCGCGATGCAAACACAAAAATAAAACGAACGCTGCGAATCCATCTCACGGGTTTCATGCCGAGGGGCAGATCCGCGGAGACGATCGTCTCGTGGTTGGCGGTGGTTGTGGCTGTTGTAGTGGTTGTGGTTGTTGTGGTGGCGGTGGTTGTGGCTGTTGTAGTGGTTGTGGTTGTTGTGGTGGCGGTGGTTGTGGCTGTTGTAGTGGTTGTGGTTGTTGTGGTGGCGGTGGTTGTGGCTGTTACGGTGGCGGGAGCAGACGGGGGACGATGGGAGGAGGGGTGCTGAGACGGCGCGTGAGATGCAGGAGGAGGTTGTTGGTGGTGGTGGTTTTGAAGCTCATGAGATGGGGTGCAGAAGGCGAGCCACTCTGATTGGCTGAGCCTCCTTGCACACACACACACACAGAGATGCACAAATATATAAATAAATACGAACACATAAATAACACACGGGCACGCGCGCGCGCGCACAAAGGGATAGAAAATTGGTGGCAGTCGTCGTTTGTCGGAAACGCGTCAAGGAAATCGCAGCACTCCTGAGGATCGTGCACGCTGGGAGGGCCGCCACTGCCGGTTGGTGATGATGGTGATGATGTTGGTGATGATGGTGATGATGGTGATGTTGGTGATGATGGTGATGTTGTTGGTGATGATGGTGATGTCGGTGGTGATGATGGTGATGTTGGTGATGATGGGGATGTTGGTGGTGATAATGGTGATTTTGGTGATGATGGTGATGTTGGTGATGTTGGTGATGATGATGGTGATGATGGTGATGTTGGTGGTGATGATGGTGATTTTGGTGGTGATGATGGTGATTTTGGTGATGTTGGTGATGTTGGTGATGATGGTGATGTTGGTGATGATATTGATGATGTTGGTGATGATGGGGATGTTGGTGGTGATGATGTTGATTTTGGTGATGATGATGGTGATGTTGGTGATGATGGTGATATTTATGATATTTATCATGTTGGTGATGTTGGTGATGATGGTGATGTTGGCGATGTTGGCGATGATGATGATGATGATGTTGGTGATGTTGGCGATGTTGGCGATGATGATGATGTTGGTGATGATGATGATGATGTTGGCGTTGGCCCTAACGGGCCAACGAAGGGCTTTCACGGTCAAGAGCCACGATGTGGACGCGCCCGTCCACACCGCTCGGCTCCCCCCACCTCCCCCATCGCCGCTAATCATCGTAGAGAGGAGCGCCAGGGGAGAGTCGTGGTGCTTCTCCAGGGAGAGGGCGACCGACCTTGACGTTGGCTAAAGATTCCCTCTCCCTTTCAAGCCCCACGGTGGCAACAGCCGCAACTCCCGGCTGGGTTTTGACAGCCTCAGTGATGTGGGGAGGGGGAGAGGAGGGAGTTGCTTCGTTCGGTATCATTGTTAGCCAGGTGGAAACGCCGAGGAATGTGTGCGCGCGTGCGTGCGCGTGTGTGTGTTTCTATCGGGGTGGGGGAGCGGTAGCGTAGCGCTGCGAACCTGGCCACCCCGGTTCGGTTTCAGGTTCACGGTCAACAGCAGCGACGACTATTTGGTCCTGGGCCTCCGTCTAGGTCAACTCAGCCTCAAATGAGGACCTGGTGCGGTGTGTGTAAACATCGCTGCTAGGGAGACAAAGGCGGTCGGGCGTGGTGCTGGCCACCCACCCCATCGTGTGCCGTTCCGGCCTTCATCGGTGCTAACAGCACTTGCCCCAACAGTCTGTTCGGGCTATACGGGGGATCTTTGTCTTTGTCTATGAGTGCCGCTGTATAGATACGACCGTACGTTGGTACGTGTGTCTGTGTGTGTGTGAGAACTCTAAATACTCGGAATGTGTAATGTTACTCGCGAAGGGTAGTTTAGACGCAATGTCTAAGGCGTGATTTCTCTCTCGCGCACTCGACGATACAAAAAAAACTCGATCGTGTCTCAGCGTAACCTTGGACAGGTTTTGTTGTTGTTGTGATATTAACATAAATGCAAGTGGTTCGCATACACACGTCCGCTCGTTTACAGGCCACGATATGAATAATTATACATAGGCATGTTAATTATTTGGGGGCAGTAAATTATTCAACGTAGCCAATTGCGTGTGTGTGTGTTGTGTGTGTGTGTTGTGTATGTGTGTGTGTATGTTGTGTGTGTGTGTTGTGTGTGTGTTGTGTGTGTGTGTGTTGTGTGTGTGTCGTGTGTGTGTGTTGTGTGTTGTGTGTGTGTGTTGTGTGTGTGTGTGTTGTGTGTGTGTATGTGTGTGTGTATGTTGTGTGTGTGTGTTGTGTGTGTATGGTGTGTGTGTATGTTGTGTGTGTGTGTGTTGTGTGTGTGTTGTGTGTATGTGTGTTGTGTGTGTATGTTTTGTGTGTGTGTGTTGTGTGTGTGTGTCCATGGGAAAACAAATGAGGTCGAGGAAAAATATTACGTTTCATTGACTTGTCATCGATATAATCAGGTGCGGTTGGAATCGAGCCCCTCACTGTGGAATGCCATGGGGTCAACCGTAAATGTATAGGCCAGAGAATGTACTCCAAAATGGGAAAAAAAATCGATGCTATTTTTGAATATCTATAGCATTTACAGACAAAAAAACTGGACTTGAAACAGAGTAGTAGAAGCAAGTCAATATTTTTCTCATTTCCTTTTGGCCCTGACGTGGACAGAGTTAAAAACACAAAAATCGGGACATTAATGGGAAATGCAATATCTCACAATATGAAAAGAGTAGATATTTACATGCAGATGCATTGTTGTGGAGTGGTGCTATTGTTACTCAACTGGTAAAAGCTGGGACTTGCACGTTGAACTTCTTTCGCGCCGTACGGAGCCAACTGTGCTTATCGGTGGTAAATGATAATCTGAGAAGACTTACACATTTCCCAGGACAGCTGCTTAAAAGCAGAGTCATCCTGGGTGCTAAGCCAACACCATCGCTGAGGTTTCTTCTTCTCCAATCTGCTTGAGCCTTTTCATCAGCTGCTCATTCCCGGAGAATGCTCCTTCGTTCACGACGCCCTCTCGGCCACCGTGCGACCAACATCGGCCAAGCTGTGGCGCGTTTTCCACTCGCTATGAAGGTCCGCGGTTCAGATTGATAGGCCGCCCTGGTTAACGCTGCAGTTGTACCGCCTGCATTAAAGGCGCGCCGTCTGCTTTGCAGTGGGCGTTTAAAGATGCTCCGGTGGCGGGGTTCGATAAGAGAAGGCCGTTGCGTGGTCCAAATCAGCCGAGTGTTGAAAAAATTGACACCGCAAATTAATTATCAAATTTGGGATTGCACGCACGGCTACATTGCCCCACTGCTGTGAAACGTCACGCCTGTATGATAGTCCTACAAGAAGGTGCGCGAAAACCAAATGTCCTCAATTACCACGATGAGTGATGTATCCTGTATCTTCGCGTTATATCTCTTCCGGTCCTAGTGATCAGCTGGATGAGTTGCTGGGGCAATGAAACATTCCGACGCTTTTGATCACCGCACCCGAGATTTGTATCCCGCTGTGTGCGATTGTAAACTTGAGTCTTAAACTCTTCCACTGCAACACGTCTAAACGCTGCCTATAAATACCTCCCTCCTAGAGGACCCCGTGATGTGCGCGTCCCACTTTTTTGTTTACAGCCTTGGGAACGCGGTGGCATTTTTAGGCGCCAGGCTAAATGTCCATCTAAATGTAATTCATATCGCAAAGCGAGGGTTCATTTATGGCATTTGATTTTTTTGGTTGTTGCAAGCATCGCACTCTTTGCATTTTTGTTTGCTCGGTCTGCTCTTCGTATCTACTCCGGTTATAGCCCAGAGGTCTGCCTCGAAAGGGACACTTTTAGCTGAGCGATCGTGGTGCAGCGGTGAGCACCCCTTGAACTTGCAACCCTGGAGCTCCCCGGTTCGGTTTCACCGACCCGGCGCGGCAGTTGAAGCCACGGGGAAGATGTTTCTGAAATCCCCACCCCGCCCCCCTCCAGCAGTATGAACGGGTACGCTCACAGCGGGCCGATGGACTGCTCTCGTGTGGCGCGGTAAAGTCTGGGCACTCCCACAACTTACAACACGTCCAAAGTGGAGTGAGCAAGCAATTGCATTCAGACGCTGTCTTATCGACAGACCTGTTCTTCACCTGAGGACGGCTGCTTGCGTTGTGGCCGAAACGTCGTGAGAATTATTTAATTATGTTTTATTTTTATTATTTTTATTATTTCCCTTCTACGTGATTACTTTACCGAAAGAACCAAGAAGATGAATTGCAGGGCATTTTCGCTCTGGCAGAGTGGGAAATGTAATAGCATCGGGGGGTTGGGGGGGAGCGGTGGGATGATGGGACGTGCTGCTGCTCGAGCAGCCAGATGGAGGGCGGGACGATCGATGGGATTTAGCATCGCGGCAAGAGACGCGTGTCTGGTGGGGAGCGATGTCAACAGCTTGCGTTTGCCCGGGCAGCTTAGGGGCTAATGCCACGTCACGCCGCTAAGCCCCATGGCGAGGAAGGAGGCCCTCGGTGTTAACGGCGGTGGCAGCACACGTGTAAATTGGCGTTGGCTTAGCCCGGGATAAAGACACAAATGAAAGGGGTCGTGGGTGCCGCGTGGGTGCCCTGGGGTCCGCTGGGTATCACCGCAGTCACAGTCACACCACCGGTGGATGTGGGGGAGGGGGGACCCCTCTGGCGATGAAAAAAACCCAAAGCACGTTGGAACTTTGCTCAGCCAAATCCGCATTTGAAATCAAATCGTCGGTACGTTTGGTATTGCAGACATTGTGTTGTTTATTTTCATCGGTTCCATTCCCCCCCTTCTGATTAACAAGAGCGCAGTGAAAGGTACAGAAATTCCAAACTCAGTGCTCCTGGGTTCCGGGATGTGGGCGATTGGGCTGACTGCCCCGCTTAGGGTCCGTCCATAAATGACGTCACGCACCTGGGGGGGTGGGGGGTCAGACATTTGTGACGATGTGTGACGAGAGGGGGGGGGGGGGTTTGAGAAATGTGACGTCACATCAAAATGCGCAACTTTAAATAAATATAGACAACACGTTCTACTTAGTTAAATAGACTTTTTAAAATGTTTTCTCCTACAACATCAGAGTGCAGTGCCACATTAAACACGCACTACAATGACAATAGTTTATAGCGATTTGAAGCATGTTTTTTTGGGGGGGGCGGGCAGATCTTTGTGACGTCATATTTGAGGAGGGGGTCTGACTTTTTGCGACGCCGTGTGACGAAGGGGGGGGGGGGTCAAAAATCGTTCAAAGTAGCGTGACGTCATTTATGGACGGCGAGTGGGAAGCTGTAGGTTTTTATATATATGGGGATGGGACGGCAAGGGAAAACGAACACAATATAAATGGAAAATGTTAAAGAGCAAGGCGATCACGAAGCAAGGCGCTGTTATGCATCCACAGCCGATGGCACGTGGTGCTTGTTTTAAGACATTTTCCCAGGTAGGAAGATCGCGTACCATACTCTCTGGATTACGAGCCCATGTTTAAAACAATACACATGATTATCCCCGTATGTTAAAGCAAAAGTTGTGGGGTGCATCGTATTATCTCCAGAGAATAGGTTTGTCTTCCAGACGATTGAATATCGTATGGGTAAAGTCACGTAGTTCGTACAGAAACGTGGCTTTACCGAAAGAACCAAAAAGTATGAATTCCTGCAGTTACGAAAGCTTCAAATCAAGATTGAATATCGTTTGTTCAGAAGAATCTTCCGGAAGGCAGTTCTGCGTAGCCAATTCGTTGCCACCCAGAGGACAGGAGACACGACCAGCCGTTCAGGCTCATCGACCAGAGGACATCTCCCCCAGTTTAAAGCTGTGCGTGAAAATCAACTTTCAGAAGACTGATAATAAAAAAAAATCTAAATGATCTTAAACTTTGTGGTTCGTTCTACTTTCCAAAGCATCTTATAATCTTATACGGTCACAGAAGAAAAAAAAGTTGAACGGTTTCCAAGATAAATTGTTTTGACTTATTCCTTGACTCCGATAATAATATCAGCACCCAATGAGATATAATAAAATCATAACTTCGTAAATAAAACCGAATGGGGGCATTGGTTACAAGCGTGGAGTTTAACCACAGGTTTAACATGCCAAGCCGAAAGGGAGAGAGACCTCAAAGCAGCTTCAAGTTAAATCTGCATGCCAACGCGACCCCTCAAGTATGCAGTGGTTCTTGTCCAGTCACGTTGAGCAGCGTCGTTCCGTGACACCCACACACATGCCAACCAACAACATCTGCAGAAGCCCATCCGGTTGTATGATTAGAACTCTTCCCCGTTCGTTAACCAACGATCGTATTCTCCGGATGATAGGATGCGAAGGAGAGTAGGATGAACCCAAAACGTGTGCCCAATTTTTCAAATGAGTGGTACAAATCTCGTCACAAAGACACAGACCAGCCGTATAGCCTCAACGGATTGTTGGGGCAAGTGCTGTTAGCGAGCGCCTATGAAGGCCGGCACGGCACACAGAGAGTCGGGTAGCGAAAACCATTCCCTGTTTGCCTTTTTCTCTTTAGTAATAATTTTTACACATTGCAACAGGTACTGTGCTCATTTGAGGCTGAGTCAACCTAAGGGAGGCCCAGGACTGGTTCAGATATTCGTCACTGGCGTGGTTGGCCGTGAGCGGGAATCGAACTCGAGTCGCCGGGTTCATAGCGCAGCTACACCACCACCGTTCTCCCCACACACACACAAAGTGCGTCTTATAATCAGGAGAATGTTGCGCATGTGTATCGATGTAAACATCGCACTCATTTCAGAGGGAAATAGGAGGACGTAGGACGTTCTATTGCAGAGCCCTTATATTTGGAAATCCTGGCAATGTTGTGTCTGTGGCCCTATGCAGCACCACTCAAAGTGAATTAGATTCCTACCGCAATTGTGTTAATGTTCTTCTTCTTGGTTCTTTCGGTAAAGTCACGTAGAAGGGAAATAATAAAATAATAAAAATAAAACATAATAAATACAATTCTCACGACGTTTCGGCCACAACGCAAGCAGCCGTCCTAAGGTGAAGAAATGACAGCGTTATTCAGACGCTGTTTTTCCGACAGACATGTTCTTCACCTGAGGACGGCTGCTTGCGTTGTGGCCGAAACGTCGTGAGAATTGTATTTATTACGTTTTATTTTTATTATTTTATTATTTCCCTTCTACGTGACTTTACCGAAAGAACCAAGAAGATGAATCCCTGCAGTCACGAAAGCTTTCAATCGAAATTTACCCAGAAGAAGGCCACACGCACGAGTGTGTGGGCAGCACTCGATCCCCAGCGCAAATGCAAACGAATCCATTTGCTGTCCTGCCATCATACCCCCCTGGTAATTCATAACACTGGTCAACACACTTTTTCTGGCATAAGATATTCCAACGGTTTTAAGGTAATTTTGGGGTGCTGATTCCAAATCTGGCATCAGGTTTTTGAGATATAAAATATTGCATTTTCAATAAAAACTGCAGAAGAAAAATATAAAATAAATGTGGATATTTACATAAAATGATATTATAAACACACAAACCTTAAAAATGCAGCACCATATTTTAACACTAAAGCAGCCACTGATTCGCAACAACTTGCAATCATAAGTGACAGAGTTAATTTCGGGTACAATCAATGAAAATGAGGTATGCCGATAGCATAAAAATGAGATGTGATAGAGCAAATCTGAGATCAGATTTGGAATCAGCACCCTGAAATTAGTCAAAAACAGCTGCAAAAGTCCAGGCCAGAAAAAATGTTTTTTTTGTTGACCAGTGTTATCAAGTTTATTTTTTTTGGGGGGGGGGGTTAAATTGCGTGAATATAAATGTGTCGTTAACCCACCGACACCCATTAACATCCAATTAGTAAGTTTTGTCACGTAAACAGAACGCGCCAATTAGTTACTCCTACAGCCCCCGGTGTGTTGGTTGTACACTTTGAGGGTTTACTCTCCCACACATCGATGTTGCTGCAGTAGTAACTAATTGCCACGGTTTTGTTTTACATGAAAAAATTGACTAATTGGCTGTTGTCGGTTGGTGGTGGGTTAACGACGCATTTAAATTTACGCGATCTAACCCCCAAAAAAATAAAACTTTATTATGAATAACATTGGTGTCGAAAGCCGACTACGTGTTCAACAAACCCTGGCAAGCCGGAAGATTGCAACATCCACGCCCAGGTGTGGCGGAGGGAATTTCACTCATTTTGTGTCATCCACCAACTCGAGCTGCCTCCACAGCGCTGGAATACAAGCCACGTGCAGTGCAGCCAATCAGCGTGTTGTTTCATGCAAGCTGCAGAGCTCTTGCAACACATCTCGTGTCAGCGCTGCGTGCATGATGTGTCGCAATCCGCGATCGCCCAGCGAAACACAGCAGGCCGATGGAGACGCGTCGGGTCAGTTGGAAAGAACAAAAAAAATAACAAGTGGTTACACGTTCTTGGTTCTTTCGGTAAAGTCACGTGACTTTACCGAAATAACCAAGAAGATGAATCCCTGCAGTCACGAAAGCTTTAAATCGAAATTTAAGTGGTTACACGTGCTTGGTTCTTGCGGTAAAGTCACGTAGAAGGGAAATAATAAAATAAAAAAAATATAAAACAATACAATTCTCACGACGTTTCGACTGCAACACAAGCAATCATCATCAGGTGTGAAATCCACAGCAAGTAAATTTGAAAAAAAAAATATTGCTGTGGATTTCACACCTGATGATGATTGCTTGTGTTGCAGTCGAAACGTCGTAATAATTGTATTGTTTAATATTTTATTATTTTATTATTTCCCTTCTACATGACTTTACCGAAAGAACCAAGAATATGAATCCCTGCAGTTACGAAAGCTTTAAATCAAAATTTAAGTGGTTACACGTTATGAATAGTTACAACGCTGTTATGGTCACACACTCAAATGCGCAAAGAGCTACACAAATTCCTGCTGGGCAGTCTTGAGATAGTGGTGACAAATTCTACGTTCCTATGGCAGGAACCCTTGGGTTATTTTATATTGACAGAGCGCCTTCGCTCGAGGCGCTTAACATGGTTAACAAAACGGTGTAAGCAAACACATTCCTGCGGAGGGAGCTGGTAGGAACGTTGGGTTGCTCGGTCAATGGCCAGGGTCAACAGCGGCGTGGTGTATTCCGCAAATATGGCCGACTGTGAGGGCGGGCACAAGCCGGCGTGAGTAAGTTAAACGTTGAGTTTTATAAGGGCACCACGGTGTGACCAGTCCCTCCCCACCCAGCCCCACCCCTCCCATCCCCCACACCCAGCCCCACCCTCCCCACACAGCCCCTCCCCACCCTCCCCACCCAGCCCCTCCCCACCCTCCCCTCCCCACCAAGCCCTACCCTCCCCACCCAGCCCCTCCCCGCCCTCCCCTCCCCACCCAGCCCCTCCCTGCACGACGGACGGACGGACACAATAATCCCCTGTGGGCTGGTGGAACCAGTGGGTTCCTACCAGTAAAACAATATTTGGATGGCAGAGGCGTGCAAGGGCCGAGGAATGAGTGACCGCGACACGGGGTGCGTGTGGGTCACTAAAGTGTTGGGGAGGGACGGGAAGGGGGTGGAGGGGCGAGGGGAGGGAAGAGGAAGTGAATGGAGAAGAGGTGAAGATTTAAGAGAGGAACAGAAGGAGGTTGAGGAGGAGGGGGGGGCTTAATGCAAGGGGTAGAAAGGACGGAAACCCCGATTGAGCACAGGGTGAACAGAGAGGCAGGGAGACAGAGAAGACGAGGGTGAACACGGAAGGAGATGAGAGATGCAAGATAAGGTGGGTCAAATAATCATGGGCGGCTTGCCCCTAAGAGTGTAAACATTCACTCGATTAACTTGTCGTGATTCGATGTAAGAATCAAATACTTAGAACATTTTTTTTACATTAGACGTAGCGGCCTCTAGCGGCTGGAGAAGGTCACAATAACTAATTGTGTACAACAAATAAAAACTAAGTAAGTATTTTTTTCACAAGCACGATTTTATGCACGTTTATTTGCACTTTCATGCGTTTTGCATTAATCGATTAATAAATGCATCGTTACTTCCAGGCACTCCAGGGGATTGAAAACGAATTTATGTCAAGCTGTCCGTATGTCCAAGTTGCCTATTCGGACTGAGAGTCGTAAGTTCAACCGCCGTGCAATAGATGGCGTTGGTGTCATCTACATCTGCAGAACGTGAAGAACCAGTGGCATCTACATCTACGTGATATTATACAAATTTTAAAGCCATTCCCCGTATTTAGTGTACATGCCGTACCACGTGTTTGGAATGGACAGGAGTCAAGTTGTACTTAAGGATAAATCGACTTACGAACAAACCTTTGGGAACCGAACTCGTTCGCAAGTAGAGGAGTCCCTGTACGTTGAACTTCTTTCGCACCGTACGTAGCCAACAGTGCTCATCGGAGATGCGGGGGAAGGACAACAAACTAAACACAAAAATCTGTTCTAAAGAAATGAGTTTCAGTTTAAATTGAAAAATGCGTAGCTCCAGTGGCTTTCTAATGTGGGAAGGACTACAGTCCACTCTGTCTGCCCAGCAGCAGAATCTGTTGTGTATGAGCAAACCTCCACTCAATCGGCAGTTTGCGTTGGGTACGATAAAATGTGGGTACTCCCACCCAGAAACTCTTTTTTATTTTTCCAGGTGAGATCCACTGAGCTGTATAGCTCTTTTTCAGAAGCGACCTGGACACAAATGATTGCTCAACGAAGTGGCTTATCGTGTGGAAATTTACATCAGCCAAATATTCTTTGGGTCTTTCGGTAAAGCCACGTAGATATAAAAAAAATAACAATATCACGACATAAGCAATCGTCATCAGGTGACGATTGATTGTGTTGCAATCGAAACGTCGTGATATTGTTATTATTTTTATAATAATTTTTCTATCTACGTGGCTTTACCGAAAGACCCAAAGAATATGAATTCCTGCAGTCACGAAAGCTTTAAGTCAAGAATCAGCCAGATACTCTAAACGCGTGATGTTGATTCTAAACGTGGATGGAAAAACCGGAGGAGCCGAGAAAAATCCACGCGACCATTGGGACAGAGACACGCAAACTCCAAATATACAGGCGTCAGGGTGGCGATCGAACCCACGACCTCCTGCATACCAGACGAGGTAGTTAACATCTTCCCACCACGGGGCCCCCTTCCAAGACGTCTGATCCGTGTCGGGACAGGACTTGGGCCAAAAAACGCCATCGTGGAGGCGCTCTGGAGGACTGCCCCTTTCACGGCCAGGCCCTTTCGCCAGCAGTGGCGTAGAGCACGCCATTTCAGAGCTGAACCTTCACCTTTTAATATGATTGCGCCCGTTTTAATGGTGCATCTTGGCGTGAAGGCGGGAGGGGGGGGGGGTTTATGGGGGGGTGGGGGTAGCGTGGGAGTCGTGGATATCCCACGAAGCCTTCTTTCCCCCTCCACGTCAACGTTGGCCGAATCCGTGGCCAATTTTTGCACAAAAGGCCTCTCTCTCTCCCTCTCTCCCACGTTGACGGCGGGCATCCCGATCGGCCCAGATGGGGTTCCAAGCCAGCCGCTCAAACGGCTCTCGGGGAGAGGGCGGGCGAGAGGGTGGGGGGGGGGTAGAAGAGGAGGGGGGGGCAGACTCGCCAAACCCCACCGCGCACATGTGCCGCATTAATGCCCCGAGTGAATTAGTGAATTAGTGAAGCAATTACAATAAAGGCCGTGAGCACAGGAGGGGGCGGGGGGGGGGGTCGGGAAAGGAAATATAATTGGATAAAGAGTTCGTACGTGCCCACGTGGTTGCGGGCTTCCACGGTGCGGTCGGTAGTTGATCACTGCGCTCGGTGAGTCTCACGACTCACTTTCAAGAGGGTCCTGCCAAGTTATTGTGTTTTTTGTCGGGAGGGGTGGTGTGGCGTGGGGTTGGTGGGTGTGTGGGTAGGGGAGCCACGACTGCTTTGTATATTCCAAGTGAGTAACTTGGGTGGGGGGGGAGGTGGTTTTATGTTTTTCAAATTTGCCACGCCAAAAAATGTGGACGTCGATGCCGGCACGCGACGAAGCAGACGCCGCGAAATTTCACGGCTAAGATACAACGACTGCGGTATTAACCAGGGCGGGCCTGTTTCTGGAGTTCGAACCGCAAAATTTCCATGTGCAACAACAACACAACAACAATATAACAACAACAGCGGCGGCGGTGGTGGTGGTGGTGGTGGTGAAATAAAAAAAGGGATCCGAGAACGCTGGCAACGCGGGAGAACTGAAGTCCAGGAAAACACGCAAGGGATGATGTGCGAGACGAGATGAAACGGAACGAGAGACGGATCGATAGATCGGTGGTGGTGGATGGGGCTGGGGGCAAACACTGCCGGGATTCTCATTTGTAATCATCAAACGTGGCTCTGCTCGAACTATATCCACCTTAGCCGAGACGCAGTTGTTTAAACACCGGAGCGAAACGTAAAATATTTTTTTTCCGCGAAGGGGTGCCAACATGCGTGTCGGTGTGCCGGCTGCATGCCACGTGTGGGGGGGAGCGGTGGCGCAGCGGTTAGCGCGTCCGCGCTATGAACCTGACGAGCGGAGTTCGAATTACACCCGTGACCAACAAACACTGACAATAAAAAAAAGTTAATTAAAAAAATAAAAACACAAACCACGACGTTTCGATCGCAACACAAGCGGTCGTCATCAGGAAAATGGGCGATGGAAACGTCGTGGTTTTTATTTATATTTTAATATTTGTATTATTTTATTAACTTTATTTTCATTAATATTTCTCCATCTACGTGACTTCGCCGAAACAACCAAAGAATATGCATTGCTGCAGTCACGAAAGTTTCGAGTCAAAAATTTTAACCACCGACAATTTATACGAACGGGTTCGTTCGCCTTCCGCTCGCTCGACTCTGCTTCGAATGAGTGGCTGGTGCGGTGCGTAAACATCGACGCCGGTGAGACAAAGGCGGCCGGGCGTGGTGCTGGCCACCCCACATCCCCTCGCGTGTCCCGTGTCCGGCCTGCATAGGTGGCTCGCTACTCGCGAACAGCACTTGCCCCAAAAGTCTGTGCAGGCTATACGGGGGTGGGGGGGGGATCTTTGTCTTTGTGTTTTTTTTTCACTGCACGACACACACACGCGGCAGGCCGAGATGCGAGTCTACAGCTCCTTGCGGAGTTGGCTCCACTTCTCGACTGTTTGTTAACAAAAAGAGGTGGGGGGGGGGGTTAGGGGGGGTGAGGGGAGGGGGGAGGGGGGTGAGCAGTTGAATTGATTAAGACGGACGCCAAGGCTGAGGGCTCAGATTTGGAAATCGGTTCCACACGTGTCAACCACTGAGTGGCGTCTGAATGGGGGTCTTCAGGAAACGCGCTGCCTCGTGCCCCCCCCACTCCCCCCCACTCCCCCCCCACTCCCCTCTCATCTCCCCCCCACTCCCCTCTCACCCCCCACTCCCTCCCACTCCCCACCCCCCACTCCCCTCTCACCCCCCACTCCCCTCTCACCCCCCCCACTCCCCTCTCACCCCCCACCACCCCCCCACCACCCCCCCACTCCCCTCTCACCCCCCCCCACTCCCCTCTCACCCCCCCCCCACTCCCCCCCCCACTCCCCTCTTACCCCCCCCCCACTCCCTACCCCCCACTCCCCTCTCACCCCCCCACTCCCCCCACCCCCCACTCACCTCTCACCCCCCCACTTCCCCCCCCACCACCCCCCCCCACTCCCCCCCCCACTCCCCCCCCCCACTCCCCACCCCTCACTCCCCCCCACTCCCCTCTCACCCCTCACTCCCCCCCACTCCCCTCTCACCCCCCCACTCCCCTCTCACCCCCCCCACCCCCCCACCACCCCCCGCCCACCACCCCCCCCACTCCCCTCTCACCCCCCACTCCCCCCCACCCCCCACTCCCCCCCACGGTTAAACAGGAAGGACACAATCGGCAGCGGTAGCAGAAATCCGCGGAAGCTGTCGGCAAAGCTACAAAGCCATTTCAACGATTCACTGAAATGGCTTGATGAATTGTCACGTGCGTTGGACTTCTTTCGCACCGTACTGTGGCCACCCGTGCTAATCGGAGGCGATTCCGGGGTTACGTTTCAGTTTTAAAGACGCGAACGCACTCGTTGTTCAAAAGCTACCGTCTCATTTGTGTGGTTTTCTCTTTTTCTATGGTCGAATTTCTGCAACGTACGAGAATGCGATTTGCATAAAATATCGTGGGTTCTCACGGGCACGACTCAAAGCATGTTACCGTTAGCGCACGATTCTATTGTTTGTGTGTTTCGTTTGTTGTCCCCCCCCCCCTCCCCCGCGCCTTCGATGAGCACAGTTGGCTACTCACGGTGCGCGAAAGAAACTCAAAGTACATTCTTGTACATACATGGAATCCTCTACTCACGAACATTCGACTTGCGAACTTTCAGAGATACGAACAAACCTGTCCGTATGCCCAGTTGTCTGTCCGGTTTGAGAGACGTAAGTTCAACCGTCGCGCAATAGATGGCGGTGGTGGCATCTACATCTGCAGAACGTGAAGAACCAGTGGCATCTACATCTGTAGAACATGAATAACCAGTGGCGTCTACAGAACATGGAGAACCAGTGGCATCTACATCTGCTAAACTTGAAGAACCAATGGCATCTACATCTGTAGAACATGAATAACCAGTGGCATCTCCATCTGTAGAACATGAATAACCAGTGGCGTCTACAGAACATGGAGAACCAGTGGCATCTACATCTGTAGAACATGAAGAACCAGTGACTTCTACATCTGCTGAACATGAAGAACCAGTGGCTTCTACAGAAAATGAAGAACCGGTGGCATCTACATCTGCTGAACATGAAGAACCAGTGGCATCTACATCTGCTGAACGTGAAGAACCAGTGGCATCTACATCTGCAGAACGCGAAGAACCAGTGGCATCTACATCTGCTGAACATGAAGAACCAGTGGCATCTACATCTGCAGAACATGAAGAACCAGTGGCGTCTACAGAACATGGAGAACCAGTGGCATCTACATCTGTAGAACATGAAGAACCAGTGGCTTCTACATCTGCTGAACATGAAGAACTAGTGGCTTCTACAGAACATGAAGAACCAGTGGCATCTACATCTGCAGAACATGAAGAACCAGTGGCATCTACATCTGCAGAACATGAAGAACCAGTGGCATCTACATCTGTAGAACATGAATAACCAGTGGCATCTCCATCTGCTGAACATGAAGAACCAGTGGCGTCTACAGAACATGGAGAACCAGTAGCAGCTACATCTGTAGAACATGAAGAACCAGTGGCTTCTACATCTGCTGGATATGAAGATCCAGTGGCTTCTACAGAACATGAAGAACCAGTGGCATCTACATCTGCTGAACATGAAGAACCAGTGGCATCTACATCTGCAGAACATGGAGAACAAGTGGCATCTACATCTGTAGAACATGAATAACCAGTGGCGTCTACAGAACATGGAGAACCAGTGGCATCTACATCTGTAGAACATGAAGAACCAGTGGCATCTACATCTGCAGAACATGGAGAACCAGTGGCATCTACATCTGCAGAACATGGAGAACAAGTGGCATCTACAGCTACAGGAGATTATACAACTTGTAAAGCCATTGCCCGTGTTTAGTGTACACGCCGTACAACGTGTTTGTGAATCGACAGGAGTAAAGTTTGGACTTACGAACAAATCGACTTACGAACAGACCTCTGGGAACCAAACTCGTTCGCAAGTCGAGGCGTCCCTGTGCGTCCCATGCGCCGCAAAACGTTCATGTTTGATCCCTTGCAGCCACTAGAGGCCGCTGCATTCAACACCGTTACAAATCTTAAATACTCCCCTCCCTGACCTTTAGCCCTCGTGCGTGACTGTGTCACCCTCACTCGGCCCTGCACCTAACAAGCACTCGATTTCCATAGCGGATTCTACCGTCAATTTCCAACCAGGGGATGTCACGTGCCGTGTGCGCCAGTGCGTGTGGTGTGTCTTTTAATCCACTATTCCTTGGCAAAGCTTGGAGGATAAGTGGGAATGGTTTCAATGCAAGCTCGCTCTTCTCGGGACAGATCTTGGCAGGAGTCCATCCCCCCCCACCGCCTCACCTCGACACTGTCTCTCGAACTCCTGCCCCCGAGTGTTTGTGTTGCAGATTGTTTCAAGCAATATCTATTTATAGTCGGTTGCCGATTGTAAAGCGGCGCGCGTATATAGGATACAAGACAAAAACAAAGACCCCCACCCACCCATCCACCCCCCATGGTAGTTTCTAACAGCCCGTTGGGGTCAAGTGCTGCGAGCGAACCGCCTACGGAGAGGCCGGAACAGCACGTTTTGTTTAAGGCTGAGTCGACCTTGAGGAGGGTCAGGAACAAATTCTGATTCTTGCCAACTCACGTTAGCCTCGTGGCAGGGTACGGTACATTCGAAAGCTGTTCGTGAGAAGGTCTGGCTGGGTGGAGCAAGAGGATGGGATGCGTGCTGCTCGTCATGGGATGGTCGTGATTTTGATTTCCAGTTGAGCCTTGACTCAGTTCTCAAGTCCTCTGGGGTTGATGAACTTTTTGCGATGGATGAAAACTATCTTCATTATATAGAAGGGAAGTAATAAAATAATGAAAATAAAACATAATAAAATAATTCTCACGACGTTTTCGAAATTTATCTTCATTATAATTCTACAGAATTCAGTTATCCAAAATGCACTACGTCCTGAACAAGCTTTTAAATACAGGAGATTCTCGATTTTCTGCGCTAATGATGGGGAGGACGGCCGCTGATAATAAAAAATCGCGGATAATCAAAAAATATATACATTTTCCGCGGATCTCTATGCCAAAAACCACGAAAATTTGTATAAATTATGTTAAAGTTAATAAAATTTAGTTTGTTATCACTGCGCATACTCAGTGATAACACTTTCATGCTCCTGCACAGAATACTCTGCCCACGAAGTGGATAGCTGAGCCGCGTCAATCAACATCAATACAACTCTGCCCAGTGTTGTAAATATATGCAATTACCAGAGGTGTGGACTCGAGTCATGTGACTTGGACTCGAGTCAGACTCGAGTCATGAATTTGATGACTTGCGACTCGACTTGGACTTGCATAACAATGACTTTGTCCCACCTCTGAGATGTGGACTCGAGTCATGTGACTTGGACTCGAGTCAGACTCGAGTCATGAATTTGATGACTTGCGACTCGACTTGGACTTGCATAACAATGACTTTGTCCCACCTCTGGCAATTACTGTACTGCAGGGGCGATCACGTGGATTTCAGATTGACCGGAGCAACATATTTGTTCCGTTTCGATTTTAAGATTTCGTGACTGCAGGGATTCATCTTCTTGGTTCTTTCGGTAAAGTCACGTAGAAGGGAAATAATAAAAATTCAACATAATTAAATAATTCTCACGACGTTTTGGCCACAACGCAAGCAACCGTCCTCATGTGAAGAACAGGTCTGTCGGAAAGACAGCGTCTGAATGGCCATTCAGACTCTACCGAAAGAACCAAGAAGATATTTGTTCCGTTTAAGAACTTGACTTGTAATAAACATTTCCAAGAAGAACAATGTCTAACTGTTTTTGATTATTAATTTCGACTTATGGTGAAATTAACGAGTTATCCATTTATGTCAAAATCTCAGGTGCGTGGTTAATCCGCAAATCGGATAAACCGCACGCGGATAATCGAGAGTCTACTGTAACTGAATGTGATCATGAGAAGCCACATATCAATGTTTGTTGAACTTCTTCTGCACCGTACGTAGCCAATCGCGCGAATCGGAGGTGCGGGGGAAGTGAATTGATTTGTTGGAAGCGGAGTTTGTGAGTAAGGCGGCAGTCTCGTAGCTGCTGTTGTTGAGTGCCAACGTTTGGATCAATGCTTGGCGGTTGGTACAAAACAAGTAAAAAAAAAACCTAAGCTCGCAAACTAATCCATGCAGAGAGTCTCTATGGATAAAACTTGGAGAGAGAGAGAGAGAAAAAACTGTTCCAATTTACCATTCAGCTAGAAATCGTATTGCCACTTTTTGTTATTGAAGAGGAAGGTTTCCGATCGTTGCGTGCGACCTGTTTGTAGCGTGGATCACAAACAAGGGCGGATGACGAAGACGATGGGACAAAGGATTTAAGAGTGCGCTAGCAAAAGCCCGACAGATACATTCTCAGAATCATTCCAAAAAGAGAGAAATGCATTTTGTGACTCAAACTTTATTATCTCATTTTAACACGGAGGCTTTCGCGACCAATTTCATCCATAATACAGGGGAGGGGGGTGGGTTAGATCGCGTAAATAGATAAATGTGTCGATTTAAAGCTTTCGTGACTGCAGGGATTCATCTTCTTGGTTCTTTCGGTAAAGTCACGTAGAAGAGGACGGCTGCTTGCGTTGTGGCCGAAACGTCGTGGGAATTATTTTATTATGTTTTATTTTTATTATTTTATTACTTCCCTTCTACGTGACTTTACCGAAAGAACCAAGAAGATGAATGTGTGTCATTAAACCCGCGACGACCCGACACAGCCAATTAGTAAGGTTTGTGTTGTGGCTTGGCTCTCCAACACATAGTCTGCACATATTCACTTTAAGATGTTTTCTTGTTCATGTTTTTGTTTTTTTGTTTGTTGCGGTTGCACCCGATTCAAGAGCCGAATGGCTCACAGGGCTATACCTAATAAATGAACTTGAACTTGAACAACACACCAGTGTGTTGTACTAGTAACGAATTGGCATGTTCTGTTTACGTGACAGATCTTACTAATTGGCTGTGTCGGGTCGTGGCGGGTTTAATGACACACATTTATATATTTACGCGATCTAACCCCCCCCCCCCCCAAAAAAAACTTGTATTTATTATCTCAGCTGGTAAGGCCCCATTGAGTTGAGCAGCTCTGATCTGGAGGCAGTGACGGCAGCCACATGGAATTGCTGGGTGATGGGAATGTGCAAACTCACCAGAGCAAAACAACAACTGATTTACACGAGACTCATACCAGAACTTACTGGAAACAGGATAAACAATCGTGTTTAAAAAAAAATGTTTTTACAAGTGTCACAAAATCCGGTGTGTGTTCACGTATGTATATGAACCGTAGAAACAGCCTCGGACGTACTGGAGCTTCTTAGTCATAGCGTTGGCCATTGCAGGTCACTGCCCAGATGTGTGGGCTCACCAGGGCAAAGACTGACCTCCTCTTGTGAAACAAAGTCACGGGCAATTTGGGCCGACACGAAACGGTCGTGCATTTACGTGACGACGGCCGCGCATAGCTACTGGATACGCGCAGATTGTCTTGCCGGCAGAAATGCGACAACGATGCGCGTTTTGTTTTCCGTCAGAGACACGCGGGGTCAATGATGAAAGTGCCGTTAAATTTCGATTTAAAGCTTTCGTGACTGCAGGGATTCATATTCTTGGTTCTTTCGGTAAAGTCACGTATTTTATTAATTATTGTTTTATATTAATATTATTTTATTACTTCCCTTCTACGTGACTTTACCGAAAGAACCAAGAATATAATAATAATGAAAGTGCCGTTAGGATTTCTCGCCGAGTGGCGAATCGGGACAGTTGCGGGTTGTTGTTTTTTTTTCTTCCAAGTTGTATCCATAGACACTCTCTGCATGGAACGGTTGGCCAGCTCTGGTTGTGTGGTTTTTTTTTAAATCTTGTTTTCTACCAACCGGCAGGAATTGTTCCAAAGGTCGTCACTCAACGCAGCAGCGACGAGACTGCTGCCATATTCACGAACTCCATTTACAACAAGATCCATTCACTTTCCCGGCGAGGCAACGGACCACATCGATTTTTAAGTCACGACTCAATGGTCTGTGTTTTTTTTACCTCAATATCACCGTGTCATTTCAAAAGTTTATTCGCATAACTTTAGCCTAAGTAGTTTTTTTTTTTACAATTCGCCAAACTAAATATTTCTACACCCGGCACACCACGTCCAGTATACGTATCGCTTTCGCTACGGCTGGCGGTCACGTGCCACCTGCCTCCCAGTCTACCAGCGACCAGGAGGGCGGGGGGGGTGAATCCGTGCAAAAGATTCTACGTAAGCTCGGATATTCATCGTAAATACTGATTCTTGTATCGTGACGAATAGGACCGGTTTTAACGTGTGAATCGATGCTGAGCTTCTTACGCACTGCACGTAGCCAACCATGCTCATTAGAGGTGCGGGGGAAGGCCAACAAACAAAACACAAAAAGACAGAGAGTCATTAATTCTAGATTTGAAGCTTTCGTGACTGCAAGGATTCATATTCTTGGGTTATTTCGGTAAAGTCACGTAAGTAAAAAATTAAATTAAAATTAATAAAAGTAAAATACAAAAAAAAAATCACGACGTTTCGAAGGCAACACAAGCTTCCGTCTTCAGGTGGAACCGTCACAGCACGCTTGCTGTATCAGCTTGTGTTGCCTCCGAAACGTCGTGATTTTTATTTTATTTTTATTTTACTTTTATTAATTTTAATTTATTTTTTTAACCTACGTGACTTTACCGAAAGAACTCAAGAATAGAGAGTCATTACTCGCCAAAGTTAAATGATGCAGGGACCAGCACAGAAGCAGACTTCACACAAGAACCCAGTCACCCGACCAACACAAATTCACCTTCACCCAACCCTGGGGGTTCACTTGCTGGGACTTGCCCAAGAACAACACGCAACAAAAACCACACCTCGACGTGATGTGTCCTCCACTCTGCCAGGATACACAGACGTCCCTCCACCCAGACGATGATTGCCACCTGTCCTGGATTCCACCCCCCAGGACATCCTCTTTATGAATCACAACTGTCCTGGGGGACATCGTGTAAGTCTTCCTGGGACGTCAAACACATTCCTGCGGAGGGAGCTGGTAGGAACGTTGGGTTGCTCGGTCAATGGCCAGGGTCAACGGCCAGGGCGTGGTGTATTCCGCAAATATGGCCGACTGTGAAGGCGGGCACAAGCCGGCGTGAGTAGGTTAAACGTTGAGTTTTATAAGGGCACCACGGGGTGACCAGCCCCTCCCCACCCAGCCCCACCCCTCCCACCCAGCCCCACCCTCCCCACCCAGCCCCTCCCCACCCTCCCCACCCAGCCCCTCCCCACCCTCCCCTCTCCACCCAGCCCCACCCCTCCCATTTTTGGATGCACGACGGACGGACACAATAATCCCCTGTGGGCTGGTGGAACCAGGTGGTTCCTACCAGTATAAGTCCTGTTTTTTGTCAGTTGCGTAATAAGTTCGTTATCGTCAAGCCGCAGTCCATCTCGCCGCTGAACATTCGCCGATTTCTCCGCTCCACCTTCGCAGCGCTCAGACCTTTGGGACGCGTTCCCCGCCTTTGGCTGCCATTCCTTTAGCAGTCTCATCCATCGACCATCATGCCATCACACGCAATCGTGCCCAAGGCCAGTGCCGGATTAAGCAAGTGCGGGGACTGTAGCATAATGTTATAAAGGGGCCCTAAAAAAAAAAACACTAATATTAAAACACAAATTTTTAACTTGCATCGAAAAAATAATAGTGCTTGTTGTTGCGATCGAAACGTCGTGATCTATTATTTTATTTCTACCTACGTGACTTTACCGTAAGAACCAAAGAGTATGGATTCCTGCAGCCACGAAAGCTTCAAATCAAGATTGCATAGTACAGTAATTATTTTTGTTTCATTTGTCATACAGCCAAATAATACGACAAATCGCTAATCTTAAACACTCAGTCGTTCATAAAAGTTGAAGGCGGTATAGTACTATAGTAATAGAGCAAGTGCAGAATCACTGAACCGGAATTGATAAGCTTGAAAGCATTTCGCGCGGGGTCCTTGAAAGTGCGAGGCCTGTAGCTACTACACGTGCAGCTACTACACGTGCAGCTACTACACGTGCAGCTACTACACGTGCAGCTACTACACGTGTAGCTACTACACGTGCAGCTACTACACGTGCAGCTACTACACGTGTAGCTACTACACATGTAGCTACTTGTGCTACTGGGATAATCCGGCACTGGACATGGCCGATGCCAGAAAACATTAACGCCAAAATGGAAACCGGGGGCAGAGGTGTGTTGAACCGTTGATATGTACTGCACGCACACACACACCTACACCTATAGCCTGTGATGTCTGTGGGGTGATTGTGTGTTTAGCTTGGCACCCTGACAGGAGATGAGCGTGATTACACGGCGGTGTAGCGGTTAGCGCTGCGCTGCGCTGCGAACCTGGCGACCCGAGTTCGATTCCTGTTCACGGCCAACATCGGTGACGATTATCTGAACCGATCCTGGGCCTCGCCTAGGTCGACTCAGCCTCAAATGAGTACTTGGTGCGCATGCGTAAGATCATCGCCACTAGGGAGGCAAAGGCGGCCGGGCGTTGTGCTGGCCACCCACCCCCACGTGTGCAGTTCTGGCCTTCATAGGTGCTCGCTAACAGCACTTGCCCCAACAGTCTGTTAAGGCTATACGGGGGATCTTTGTCTTTGGTAAAGACCCACTTGGGTGTGAGCTGAAGCTCCCCTGAAACTTGACGTGCCCAGGTTGGGCCGCACGGGGTCAAAGTTCGCACGGAGCCGAGAGGCTGGGGTTTGAATCCAGCCGCCCGTGATGAAATAGTCGGGTTCTGAAGGAAAGCGAGTTTCATTGATCGTCGTCAGCCGAGTCACCGAATGATAACGCGGTCAACAAGATGAAGATGTGAGCCGGCAAAACCAATCCATGAAGCGAGTCTCCGAGGGTTGTGAAGTTGAGCGGGTTGACCGCTATCAGCTGGGTCACCAATGATTACGCACGCCCTGAAAAAATATATACTCTGAGAATACATTTGGTTTTGCATTTAATTTGGATACATTCTACATGTAATATTTTTTGCATTATATTCTTGGTTCTTTCGGTAAAGTCACGTAGAAGGGAAATAATAAAATAAAATAAAAAACATTTTTATTTACTTACTTATTTCCCTTATACGGGACTTTACCGGAAGAACCCAGGAAATGAATCCCTGCAGTCACGAAAACTTTAAATACATTTTTTTTGTATTGTTTGTCTTAACTGGCTGACCCACCCCTACTGGACATATGTCAAAAAGAGCTTTGTTGCTCATCGGATTCCTGCAGTTTCAATAAAGATGTTGATTCTGACATAGACATCCATACACCTACATTGAGACTCATAGACTTAAGACACCCCATACTCTTACACGAGGACCCATATAGAGATCCCTAGATCTACACAGATATAGAGACATTGTAAATAACCTTTTAATTTACCAGATAAGAACAAAGCGAATCTCATATTCTTAGGGTTTTTTTCGGTAAAGTCACGTAGGTAAAACATCAAAATTAATGAAAATAAAATAAAACAAAAATCACGACGTTAGCTGCAGCTAATTCGGCTGTGACGGTCCCACCTGATGACGGAGACTTGTGTTGCCTCCGAAACGTCGTGATTTTTGTTTTATTTTATTTTCATTAATTTTGATGTTTTACCTACGTGACTTTACCGAAAAAACCTAAGAATATGAATCCTTGCAGTCACGAAAGCTTCAAATCTAGAAAGCGAATCTCTTTTTCAAGGAACGCCTTGGGTTTCAATAAGTTCTGCAAATAGATAACAAATAAATTACATTTTTCGATTTAAAGCTTTCGTGACTGCAGGGATTCATCTTCTTGGTTCTTTCGGTAAAGTCACGTAGAAGGGAAGTAATAAAGTTATAAAAATAAAACATAATAAATAATTCTCACGACGTTTCGGCCACAACGCAAGCAGCCGTCCTCAGGTGAAAACCAGGTCTGTCGAGGCGACAGCGTCTCAGAGAATTTTTTTATTATGTTTTATTTTTATCATTTTATTACTTCCCTTCTACGTGACTTTACCGAAAGAACCAAGAAGATACATTCCAATGTAAACACAGAGATCCACGTGTGCTTTTGGGTAAGGCCAGATGGTATAAAACTAGCACGTGGCCAATCCCAAAATCAAATTTGCATCAATTCCCAACGTGTACATAAGTATGGGCAGACATTTCTTGTGTGTTTAGTTTGTTGTCCTTCCCCCGCACCTCCGATTAGCGCAAAAGAAGTTCACCAACACACACGCAGCATTGCTAACCATTCATCCAGCAGTGGATTGGACAAAGGGCCGTCATCATTGCCATCGTCATCGTTGTTATTATGTATTTCACGTTGTGCAACCTGCGTGCCCTCGCTTTGTACGGAAACCATTCGGGTAAAATCCGGCACTGCCCAAGGCCACTTGCTGTAACTATCTGTGCAGTCAGACTCACCCTCTCTCGAACTTGCCTTTCTTCTCCGAGCCACGTGCTCCTCTTTCCGCCGTGCCCCCTGCTGGACATCTGTGCGGGGGGGGGGGGGGGGAAGAGCTTCCTAGCTCATCGGATTTCTTAAGGATAAAAATAAAAGATTAAGATTTGGATTCCGAACTTGTGACCATGAGCCACACACCTCCCTCTCCACTACCCCTTCCTCCCTCGGTTCCCATGCGACTATTGACGGTCCGAAAGCTCTGGACAACTCGGTGGCTATGAGATGTTAACTACCTCGCCTGGTGTGCAGGAGGTCGGGGGTTCGATGCCGACCCTGACGCCCGCTGTATATTTCGAGTTTGCGTGTCTCTCTCTCTCTCTCCCCGTGGTCGCGTGGATTGTTCTCCGGGTCTTCTGGTTTTTCCCTCGACATTTATAACCAACCCGACATCACGCGTTTGAGAGTATTTGGCTGCTATAAATATCCACGTGATAAGCCACTTCGTTGAGCAATCACTTGTGATGGCCAGGCCACTTCTGAAAAGAGCTACGTAGCTCAGTGGGCCTTTACCTGGAATAAAAAAAAAAAATCTTTGTTTAAAGTTTAAAGTAGTGTTCAGCAAATGACATCATCATCATTTGCACGATACACATTTATATAAGATATAATATGATCACATTGAAGGACATTCATTCCCCACACCTGCGATTCGAATCATTCAGTGCGAGTGCAAGAATTGACTCAAATCGATGCTCAGTGACCATTACGTGGTAAAATATAGGAGTGAAATCAAGGGTGCCAGCTTCCCTAAATCCAGCTGCATAAGTACAGTAGGTGCGCCACATCATGTCGAGTGTGGGCGCTGCCACCCTTTACAAGATGTCTGGCCAGCGTATAAGAGTTGGTCCTCTAGAGTCAAGAGCAGGGCTGGGGAACGTCCGGCCCGCGGGCCGTACGAGGCCCGCGAAATCATCTGGTTTGGCTCTGCCAAGGCAACCGCAGGCGGGACTCGAAATTCAATACATCTCGGAGCCAACCTGGAAAAGCAGTTGCGAGTAGCAGCAACATCATCAATACCAGCTAACATCATCACACGCCTCGCCAAAGAGAAGCAGTTCCAGCCATCACATTAGGGGCGAGTTAATGAAATGTTCGACAAAAATATAACGGCCTAATTTTTTATTTGAAAATTTTGTATGGCCCGCGAATGATGGCAGAAAAAAGATTCCCCACCCCTGTTCAAGAGGGACTCTCTGCAGCTCCTTACAGGGGAGGACCTCCTTCCCCGCATCGAGCTGTTGGAGGAGCCAAGGGCCCTCTGAATGCGGAGGCAGGGGGCGTCAGACCTCTGCTTGACCCCACGCCGACCCCAGATGTGTGTAAGCCGCCAGTCAAGCGAGCCACAGGTGAATTAGCAGCGTGAGTAACCCACTCCTCCACCCCCCAACTCCCACTCCACGGGAATCTGAGATTAAGATCTCAATGCGTGATCTTTACTGCGGGGTTTTACCCGAATGGTTTCCGTACAAAGCGAGGGCACGACCCACGTAAACGCGCACAGGTTGCACAACGTGAAATACATAATAACAACGATGACGATGGCAATGATGACGGCCCTTTGTCCGATCCACTGCTGCATGAATGGTTGGCAATGCTGCGTCGGGCATGCATGTGTGTTGGTGAACTTCTTTCGCGCTAATCGGAGGTGCGGGGGAAGGGCAACAAACTAAACACACAAGAAATGTCTGCCCATACTTATGTACACGTTGGGAATTGATCCAAATTTGATTTTAGGATAGGCCACGTGCTAGTTTTACACCACCTGGCCTTACTCAAAAGCACACGTGGTTCATTGTATTGGCTATAATGATCTCTGTGTTTACATTGGAATTTATGTTATTTATTTGCAGAACTTATTGAAACCCAAGGCGTTCCTTGAAAAAGAGATTCGCTTTGTCCTTATCTAGTAAATTAAAAGGTTATTTACAGTGTCTCTATATCTGTGTAGATCTAGGGATCTTTATATGGGTCTCCGTGTAAGAGTATGGGGTGTCTTAAGTCTATGAGTCTCAATGTAGGTGTATGGATGTCTATGTCAGAATCAACATTTTTATTGAAACTGCAGGAATCCGATGAGCAATAAAGCTCTTTTTGACATATGTCCAGGAGGGGTGGGTCAGCCAGTTAAGACAAACAATGCAAAACAATTGATTCAAAGCTTTCGTGACTGCAGGGATTAATTTTCTTGGTTTTTTCGGTAAAGTCCCAGAGAAGGCAAATAAGTAAAAAATAAAAAATATGTATGTATTATTTTATTATTTCCCTTCTACGTGACTTTACCGAAAGAACCAATAATATAATACTAAAAATATTACATGTGGAATGTATCCAAATTAAATGCAAAACCAAATGTATTCTCAGAGTATATTATTTTCAGGGCGTGCGTAATCATTGGTGACCCAGCTGATAGCGGTCAACCCGTTCGACTTCACAACCCTCGGAGACTCGCTTCATGGATTGGTTTTGCCGGCTCACATCTTCATCTTGTTTACCGCGTTATCTTTCGGTGACTCGGCTGACGACGATCAATGAAACTCGCTTTCCTTCAGAACCCGACTATTTCATCACGGGCGGCTGGATTCAAACCCCAGCCTCTCGGCTCCGTGCGCACTTTGACCCCGTGCGGCCCAACCTGGGCACGTCAAGTTTCAGGGGAGCTTCAGCTCACACCCAAGTGGGTCTTTACCAAAGACAAAGATCCCCCGTATAGCCTTAACAGACTGTTGGGGCAAGTGCTGTTAGCGAGCACCTATGAAGGCCAGAACTGCACACGAGGGGGGTGGGTGGCCAGCACAACGCCCGGCCGCCTTTGTCTCCCTAGTGGCGATGATCTTACGCATGCGCACCAAGTACTCATTTGAGGCTGAGTCGACCTAGGCGAGGCCCGGGACCGGTTCAGATAATTGTCACCGATGTTGGCCGTGAACAGGAATCGAACTCGGGTCGCCAGGTTCGTTGCGCAGCGCAGCGCTAACCGCTAAACCGCCGTGTAATCACGCTCATCTCCTGTCAGGGTGCCAAGCTAAACACACAATCACCCCACAAACATCACAGGCTATAGGTGTAGGTGTGTGTGTGCAGTTCATATCAACGGTTCAACACACCTCTGCCCCCGGTTTCCATTTTGGCGTTAATGTTTTCTGGCATCGGCCATGTCCATTGCCGGATTATCCCAGTAGCACAAGTAGCTACTACATATGTAGTACCTACATGTGTAGTAGCTACATCTGTAGTAGCTACATATGTAGTAGCTACGGGCCCCGCACTTCCAAGGACCCTGCGCTAAATGCTTTCAAGCTATCAATCCCGGTTCAATGATTCTGCACTTGCTCTATCACTATAGTACTATACTGCCTTCGACTTTTATGAACGACTTGGTGTTTAAGGTTCGCCAATTATGGTATTATCTGACTGTACAGCAAATGAAAACATACAATCACTTTACTATGCAAGTAAAAAATGTGTAAAATTTTGATTTAAAGCTTTCGTGACTGCAGGGATTCATCTTCCTGGTTCTTTCGGTAAAGTAATGTAGAAGGGAAATATTAAAATAATAAAAATAAAACGTAATAAAATACAATTATCACGACGTTTCGGCCACAACGCAAGCAGCCGTCCTCAGGTGAAGAACATGGCTGTCGGAAAGACAGCGTCCGAATCAACGGACGCTGTCTTCACCTGAGGACGGCTGCTTGCGTTGTAGCCGAAACGTCATGAGAATTGTATTTTATTACGTTTTATTTTTATTATTTTATTATTTCCCTTCTCCGTGACTTTACCGAAAGAACCAGGAAGATAAAAAATGTGTCTTTTAATATTTACTTTTTTTTACATTTAGGGCTCCTTTTATAACATCATGCTACAGGCCCCGCACTAACTTAATCCGGCACTGACCATGTCGATAGGCAAGGAAGGCCAAACTCGAGAATTCAAGACGACAACGACGAAATCGTGAGTTTTGTGAGCGATTGACAGTGGCTCGGAAACTGTGACGCGTTGGGACAATGGTTCGTGTCTTTATAAGGATGTGGATAGCGGCAATGCCAGAGGAATGAATGCCTGTGAGCACAATTCATTGCTGTATGATGGGACCAAGGAAAAGGGTCTTCCTCTAGCAACGGAGTAAGATAGAACAAACTTGACAAAATCAAACGCTGCTCATTTGTTTTAATGCGGATTCATTACAAGATGCTCTGGAGAGTAAGAGGCACTTCAGAATTTGGGGCCATTTTCATGGAAGTTTTTTTTAATGATCATGGTAGTTGTAATTACTGGCGAAACGTCGTACTCAGATTGTAAATGTTGTGGATTTACTCTTCAACGCACCGGTGTGCTGTACTAGTGACGAATTGGAATGTTCTGTTTACGTGACAAACCTCACTAATTGTCTGTGTCGGGTGGTGACGGGTTTAACGACACATTTATATTTATGCGATCTAACCCAAAAAAACCTGTATCGTGGAGAATACGGTATTGCGAATGGAGAGCCATCTTCCAGAAGATGATTGTGAAGACGCTGTTCGAGCAAGGGGGGAGATGCCTTCAGGAAGATGATGCTGAACGGCTGGTGGTGACATCCGTCCCCTGTATTGCGATGGTAGAGAAACGTGGTCTGGTCGAAGAGATGATTTTGAGCATGTAGACGAGAGCAAATCTTCCAAAAGACAAATGTGTTCTCCAGATTTTAAGCCCCACCCCTTAATTCTAGATTTGAAGCTTTCGTGACTGCAAGAATTCATACTCTTAGGTGTTTTCGGTAAAGTCACGTGGGTAAAAAAGAAGTAATAAAAATAAATAATAAACATTATACAACAAATCATAGAAATAAAATAATAAATCACGACGTTTCGGAGGCAACACAAGCTTCCGTCTTCAGGTGGAACCGTCACAGCACGATTGCTGTATCAAGTAAAGAGAAGTCCCAAGAGACCCGACCTTGTATATATACTGGTTGAGGGAGGGAGGAGCCAGGGTGGGCCGCGGGAGAGGAGTTGTTGTGAGATGGTTAGTACGGCTGCTGCTTGTTGGTACTGAGCCTTTTGTCATGCAGATGGCAGAAGCAGACAAGTAAGTCAGGACCAAGCAGCCCCTTGCTATGCTGCTGGGTGGGTAAAACTCAAGGCAGGCAACTAGCGTGAAAAAAAAACCGCTTAACTTTTGCTTGAAAACACAGGGGAACATTTTTTTAATTTTTTTTTTTCATTTTACCAGGTAAAGGGCCACTGAGCTACGTAGCTCTGTTTCGGGAACGACCTGGCTGCCACAAATGATAGCCCAACGAAGCGGCTTATCGTCACGTGGACATTTACCGCAGTCAAATACTCAAAACGCATACTGTTTCTAAATGTGGAGGGGAAAACCGGAGGACCCGGAGAAAAATCCACGCGACCACGGGCAGAGAGAGACACGCACACTCCAAATATACAGCAGGCGTCGGGGTAGTGATCGAACCCTCGACCTCCTGCATACCAGGCGAGGTAGTTAACATCTCGCCACCTCGGCGCCCAAAGAAAATAATACTCTCAGAATACATTTGGTTTTGCATTTAATGTGGCTAAATTCCAACTATGAGAATAAAAAAATTAATTTGACAAGCATGCAACAAATTAAAAAAGGATTAAAATGTCATTTGGAGTTTAATTCTATATTTGAAGCTTTCGTGACTGCAAGGATTCATATTCTTAGGTTTTATCGGTAAAGTCACGTAGGTAAAAATGTTAAATTAATAAAACGTCGTGATTTTTATTTCATTTTTATTTTACTTTTATAAATTTAAATTTTAAATTTTTACCTTCGTGACTTTACCGAAAAAACCTAAGAATATAATTTGGAGTTTGTTTTCTTCCCAAAAGTCCCCTGATCAAGAGAATACGGTAAGAGGGAAAACTGTGTGGCTTACGAACACGGCTGTAAGTGTTTAGCTATTAATTACGGCATTAAACATAGTAACAGTTAATGTTTACTTTCATTCCACCACATTAGGTTAGTTCGGTAACGACGAAAGTGTAATGTATAACCGTGTTGAGCATTAACAGTCGTCTGACAGCGATTGTTGGTGAATTTAACCTTCGTGGTTTCGCACATCATCACGTTACCAAACTTGCATTCCATAATCTTGAGTCATTGTTGATTTGTTTCGGGTAAGTCTACAGAGTAACGATCTGGCCGAACGATATGTGTGGTTAAGACCCTCCGCCTAGCCAAACAAATTCAATTGTCGCTTGTACAGGCGTTTAACAATGCACCAATTAAGTTGAAGAACAATTCACAAACTAAATTTGGCAATTAGACACTACTGGGTAGGATTTTTTTCTTGTTCTTCTCAAAAATGTCAGGCATCTTCAGCACAAAATACAGGAAGTCAGATTAAAAATCCCTCCCTTCTCTACGCTTGCGAAACGTGGACCCCCCGAATGGAACATCTTCGCCGGTTAGAAACATTTAGGCTGGCCTGCCGACGATCCATCTTTGGTTTAACCAGGTTGGATTGTGTAAGGAGCTCACGAATCCTTGAAAGATCTGGACAAAGTCCCATCGATGAGCTCCTCCGGCAGGCAAGGCTGCGTTGGCTGGGTCATGTAGCCCGCATGCCCAGCCACCGCATGCCTAAACAGCTTTTGTTCGGCCGGATCGAGGGGGCTAAACGGGCGCGGCACGGGCTAGAGAAGAGATGGAGTGATGTGGTACAGGAGGACGTGGAGCTGAGTGGACTTGCCGATGACTGGTACCAGCGGTGTCAAGATCGACCTCTGTGGAGGAGGCTCGTGAAGGACGCTGCTGGGCAGTTGGAGGCAGTCGCCCTCCAACAACAGCGGAGGGCGGAGGAGCGACGCTCACAACAACGAGCGGAGCGCCGGGTTGCTAAAACACAGCAAGTTGGCACAGTAGGGGGCACAGCTGGTGCATCGGCCAGTCATCTCAGTCAGTCGACCCATGACACCTGCTCTGACCTCCTGCCAGCGGGCGTTCGACACTTCACGTGGCCTCAACGTGCACATGGCCTGGCACAAGCGTCGTGGTGACATCACCGCCACTTAGTGGCGAATGGCGGTTATTGTGTTGTTGTTTATTTCGCTGATATTGGAAAAATGTTGCCACCAACCCCCACGCGTTTACCATTCCGAGCCTCGTGTCGTGTTATCTCCCCCATCGCTGGATTGCGTAAGGAAAGGTGTGTGAGTCACCGAGGGGAGCGGTGGGGTAGTGGTTAGCGCGTTGCGCTACGAATCCGGTGACCCGAGTTCGATTCCCGCTCATGGCCAACACCAGCGGCGAATATCTGAACCGGTCCTGGGCCTCCCCTAGGTCGACTCAGCCTCAAATGAGTACCTGGTGCGTTGTGTAAACATCGCCACTGGGGAGACAAAAGCGGCCAAGCGTGGTGCTGGCCACCCACCCCCTCGTGTACCGTGCCGACCTCAATAGGTGCTCGCTAACAGCACTTTGTTAAGGATCTAGGTGGGATCATTGTCTTTGAGTCATGGAAGTGTTTGACTTCGATAGAGTCGGAAACTGAACAGGGGAGGATGGGAGGGGGGAGGCTCCATCTGCTCACTCACCTGGGCACACACTCACCTGGACACTCACTCACCTGCACACTCACTCACCTGGAAACTCACCTGGACACTCACTCACCTGGACACTCACCTGGTCACTCACTCACATGTACTCACACTCACCTGGACACTCACTCACCTGGAAACTCACTCACCTGGACGCACACTCACCTGGACGCACACTCACCTGGACACTCACTCACCTGGACACTCACTCACCTGGAAACTCACTCACCTGGACACTCAGGTGGGGGGTGGAGGTGGGGGGTGGGGGGTGGAGGTGGGGGGTGGGGTGGATCATCCTGCTCCATTGTTTCAACTGTCGCGCTCGGGAGATGGAACCGGCGACCTCTGGAATGCAAGCCCAGTGTGCTGACAATGATTACACCACTGTCATCATCATCGTCATCATGACGAATCAGAATCGTCATTGACCATCATCATCAAAGTCGTCATTGACCATCAGGTGAAACTGAAATCATTATCGCCATCATAATCATCGTCGTAACAATTATTGCCATTATCATACACGTCATCATCGTCGTTCTCATCATCGATTTGCCTTAACTGGAAAAATAACAAAGATTTGTTCAAATTTATAGGAGTGTTCATCGAATGACATCATTGTCATCATCATCTGCGCTATGTAAATATATATAAGATAAGATGATCGAATTGAAGGCCATTCATTCGGTGCATGTAGCGGCGAGTGTAAGAATTGACTGTAATCGATTAATCGATACATAGTTGCTTCTGAAAAAGAGCTTTATATCTCAGTGGGCCTTATCTCGTTGTTTGGGTTAGATTGTGTAAACATGAGGTTAGCCATTTACGTTTGTCAAGTGAACAAAACGTGCCATTTAGTAACAACTTCAGCACACCCGCGTGTTGGAGAGAAAACCCACAACATTTGCAATTCGAGTTCGACGTTTCGATGATGATTACCACCAGCCTCATCAGCCAATTATCCAGAATTGTGAAGCGGTCCTCCTGTTTCCGTCGCGATTGGCTCGCCCACTTTGATACGTGCGACTCAAACTGCCCCTTAACTACGATCGCTCGAGAAAGGGTGACGCACCGGTGTCCACCGTAGACGTTTCACTGAACTAACCCGAGGCTCCACCAGGCGAAGCTTCACGGCCACAAAGAACCAGAACCACCCCCCCCCGCCACCACCCCGCAAGGCGCGGCGTGACTCCGCACCTGCTCCGAGGTGGTCAAATCTCGCCCCGCCTCTCTCGGCGTCGAGCTTTGTCGTCTGGCCGCCTCGAAGGTCAGAAGCGGCAGATGTTTAACGACAATCGCGTGGTAGCCCACCCACTCCTCCCCCGACACACACACACCGGGCCGGATTAAGATGTTGTAGGCACCCTGGGCTACAGGGTACTGTGAGGCCCCCCAGTAATATTTTCAAAAGGAAAATAAAGTTGAATAAAAAATAAAATGTATTTCTACAAAGCTAACAACAAATTAATTTCAGCATTCGCAAGTGAATTAACTTCGCACCGAATCTCTGGTGGCCCCTCCAGCTGGCGAAGACCCCCTGGGCTTCAGCCCCTGAAGCCCCCCCCCCCGCGCCTTCATCCGGCCCTGGTCCCAGCTCCCCAGTCCCGGTGCGCGCCCCGCAGATATGTGAGCGAACGCGCGCGCGGTGGAAATGACTTCGGTTCGAGCTCCCACCGCGCAGGGCAACATTTGCGATTAATTACGGAGGCGTTGCACCGGCGGGGATTGTGCAACGGCGTATCGTCAGCGTCCTTGGCAAACGCCGGCGACAGATACGGTATTTTGTGTTTGTATTTCCCGTAAAGCCCTTCAATCCGCTTCGAATGCCACATTTATGTTTTGGTTTCGTTTGTGGAATCGCGTGCGCGTTAGTTCACCAAATTTACCCTCCTCGAAGCGTGCGTGTTGCACACGGGGGGGTGGGGGTGGGGGGTGCTGAATTGTCGGGCTCTACAAAAGCATGGGCTTCTTCGGCTCCGCTGGGACAGATGTTGTCTCGGGGGAGCTGGTCACGAGCATGCGGTCGAGACAGTGACCGCTACCTGCGTAGAGAGCGGGCACTCCTGGGTGGGTGGGTGGTGGTGGTGGTGGGGGTGGGACGGAGGACGACCCACAGCGAGGACAATAGAGCCCGCGACAATAGCAACAGCTGCCCGTTTTGACAACCCAGAATGCACTATGTCCGCCGCTCGAAAGGTGATTCCGATCAAGGTATGGGGCGTCGTCGAGGCTGCTGTGCACACCGGTTCGCGTTTGCGACACAGAGAGCATTGTCTCAACGCAGAGCAAAACAGTTTTGCTGGAACATTTTGTTTTAATATTTATAAAGGGGGGAGCTCGTCCCGAGCGATGGTGACCACGCACGTGCCCTGTGATCCAGCGAGGGGTTGGTGTATCACCGCACAGATGGTGCGAAACTCCCTTCCCGTGGGCTCGCCCGGAGAAGGCGGTACAGCAAAATGTGGACTCCCTCTGTTCCGGCGTGATGTGACGTGACATGACACATCGTTATCGTGAGATGTGAGGCTTTGTGAATGGCACAAATTTCGATTTAAAGCTTTCGTGACTGCAGGGATTCATCTACTTGGTTCTTTCGGTAAAGTCACGTAGAATGGAAATAATAAAATAATAAAAATAAAACATAATAAAATAATTCTCACGACGTTTCGGCCACAACGCAAGCAGCCGTCCTCAGGTGGAGAACAGGTCTGTCGCTACTCCACCTGAGGACGGCTACTTGCGTTGTGGCCGAAACGTCGTGAGAATTATTTTATTATGTTTTATTTTTATTATTTTATTATTTCCATTCTACGTGACTTTACCGAAAGAACCAAGAAAATGGCACAATGTTTGTCAAACCTCCTTCGCGCGGGGCTCGAGGTGCCAGACCCTGGCTCGCCAAAAGGCAGTAGTGGAAAACGTGGACTCCACCTGTTTCGTCTGCAGGGGATAGAGCGTTGCCCCCTCTCACGCGTCGGGTTGCTCCGGGTGCTCCGGTTTCCTCCCACTCGTGTAGACACTCAGTAATGGGCCGGTAACCTCTTAGTATATAGAGAGGACCCCAGAGCTTGGGGAGAGCACGGCGCTGACTAACCACCTGGCTGCCGCCTCACTGCTTGTCTGTGCTTCCTCGTGGCACCCTCTAAGTCATCCTTTCTCATATTCTTAGGTTTTTTCGGTAAAGTCACGTAGGTAAAAAAATTAAAATGAATAAAAGTCAAATTAAAATAAAATAAAAAAAATCACGACGTTTCGGAGGCAACACAAGTCTCCGTCATCAGGTGGGACCGTCACAGCTAGATTTGCTTTATTAATTGAAAAAAATTACCTACATGACTTTACCTAAAAAACCTAAGAATATGAATCCTTGCAGTCACGAAAGCTTCAAATCTAGAATCGTTCTTTCTCCTCCTCGAGGGCGAGCGAACGCCGCGCGGCGCGTTGCAAGTTTAAAATGTATTGGTTCGAATTCCTATTGAATGAAAAAAATATTTGAGTTTGGGTTTTTCTTTCAAGAATTCTCCAAACAAAAATTGTCAGACAGCCGCCACCAGCGACTGTAATTCAGACGTCAATTCTAGAAATGATGAAGAGTTATTCAACTGCGGGTGATTATGGAATTCACGCAGTCCCAAGTGAAATCATTGAGTGTATGTTGTGATTATTTGCAGAGCTGCTGTTATCTTGAAAACATTAGGTTATCCTGATTGTATCTGCCCGTGAGATTAAGTATCACTAAATAACAAATTAAACAAATCTTGTTTCAATCACTCATTGCCAGAAACTCCGTGTTAGTGAGAGGCAGCCCGTACAATGCAATGTTTCTGGGAGCTTTTTTTTGCTTAACTGTGTGCCGATCTTGCTAAGTCATGCGTATTTCTTACCAACGTTTACCACTGTATCTGTCTATTTTTTTCCCCTTTTACTCTGTGGTCAAATGTGGCCCACATTGTCTTGGCAAACATCCCACACACGCCGCATTCACTCTTTCCATAACATGCAGGCATTCGAAGGCTTGCCAAACATCCCACTCAGTTTATGATTGGAGGATAAGTGAATCCACATTCTGGTTAAGGAACTGGACGATTAGCCACTGAGGAGGGCACTGTTAATATCAGGGGCAGTGGTTGGGAATATTTTAGAGAGAACGACCGTGGCCTCCGTTGACCCGCACTAAAATTAAACCCACTGCCGCGATAAATGGGTTTTTTTTTTGCTGCGGTTTCCAAGAGGGGATACAATGAGTCAAATCATTCCTCATTTCCTCTTGGGACAATTCAACCTTTTCCCAGCGAAAATGTACAGGTCTCGTTAGACGTTCAGTTATGCAACACAAAAAAATGTCGGTAACATGTGGCTCCGTCACGTGACTTCCAGCTCCCCAGCGATTCGTTTCTCAGCAGCGTTCTCTCCGCGTAAGTGCGTGCGTGGATGTGGACACAATAATTGCACCATCATGGCTCGTGAACTGCATTCAATTTTGGGAGAATCCACGAGGAAGGCGGGTGGGGTTAGAGTGGGTACCAGGCTAAGTGAGGAGTCTCTGAACGGAGTTCAATGATTTGGTTGATACTGCGTCGGCAGTGGTGCACACGCACAAATAACAATGATAATTAATCAACCAAAACTCAATATACTTGTCAACAACACTGTGGTCTTAAAATAACAAAATATATATATAATCGGCAATTGGCCATCATGCTGAAGAAAGTGTGCTGTGAAAGACACCCATTGCCCAGATGTCTCCTTTTATGTGTTTTCCCTCTTGAAGACCATTCATTTACGAATGTGTCGAGCTTTCTGAAGCGGGCAGCCTGGTTTGATCCAGTCTTGACTCACAGCCCATCCCACTATCTTGGGCGTCACTGTGGGAATTTCCACTGAAAGGTAATGTATTAGTCATGTTATTGCCCGGGCAGGAATTAGTCTCGCGTGTAAAACCAAAGAGCATATTTATTTTAACGAATGCCCCTGTCTGCTCGCGGCTTGTGACGTCGTGTGTGTAGGATATTTCCATGCCAAACGCTCCCGAATAAATAAAATACCCGAGCTCTGGAAACAGTTTGAGCCCGGTGTGCCAAACGACGAATATTTCACGAGCACTTTGCCCCAGTTGGGGCCGCGTCTGTTCGAGTGAATTCTACTTCTCGCCCGCCGAGTCTAGGATGCAGTTCAGTGCCAGAAAAAAAAACTTCGCAATGCTCCCCAGGTCACCGTATCCTGTGTTTTTTTTTATTAAGACCGAAGCATTTGTCCCAAATGCTGGTCACAGGGCAGGGCTGGATTAACACCGGGGTTTTAGCGCCTGTAGCCCGGGACCTGGATTTTGAAAGCCCTCCCAAAAATATATTTTAAAAAGCCTTATAATGGTTTAAGTCCGTCTTGTTTAACCAGGTGAGAACTCAAGAGACCAGGATACTCTCATTTGCAAGATTGACCTGGGAAACGCAAGACTGTAGCACTGTGACAGACCCCGTGAGTGTAATTTGGTAATTAAAGTCATAGGATCACCGTGTGCATGACTACCGATTACATGCCCAAAATGAAATGCGTTTACTTTGTTATTACAGAGATTTAACTTAAAAAGTCACGCATCACGGAATAAAAACCAGAGATAAAATAACCGAGTGAATAACAGAGGAGCATTTGGCATCGCGCAGCGTGTCTGGGGGTGGAACAGTCAAGGAAAATAACTGAATGTCCAGAGAGGGCCCGAAAATGATACAACCCCAAGCTCCCCCGTCAAACTGAATTTAGCGCTCAGACGCAATTTCCCGTGATTACTTGCGGCCTCACGAGACAATTTGAGTTTATGGAGCATCCAAATGCAATTGCACTTCAAGCTGCTCAACCCGAACAGTGGGCCATGCCTATTGGGGGAAAATGAGGAGCACACGTTCTACATATCGGCGTTTAAAGAGAACAGGCGGTGAAGCAGTGATAGGCAGCAGTGTAGAGTTGGGACTAAAACAGGAGCAGGGCGTCAACAGCACGGGAGGCTGGGGAAGGGGGGAGTTTCAAACTGCAGGGGCAGCACGGGATAAGAAGTCGACCTCCCCACTGAGTGAAGGTCGACTTACAGAGGGATCTTGGTTGCTGGAGCAGAGGGCACGTGAAGGGGAGTCGAGCGAAATGAGAAGGGAGATGTTGGTGGAGATGGGGGGGATATGGGAGGGGGAGGTCACGGGTTCATGGAGGAAATCAAAATTGATGGCAGGAAGTGTTGCGTGAGAGATGCTTGACAGAGCAAAGTCCGAGGGTAAACGCGGTGTAGAACAACACAACGCGTATGCGCCCGACGCACACGCGCGAACTACCCTAACAAATCTGTGAAATGTATATTTTTTAAAGAAAACTGTATAAAAAATATGACGGGTACATTCATTTCATTTCTCCATTACAAAATCGCAAAGTATGTTCAAATGTGCCTGTGTCATTCGAGATGATTAATCATACAGAGCACGCTTCCTGAGGCAAGGGATGGTGGATCACGCAGAGAGAGAAAGTTATGAAACCCCCAACCCCGCTGAGCTTGTGAGGTTTAAGGGTCCGGCCATCCACGGCTAGCATCGCTTACATTGACATCTTACCCGAGACTACGCCTCTCTCCAACGTCAAATTCGCCCACCCACACCGACCAGCAAAAGTGAAGTATGGTGACTGATACGGCATAAGGAGGCCTTCATCCAACAGTGACTTGACATAGGGATGTAAATGATTTTACTATCGCACGCTAAACAGAAAGGATAAAAAGAAACCACGTGGTTATGTATGCCCAATGCAGCTCTGTAAAAAAAAAACATGGAAAAGAAAAACACCCCACTTCCCGAGACCAGAGTGACGTCAATCTCGTCCCAGAATGTGGCCACGGCATCAACACATCCGTGAGGGATCGAGGGGAACGTGAAGCGTCTGACTCGAGGCATGCCGCCGTGTGAACGTTTCATCACACGAGGCAGGCAGCTGCTTCGTCCGGCTACAAGGAGCCTTCCCATGTGAGCTCACTGACTTGGGGGTCGTGGTGGGTGGTGGTGGTGGGTGGTGGTGGGGGTCGTGGTGGGTGGTGGTGGTGGGTGATGGTGGGTGGGTGGTGGTGGGTGGTGGTGGTGGGTGGTGGTGGGTGGTGGTGGTGGCGTGGTGGTGGGTGGTGGTGGTGGGTGGTGGTGGGTGGTGGTGGTGGGTGGTGGTGGGGGTCGTGGTGGGTGGTGGTGGTGGTGGGTGGTGGTGGGGGTCGTGGTGGGTGGTGGTGGTGGGTGGTGGTGGGTGGGTGGTGGTGGGTGGTGGTGGTGGGTGGTGGTGGTGGGTGGTGGTGGGGGTCGTGGTGGGTGGTGGTGGGTGGCGTGGTGGGTGGTGGTGGGTGGTGGTGGGTGGTGGTGGTGGGGGTGGTGGTGGTGGGTGGTGGTGGGTGGCGTGGTGGGGTGGAGAGACTTTGATGTGGAGTTCGGTCCACTCGGTTCGCATTGACAGCCACGGAGAACTGAAGCTGCTCACGCGGATAAGGGGCCGTCCATAAATGACGTCACGCACCTTGGGGGTAGGGGGTCAGATATTTGTGACGATGTGTGACGAGGGGGGGGGGGGTTGAGAAATGTGACGTCACATCAAAATGCGCAACTTTAAATAAATATACAACATCAGAGTGCAACGCCACATTAAATACGCACTACAATGACAATAGTTTACAGCGATTTGAAGCACGTTTCATTTTGGGGGGGAAGGGCAGAGCTTTGTGACGTCACATTTGAGGGGCGGTCTGACTTTTTGTGTCGCTGTGATGTATCTCCTTCGCATTGGTGGGACGGGGCAATTGAGTCGCTATGCCCTGTGCGGTCTGTTCTGGATAACCGCAGTCGCCAATACTCCTGGAGAGTTTTAAAATGTCTATTTGTGCATCAGTTACTATCCGCATCAGCCATGGTTGATACTTTTATTTTACTTTATTGGCCCGGGACGGATGACCACAATTGGAATTCGCAACCTCGTAGAGTTGTGTGATCGCGAGCCGCTCGCTCAACCCCCAGATGCCACCCGACCGGCCACTAACACATTCCTGCGGAGGGAGCTGGTAGGAACGTTGGGTTGCTCGGTCAATGGCCAGGGTCAACGGCGGCGTGGTGTATTCCGCAAATATGGCCGACTGTGAGGGCGGGCACAAGCCGGCGTGAGTAGGTTAAACGTTGAGTTTTATAAGGGCACCACGGGGTGACCAGCCCCTCCCCACCCAGCCCCACCCCTCCCACCCCCGACCCAGCCTCACCCTCCCCACCCAGCCCCTCCCCACCCTCCCCACCCAGCCCCACCCTCCCCACCCAGCCCCACCCTCCCCACCCAGCCCCTCCCCACCCTCCCCTTCCCACCCAGCCCCTCCCCACCCTCCCCTCTCCACCCAGCCCCACCCCTCCCATTTTTGGATGCACGACGGAGGGACGGACACAATAATCCCCTGTGGGCTGGTGGAACCAGGAGGTTCCTACCGGTATAATGGTCAGAAAATCTCACGTTCGTCTGTTGCGTATCTCCATCGGCGGGACAAATCACGTGATTTCCCGAAAGGTACAGAAGCCCCGACTCCGGTGACCACGAAGCTCACCACATATTTCACCCAGACCCATATCTGTAATAAAGTTATAAAAAAAGAAGAGACATTTCTTATAACACGCACAAAAACTGGGCATGCCTCGTACTAATGAGATTATTCTATGAGCATTAGAACACGTGGTGCGTGGGCGTAAAAGCTCTCCCACATGCACGTGGCAGTTTGCATATTTGAATGTATTTGTACAAGTTAAATTCCCGGTAAGAACGGAGCCTCCTTTAATGGGCTGGCTTGTTCAGCTTGGCGTGCTCTTTGAATCCAGAGCGTTATCATTTTGAAGAGTTTTTTTGCGGTTGTGTTGCATGACTCTCCCGTGTGTTTTCGGTTTGCACCGCTTGTTATACGGCACATCCGACGTTTCACGTTTCCCTCCACGTCGCTGAGAGATGAGTTGAGTAGCGTATGCTCTCCCCCGATTACATCCAGCTGTCGTCTGCTGCTGCTGATATTCTGGACTCTGACTGGGCTCGGCTGTGATGGCGTTGACCGGCCGATTTTCTGTTGCTTCGTGTGGGAGGGCGTTACCAGAACATCCGGAGAAATCCTTTTCTGGAGAATTTAGAGGGTGAACCAGAGGGATAGTTTACCCTTGATGATTCGCCGAATCGTAATATCGGAATGAAGAAGAGCGTACGTGCAATGATTTGGTGATCACGTGACGTGTGTGTCCATAATATAGGTTTTTGGGTCAGATCGCGTTATTATTTATAAATGTGTCGTAACCCTCCACCACCCGACACGGCCAAACAGTAAAAAATGTGTCACGTTTTTCGAAGGACAAATTAATTGACTTCTTTAGCCCACCGGTGTGTGCTGAAGAGAGAATCAACAGCATTTTAAAATTTGAGTAGTACGACGTTTCGCTGATAATTACAATCAGCAGACTGTTTTAAAAGGTTTGAAATGGGTGTAGCCCAAGGGCCATAAAGAAGTGGCCGGGGCTAGTGATTAATGTGAGAAATTAGCATGTAACTGCCTCCTGGACGAGGGCAGGGATGTGGCTATGTTAATGTGAGAGATTAGCATGTTAATGTAAAATCGAAGAGTGGTGCAATCCAAAGGCATGAGTGCAACCCAACGGGTGCAATCCAAAGGGCATGTGAGCATGAGAGTGCAATGCAAAGGACATGTGAGAGAACGGCAAACTGCACGGAGGCAAATACCTTAACAAGATGGGAGACGCGAACTCAACAAATCTTAGAAACATCATGTGATGCAAACCAGTCGGCCAACAACACAGTTAGACACTGACCTGGTTGACCACGTATTTCCAACCACCCTTACAGAGAAACCTCACCTCCTGTCATAGAAATGTCGACTTTCCGCAATTGACTTAGGGGTCGCCGATCAGAGGGCCTGGCCTGGCTCGGAGATGTTTACTACCTCGCCTGGTGCACAGGAGGTCGTGGGTTCAATCCCGACGCTGACGCCTGCTGCTGCTGTATATTTGGAGTTTGCGTGTCTCTCCCCGTTGGTCGCGTGGATTTTTCTCGGGGTTCTCCATCTTTTCACCTCCACGTTTTAAAAAAAACACGCGTTTAGAGTATTTGGCTGCTGTACATTTCCGGAGGCAACACAAGCTTCCGTCTTCAGGTGGAACCGTCACCTGAAGACGGAAGCTTGTGTTGCCTCCGAAACGTCGTGATTTTTATTTTATTTTTATTTTACTTTTATAAATTTAAATTTTTTTTACCTACGCGACTTTACCGAAAAAACCTAAGAATATGAATCCTTGCAGTCACGAAAGCTTCAAATCTAGAAACGATGAAGAGATTTCCGTTTGAAGCGGTGCTGACCTCCAGTCGAACGGTCCCGTTTAATAGTTTCATAGTTCCCCCCACCACCATGTCCCTCCTCTCCCCTGTCCCTTTCTTCCCCCCCCCCCCAGCATGTTAGTTGTCTTTCCACCGTACCCTTTTTCCCCTCCTCATATCAACTATCAATGACCCCCCGGCGAGTAGTCGAGCCCAGTTTCTCCCCCAATCACTCTGGACCCTGTCCCGTCGACACTTGGGATCTGCTGTTTGCGGGATTTCTGTTCCTCTCCCAGCACACCCCACCACCGCCCCCTCTCTCTCCGCTCGGTGATCGTCGATTTGCATCGGGCCCGCGTTGAGTTGTAACCAAAAACATTATTTTAATAGGTAAAGTCACGTAGAATGGAAATAATAAAATAATGAAAATACAAATATAACATAATAAAATAATGTTTCATTTTATTATGTTTTATTTTTATTTTATTAAATTAAAAATAAAACATAATAAAATAATGTTTCATTTTATTATGTTTTATTTTTATTTTTTTTATTATTTCCATTCTACGTGACTTTACCGAAAGAACCAACAAGATGAATCCCTGCAGTCACGCAAGCTTTAAATCGAAAATTATTTTAATAGTTACTTTTTTAAAATCCCTGCCGGCTAAACGGCCTGCGTCAGTCAGACGTGACGCACGCAAGAGGCCGAGCGAACGCAGACCAAATGAGCATACGGTCACGGCGGCAGCGGCGGTGGTGGCTAGGCTCTTCCCTTCCCCATCCCTCGCCCCGAGGGTCTGACCAGCGTCCGTGATTCACGCTGTCTCTCTTGGCGCACAAAAACAACAAAAATAATGTCTCTCGCGGTAACAACGATCGCGCTTTCCCCGTGACATTTCACGAATTCCTGTCGAACGTCGACGAGCAGCTCCGCGCTGTCGTACATTTTCGTAGAAGCGACCTGGCCACAAATGATTGCTCAGCGAAGTGGCTTATCACGTGGACATTTATAGCAGTCAAACTCGTTAATAGGCACGTTTCGAAATGTTGTGTGGGGGGGGAAAAAACTGGAGAAGCCGGAGAAAAATCCACGCGACCACGGGAAGTTCATGTTAATTTATTAGGTATGGCCCTGTGAGCCATTCGGCTCTTGAATCGGGTGCAACCGGAACAAACAAAAAAACTAAAACATGAACAAGAAAACATCTTAAAGTGACTATGTGCAAACAGAAAATCAAAGAAAAGACAGCAAAATATTGCAGAAAAAGCACCGTACACCAACAATGTGTGCAAAAATCCCAGTGGGATGCAAGTCAAACAACAACAACCACAAGACAACTTAGATTAAGGCCATCAGTCTAACTCTGTACTACAACAAACAAACATGGCCAAACCAAAAAACCTATCGAAAATCACCAAAATAAAGCCATAAAAGCAATGAAACAGTGGTCATAGGAACTGTGACCGAATTTTTACAATAAACGACGTAAACAACATGTACTACCAAACTCTGCAGCCATATTCAAATATATAGCAGGCGTCGGGGTAGGGATCGAACATCACGACCTCCTGTATACCAGGCGAGGTAGTTAACATCTCGCCACCGACAATTTAGCACGGGAGGGCTGAATTTTCATGCAGTGAGACGGGGGGGGGGAGTGCATAGCCGACGCTACGGGGCTGTAGGGCAGGGAAGGAGAACTGATGACGGCACGTTGAAGGTGCGAATGAAAACAGAATGGAAAAAAAGTCAGAGGAAGGTCATCAGGGCTCGCCTTGAGAAATCGGCAATGATCGCACACAGTGTAAATATGAAATGGGAAGTTTGGAAGGGACATTTCATTGAAATTATTTAAGGTGGCTTCTTTTTTTAAGGGAACGATGCATTTTTTAAAAAAATTACCAGACTTGAGCACTCGCAGGGTTCGCGATGAATGTTTTAAGTGAATTCAACATTTATGCGCAAGCATGTCTTCTACGTCCCTGATGCTTCTTCGTGCAGATGCGCTCTACCCTTCAGCATCAGTTCACAATCTCCCTCTGAGCGTGAACGCCAGCGTCTGAAGTCGCGCGACATTCCGCGCCTCTGCGCCGAAGCTCGGAATCTTTGCGTGCAAATTTGCTGTTTTTCGGCAGAACGCAACAAAATGCGTTCTTCATGTTGCGCTATCTCAGTCATTCTCACGAGATGAAGAAACGTCCACTTGGAACTTTCACTCCGCAGCGCATCGCCCCATGGCAGACAACGGTCCGCAGAAGGCGATATCGTAGAACTACTCCTGAGATCCTTTCAAGCAGCGTCGTGTCCGCACGAGGGCTGATGAACTTTCCATCACGCCCGATTGCGGAGATGTCTCTTAGACCACATTCAAACTGCTTTTGTTGTTGTTAAATCAGCCAAGAATACCCGTTTTGTACGTTATATTTCGGATGGCCAAATGCAGCCGTTAGAAGATAGGTCGAGATTTACGTAAACAATGTAGGCGCTCATCTACATCGGCGGTCCTGAGCTCATGATGGAAATTCCACCTTCATATGGCCCTCCTGGAATCAGAATCTGTTGGTTTCCCACAAAGTGACGCAGCCTCGCAGGGCGATGCTGCCCTCACTGCCCCAGAAGGATGATGATGATGGTGATGACAATGTTGATGGTGATGACAATGTTGATGGTGATGACAATGTTGATGGTGATGACAATGTTGATGGTGATGACAATGTTGATGGTGATGACAATGTTGATGGTGATGACAATGTTGATGGTGATGACAATGTTGATGGTGATGACAATGTGGATGGTGATGACAATGTTGATGGTGATGACAATGTGGATGGTGATGACAATGTTGATGGTGATGACAATGTGGATGGTGATGACAATGTTGATGGTGATGACAATGTTGATGGTGATGACAATGTTGATGGTGATGACAATGTTGATGGTGATGACAATGTTGATGGTGATGACAATGTTGATGGTGATGACAATGTTGATGGTGATGACAATGTTGATGGTGATGCCAATGTTGATGGTGATGCCAATGTTGATGGTGATGACAATGTTGATGGTGATGCCAATGTTGATGGTGATTCATGGGTTTGACTCTGGGATTTAAACTCTTCATCTCACGACTGGGATCACTGTTGTTCTAATGAGCCCCCCCCCACCCCCCCACACACACAGTTACCACTCATAGCCATTAATACGGTTGGGGCAAGCGCTGTTAGCGAGCACCTATGAAGGCGGGCACGGCACACGAGGGGGTGGGTGGCCAGCACCACGCCCTGCCGCCTTTGTCTCCCCAATGGCGATGGTTAGACAACCACACCAGGTACTCGTTTGAGGCTGAGTCGACCTAGGGGAGGCACTGGCACACACACAAACAGACACTGGCACACACACAAAACAGACACTGGCACACACACAAACAGACACTGGCACACACACAAACAGACACTGGCACACACACAAACACACACTGGCACACACACACAAACAGACACTGGCACACACACAAACACACACTGGCACACACACACAAACAGACACTGGCACACACACAAACAGACACTGGCACACACACAAACAGACACTGGCACACACACAAACAGACACTGGCACACACACAAACAGACACTGGCACACACACAAACACACACTGGCACACACACAAACAGACACTGGCACACACACAGACACTGGCACACACACAAACAGACACTGGCACACACACACAAACAGACACTGGGACACACACAAACAGACACTGGCACACACACAAACAGACACTGGCACACACACAAACAGACACTGGCACACACACACACAGACACTGGCACACACACAAACAGACACTGGCACACACACAAACAGACACTGGCACACACACAAACAGACACTGGCACACACACAAACAGACACTGGCACACACACACACAGACACTGGCACACACACAAACAGACACTGGCACACACACAAACAGACACTGGCACACACACAAACAGACACTGGCACACACACAAACAGACACTGGCACACACACAAACAGACACTGGGACACACACAAACAGACACTGGCACACACACAAACAGACACTGGCACACACACAAACAGACACTGGCACACACAAACAGACACTGGCACACACACACAGACACTGGGACACACACACAGACACTGGGACACACACAAACAGACACTGGCACACACACAAACAGACACTGGCACACACACAAACAGACACTGGCACACACACACAAACAGACACTGGCACACACACAAACAGACACTGGCACACACACAAACAGACACTGGCACGCACACAAACAGACACTGGCACACACACACACAGACACTGGCACACACACAAACAGACACTGGCACACACACAAACAGACACTGGCACACACACAAACAGACACTGGCACACACACAAACAGACACTGGCACACACACACACAGACACTGGCACACACACAAACAGACACTGGCACACACACAAACAGACACTGGCACACACACAAACAGACACTGGCACACACACAAACAGACACTGGCACACACACAAACAGACACTGGGACACACACAAACAGACACTGGCACACACACAAACAGACACTGGCACACACACAAACAGACACTGGCACACACAAACAGACACTGGCACACACACAAACAGACACTGGCACACACACACACAGACACTGGCACACACACAAACAGACACTGGCACACACACAAACAGACACTGGCACACACACAAACAGACACTGGCACACACACAAACAGACACTGGCACACACACAAACAGACACTGGGACACACACAAACAGACACTGGCACACACACAAACAGACACTGGCACAACACACACAAACAGACACTGGCACACACAAACAGACACTGGCACACACACACAGACACTGGGACACACACACAGACACTGGGACACACACAAACAGACACTGGCACACACACAAACAGACACTGGCACACACACAAACAGACACTGGCACACACACAAACAGACACTGGCACACACACAAACAGACACTGGCACACACACAAACAGACACTGGCACACACACAAACAGACACTGGGACACACACAAACAGACACTGGCACACACACAAACAGACACTGGCACACACAAACAGACACTGGCACACACACACAGACACTGGGACACACACACAGACACTGGGACACACACAAACAGACACTGGCACACACACAAACAGACACTGGCACACACACAAACAGACACTGGCACACACACAAACAGACACTGGCACACACACAAACAGACACTGGGACACACACAAACAGACACTGACGCACGCAGACACATGCTGCGTAGGACGAGTAACAATGAAGAATAAACTGAAAGGTCTTTGAATGCAGAAAGATCCCTCGATCGCAGATCAAAAGCTGGCTTTGTGCGCCTGTGGACGCCTACATCGCTGCATATAATTTATTGCCTTCTCATATATATATATTTAAATGTTCAACCTGGGCCTCTGCAGACACGTTGCTGGTGATTCACAAGAAGCCTTCTGTGCGTCCTTGTCGTCGAGTCACATGGGCAGCAGCCACCAACACACAACGCCTGAGAGCACACAACGGCCCAAACCCCTCTCGGGAATTGCGTTGGGTCGGCCCCAGAAATCCCATCTGCTCCGTGCCTGTGCGCAGGTTGGCACTCGAAGGCCCTGCACAAGACAGATTCGTTTTGTTTATTTTTAAAACCACTGCTTTACCGCACTCGTATCGCCACCTCGCAGGCCAAAATCTACAACACCTGAAATTCAACAGATTCGACAACAGTAACACTGCGTGGCCTTAAAAGGGGGAAAAAATATATACAACGGGTGATGTTTCGGGAAATGGACCGTCTTCATAGCACAGTTCAGTTTCATTTATTAGGTATGGTCCTGTGAACCATGCGGCTTTTGACTCGGGTGCAACCGCAACAAACACAAACATGAACAAGAAACATTTTCAAAGTGACTACGCGCAACAGAAAAATTCAGGAAAAATCAGCAAAGTCTTCCAGAAAAAAACAGCGCATTTCAACGCTTGAATAGAGGCCCAGATTGATAAAGTGTAGAATTCTAGATTTGAAGTTTTCGTGACTGCAAGGATTCATACTCTTTGTTTTTTTTCGGTAAAGCCACGTAGGTAAAAGAATCAATAAAATAAAATAAATGAAAACAATTAAATTAAATCACGACAGTTATTATAACTGTACAGTTATTTTGCTGTGTCTTTTTTACAACTGATGAAGGAAGCTTGTGTTTCCTCCGAAACGTCGTGATTTAATTTAGTTGTTTTCATTTATTTTATTGATTGTTTTACCTACGTGACTTTACCGAAAAAAACAAAGAGTATAAAGTGTAGAATGTATCCTTGCGCCCCGTGACCGAACAAGAATTCAATTGTAAAAGTTTTCTGATTACCAGTTAGTTTTTTATTGGTATTCAAATAGTTATCTAAGAATAGCTAGCAACAGGCAAACACTTCAATCATCAACAAGTACTCATAAACTCAACACTAGGCACAGTAACTACCAAGTAGTCTTCTATCAGCGCACTGAACAGGCTTAAACCTGCTGCGCATCTTCCGAGATCAGATAGGGCACATTCAGAGTGATTTGATCATAATCTTGGTTCAAACTAATTATGCTGTTGGTACTCTGTTGTCAGTGATCACACGATCACATCGTTATAATAACTACTAACACCTGCCTTCAAAATAAAAAAAGTACAACTTTACCTATCTGCCCTATGTGCTGTGAAGAAGGGACTTTTCCCCGACATTGTTTATTTCTTTTCAAGGCAGTGTTGTTAATCTTGGTTTGTCTGGCCCTGTAATGTCCTCACCTCGCCCCAGGTCACCGCTTCTGGGTTCTTGGCTCAGTGCGCGTGAAAACACACGAGGGTTGAACAGAAACAAACACAACAACCAGCCCTAATGACCCCTTTTGTGGATTTAGCCACGTTCTGTTCCCAATGATCTGATAAGGCTTCTTTAACCGGTGTCGATGATTGGATTGGATCGAGCCGTAAACCCAAGTTAACTCGCCCGCCTTCGCCATTCAAAGGTGGGTCATGCTAATTTGCCACGAAATCTTTTCACGCTCGGAAAAGCAGAAAATAAAAACACTTCGGGTTTCATTTGGGACACTTTCCTTGACACGATTGTCAAGTTCTAGATTTGAAGTTTTCGTGACTGCAAAGGTCCATACCCTTTGGGTTTTTCGATAAAGTCACGTCGGTAAATAAATAAATAAGATAAGAAAAGCTGTCTCGGGTGTGGACCAATCAACTTCAAGGACAGTGCATATCATTATCATCATCAGAGTTGTTTCTTTTTGTTTGCATTTTGACAGCTTGTGTTGTGGTTATTACAAACATGGTGCCTTGTATAAAGGTGTCAGTTTTTGTACCAGTTGAAAGGGTAAAACCCTATTACTAAACTGTGGGTCGGTTTCGTTTTTATTCGAACTCATCAGTCCAGTATGTTTCGATTTAAAGCTTTCGTGACTGCAGGGATTCATCTTCTTGGTTCTTTCTGTAAAGTCACGTAGAAGGGAAGTAATACAATAATAAGAATAAACATAATAAAATAATTCTCACGACATTTCGGCCACAACGCAAGCAGCCGTCCTCAGGTGAAGAACAGGTCTGTCGGGGAGACAGCGTCTGAATGAAACAGCACCATGCTTGGAGCATATATTTAAGCTGGGTTGGAAGGCGCCCTTTCCCCCCCTTCCAACCCAGCTTAAATACATGCTCCAAGCACGTGTGCTGTTTCATTCAGACGCTGTCGCCTCGACAGACCTGGTTTTCACCTGAAGACGGCTGCTTGCGTTGTGGCCGAAACGTCGTGAGAATAATTTTATTTTGTTTTATTTTTTATTATTTTATTACTTCCCTTCTACGTGACTTTACCGAAAGAACCAAGAAGAAAGTCCAGTATGCTTTACCGTATCTTGTTCCCAGAGGTAGACGTTGCAGCAGTGAGCATGGGTGAGCGCGGTTGGCTACGCACAGCGCGAAAGAAGTTCAATATACGCACGACACATATCAGCATCGCTGAATCGATGCAATTTTTTTTCCTGAAACCAGTAAACGGGAAAGATGAACATTTTCAGCTTTCATCTTTTTGGTTCTTTCGGTAAAGTCACGTAGAAGGGAAATAAAAAATAATAAATAATAAAACATAATAAAAATATAAATTCTCAATTCTAGTGAATCCCTGCAGTCACGAAAGCTTTAAATCGAAAATTAAATCGACATTTTCAGCTTTGCGATCGATTCAAAGTTACAGGCTACACGCGTGCTCACCCATATTTCAACATACACTGCTTACAGAGCATGTTCAAATAATTCGATTTGCAAAACAAAACAAACCGAAGTGAACTGGTGGCCTATGGGTCAGCAGACGGAACCGGCATCGCTCACTTGCTGGGTTAAAGTCCTGCTTACAGCTGACCGTAATTAAAACTGGGTTTACCAAAGTGCATTAATTTTGATTAAACATAAGAATAGGATTTTACCCTTTCTGGCATAAAGGGTAAAATCAACTTTGATTTTTCGGTAGAAGGGCGTAAAACTTTTTTTTTATTTTTCATCATTTTGGATACTGGCAAAAAGGACGCCATAAATATCAAATGAAGTTAGGTTGTTTGCCCTTAATTTAGCACACGCAAAACAAACGTTATATCCCTGAGAATTATCAAATATTGGTTTGACTGACACGTGGCAAATAGTGTATCCCGCAAGCCACATGGGAAAGTGTAATGCCAACAGTGTGGATAACTTGCAGTGTGGATTACTTGAAGCCACCTCGAAAGTAGATGTGTGATATCTCTATAACGCGGGTCGTTGTCGAACACACGAGGAGTGATGCAGGCCTCTGGGAGAGTTTCGGACAGAGACTTCGTTTTTTTACCACAACGATGTCGACATCCGAAATAAGGATGACATCTTCTTGGTTCTTTCGGTAAAGTCACGTAGAATTGAAATAATAAAATAATAAAAATAAAACATAATAAAATAATTCTCACGACGTTTCGGCCACAACGCAAGTAGCCGTCCTCGGGTGGAGAACAGGTCTGTCGAGGAGAGTCTGAATGACAAGCCCCAGACGCTGTCTCCTCGACAGACCTGTTCTCCACCTGAGGACGGCTACTTTGCGTTGTGGCCGAAACGTCGTGAGAATTATTTTATTATGTTTTATTTTTATTATTTTATTATTTCAATTCTACGTGACTTTACCGAAAGAACCAAGAAGATGAATCCCTGCAGTCACGAAAGCTTTAAATCGAAATTTAAGGATGACATTGGGAGAGAGAGAAAAAAAGATCAAATGTAAATATTTTAAGTGAATCGCTGTTCTTCTGTCCCGTGATGTATTTGTGATTTCCGGCACGTGGCGTGTTAAAAATAAAAGGAGAGAGGCGAGAGAAGGAATACTGGGACCCCAATGTTAAAAACAAAGCGTCCCATTGACGGGACCTCGTCAGCGTTGTTAACCACACAAGCGAGCATCAGGGACCACTTTGATTGCTCCCTGTAGGCTCACAGACAAAGACACACACACACACAATCCCCCTTTCTTACGTCAACACAATACGTGGACAAGTATATAAAATGCTCTCTCTCTCTCTCACACATACCGATTTACTCCGTTTATCATCACAGGGGGACAGGGATCTTTCGCGAATTAAGGTGGTGGAGCCAGAACTATGCCTGGCCACCTTTGTCTCCCCGGCGTTTATGTACATAGACAGTGCTTAGTTAAGGTTGAGTCAACATAGCGGAGGGCCCAACAACAGTTTAGACTTCGATTTAAAGCTTTCGTGACTGCAGGGATTCATCTTCTTGGTTCTTTCGGTAAAGTCACGTAGAAGGGAAGTAATAAAATAATAAAAATAAAACGTAATAAAATACAATTCTCACGACGTTTCGGCCACAACGCAAGCAGCCGTCTTCAGGTGAAGAATGAAACACTGCCAAGCTTGGAGCGTATATATAAGCTGGGTTGGAGGGGGGAAGAAGAGCGCCTTGACAAAATAATTTGCATATCAAGAGGAATTTTGCATATTTATTGGAAATGCGTAGGAGGTGGGCGGGGGGGTTTCAAAGTCATATTATGCCCATGCATTATGCAGGATTAGCAGCATCAGAGGGAGGGGGTAGCATTAACAGTTTAGATATGACTCACCCATTGGTTTTAGCCGTGGCCGTGAGTCGAACTCATGTTGGCAGCAGGTTCGCAGCGTAGTGTGCAATAACCACTCACCAAACGCTCTGAACACTCACACTCGGGCATAACACTAGCAGACACGCAGATCCACACACACACTGACACAGATGGTACGCGCTCGTCAGGTTTTCACTAACATCCTGAAAGTGTGTGCCCAGACAAGACTAAGTTTAATAGCAGGAAGGTGTTTCATTGATTTAAATGTGTTATCAATCTGATCTCGCATCTCACTGCGACTTCTAATGAATACATTTTGGAATTCTAGATTTGAAGCTTTCGTGATTGCAAGGATTTATATTCTAAGTTTTTTCGGTAAAGAAATTAAAATTAATAAAAATAAAATAATAATATTATTATTAAAATAAAATAATAATATTATTATTAAAATAAAATAATAATATAATTTTATAATAATGTTCTTTTATTTTTATTAATTTAAATTTAAATTTTTACCTACGTGACTTTACCGAAAAAACTAATAGTACATTTTAGAATGGCACAATCAGAGAGAATTCGCAATGCAGTTGAGTAGATCCCCTCTTAACGAAGGCGATTGGATCCACAAGTGATTTGGTCGTTAAGCGAGTATAGGAAATGCACTAAAAGGGCCGTCCATTAATGACGTCACGCACCTAGGGGGGGGGGCGGGGGTCAGACACTTGTGACGATGTGTGACGAGGGAGGGGGGGGAGAAATGTGACGTCACATGAAAATGCGCAACTTTAAATAGATATAGACAACACGTTCTACTTAATTAAATATACTTTTTAATAAATGTTTTCTCCACATTTAATACGCACTACAATGACAATAGTTTAAAGCGATTTGAAGCATGTTTTATTTTGGGGGGGGTGGGGCAGAGCTTTGTGACGTCATATTTGAGGGGGGGGGGGTCTGACTTTTTGTGACGCCGTGTGACGAGTGAGGGGAGGGGGTCAAAAATCATCCAAAATCGCGTGACGTCATTTATGGCCGGCCCCTTAAAGGGCTTAATTCGTTCCCGATAGCATCGAAATTTACCCCTTTCCCCCCAAAAAAACCTACTTTCTAACATCTAAACAATGTACATTAATACGTAAAGATACTAACAACATTATAAAACACATGCTATTAAAATAAATATGGTTCATTTCATGCGTTAATGAATAATTACTCTACCTACAACAGCCCGTCGTTCACAGGGGTCATCATTAAGTGAACATATTGGGCTCTATGGAGCCTCATCGTTAAGCCATCAGTCGTTCACAGGGGTGGTTGTTAAGAGGGGTTCTACTCTACGTGTATGTTAGTATTGTCAGTGAGTACCTATTAAGGCCAACAACCCAAAAACACGTGACACATACGATGGCATGCCAAGGATCACACACATACGCACACACGATGGGGTGATGTTGTCTGAATCAGAACAACAGGCAGAGTTGTAGAGATACTCAAGACTTCAGGCTGAGTAGACCTAAGAGGGAGACGTGCCCCACGCCTGTACACAAAGATCCCCCGTATAGCCTTAACAGAATGTTGGGGCAAGTGCTGTTAGCGAACACATATGAAGGCCGGCACGGCACACGAGGGGGTGGGTGGTCAGCACCACGCCCGGCCGTCTTTGTCTCCCCAGTGACGATGTTTACACACCGCACCAGGTACTCATTTGAGGCTGAGTCGACCTAGGGGAGGCCCAGGAACGGTTCAGATAATCGTCACTGGTGTTGGTGGCCGTGAGCGGGAATTGAACTCAGGTTGCCGGGTTCATAGCGCTACACTACCGCTCTCCCACGCGTACACTCACCACACTCACTCACCACTCACTCAGCACTCACTCACCACATATACACTCAGCACACATACACTCACAAAACTCACCACACACACACTCACCACACTCACTACACACTCACTCACACACTCACTCACACACTCACCACACATACACTAACCACACATACACTCACAAAACTCACCACACACACACTCACCACACTCACTACACACTCACTCACACACTCACTCACACACTCACTCACACACTCACCACACATACACTAACCACACATACACTCACAAAACTCACCACACACACACTCACCACACACTCACTCACTCACCACACATATACTCACGAAACTCACCACACATACACTCACGAAACTCACCACACACACACTCACCACACACTCACTCACTCACCACACATACACTCACGAAACTCACCACACACACACTCACCACACACTCACTCACCACTCACCACACACTCACCACACACTCACCGCACACTCACCACACACTCACTATACACTTACTCACCACTCACTCACACACTCACTCACACACTACTCACTCACTCACCACACTCACCACTCAGCACACTCACCACACCCTCACTCACCACACTCACCACACACTCAGCACACACTCAACACACTCACCACACACTCACTCACCACACTCAACACACACACTCACCACACACTCACTCACCACACTCAGCACACACTCACCACACACTCACTCACCACACTCACCACACACACACCACACACTCACTCACCACACTGACCACACACTCACTCACCACACTCAGCACACACTCACCACACACTCACTCACCACACACACACCACACACACCACACACTCACCACACTGACCACACACTCACTCACCACACTCAGCACACACTCACCACACACTCACTCACCACACTCAGCACACACACACCACACACACCACACACTCACCACACTGACCACACACTCACTCACCACATTTAGCACACACTCACCACACACTCACTTACCACACTCAGCACACACACACCACACACACCACACACTCACCACACTGACCACACACTCACTCACCACACTCAGCACACACTCACCACACACTCACTCACCACACTCAGCACACACACACCACACACACCACACACTCACCACACTGACCACACACTCACTCACCACACTCAGCACACACTCACCACACACTCACTCACCACACTCAGCACACACACACCACACACTCACCACACTGACCACACACTCACTCACCACATTCAGCACACACTCACCACACACTCACTCACCACACTCAGCACACACACACCACACACACCACACACTCACCACACTGACCACACACTCACTCACCACACTCAGCACACACTCACCACACACTCACTCACCACACTCAGCACACACACACCACACACTCACCACACTGACCACACACTCACTCACCACATTCAGCACACACTCACCACACACTCACTCACCACACTCAGCACACACACACCACACACACCACACACTCACCACACTGACCACACACTCACTCACCACACTCAGCACACACTCACCACACACTCACCACACTCAGCACACACACACCACACACACCACACACTCACCACACTCACCACACACTCACTCACCACATTCAGCACACACTCACCACACACTCACTCACCACACTCAGCACACACACACCACACACACCACACACTCACCACACTGACCACACACTCACTCACCACACTCAGCACACACTCACCACACACTCACTCACCACACTCAGCACACACACACCACACACACCACACACTCACCACACTCACCACACACTCACTCACCACATTCAGCACACACACGAGGGGGGCTGGCTCCGATTGGCTGCTCTCTGAGTGATTGTTACCGGGAGAGCCAATGGGCACCTTGGGCTGGTGGGGGAGGGAGGAGGGAAGTGGCGTGGGATGGATGGTGGGGGGGGGAGATGTGTGGGATGGATGGTGGGGGGGAGATGTGTGGGATGGATGGTGGGGGAAGATGTGTGGGATGGATGGTGGGGGAAGATGTGTGGGATGGATGGTGGGAGAAGATATGTGGGATGGATGGTGGGGGGAGATGTGTGGGATGGATGGTGGGGGGAGATGTGTGGGATGGATGGTGGGGGAAGATGTGTGGGATGGATGGTGGGGGGAAATGTGTGGGATGGATCGTGGGGAGGGAGATGTGTGGGATGGATGGTGGGGGTGTAGGGAGATGTGTGGGATGGATGGTGGGGGGGGGATGTGTGGGATGGATGGTGGGGGGGGGTAGGGAGGAGATGTGTGGGATGGATGGTGGGGAGGGAGATGTGTGGGATGGATGGTGGGGGGGGGGTAGAGAGGAGATGTGTGGGATGGTTGGTGGGGGGGGGATGTGTGGGATGGATGGTGGGGGTGTAGGGAGATGTGTGGGATGGATGGGGGGGGGAGAGGTGTGGGATGGTGAGGGGGGGTGCAGGGAGGAGATGTGTGGGATGGATGGTGGGGGGGATGTGTGGGATGGATGGTGGGGAGAGGGGATGTGTGGGATGGATGGTGGGGGGATGTGTGGGATGGATGGTGGGGGTGTAGGGAGATGTGTGGGATGGATGGTGGGGCGGGGGATGTGTGGGATGGATGGTGGGGGGGGGCGAGTGATTCAGGCGACTGCGGCGGCGAGACGGCTCGCATTCGGGCTCGCCTCGAGACGGAGACGCACGAGGAGGAGGAGGTGAGAGAGAGAGGAGGAGGAGGAGGTGAGAGAGAGGAGGAGGTGAGGGAGGAGGAGGTGAGGAGGAGGTGAGGGAGGAGGAGGAGAGAGGGAGGGAGAGACCCGTGGCGACTCTGTGCGTCCACAAGGAGTGTCCGTCCGGCCACATTCACCGTGAGTGGCACACGGCGCCGAGTGTGTGTAGTGTGTGTAGTGTGTGTGTGTAGTGTGTGTAGTGTGTGTGGTGTGTGTGTGTGGTGTGTGTGTGTGGTGTGTGTGTGTGGTGTGTGTGCAGTGTGTGTGTGCAGTGTGTGTGTGTAGTGTGTGTGTGTGGTGTGTGTGTGCGTCGTGTGTGTGTGTAGTGTGTGTGACACACGAGCGGTGTGTGTGTAGTGTGTGTGTAGTGTGTGTGGGCAGTGTGTGTGTAGTGTGTGTAGTGTGTGTGTGGTGTGTGTGTGTAGTGTGTGTGTGCAGTGTGTGTGTGTAGTGTGTGTGTGGTGTGTGTGTGTAGTGTGTGGTGTGTGTGTGTAGTATGTGTGTAGTGTGTGTGTGTAGTGTGTGTAGTGTGTGTGTGTGTAGTGTGTGTGTGCAGTGTGTGTGTGCAGTTTGTGTAGTGTGTGTGTAGTGTGTGTGTATAGTGTGTGGTGTGTGTATAGTGTGTGTGTAGTGTGTGTGGTGTGTGTGTGTAGTGTGTGTGTGACACACAAGCTGTGTGTGTGTAGTGTGTGTGTAGTGTGTGCAGTGTGTGTAGTGTGTGTAGTGTGTGTGCGTCGTGTGTGCGTGGTAGTGTGTGTGTGTATTGTGTGTGTGCAGTGTGTGTGTAGTGTGTGTGTAGTGTGTGTGTGTAGTGTGTGGTGTGTGTGTGTAGTGTGTGCGTCGTGTGTGTGTATGTAGTGTGTGTGTAGTGTGTGTGTGTAGTGTGTGTGTAGTGTGTGGTGTGTGTGTGGTGTGTGTGTGTGTAGTGTGTGTGACACACGAGCGGTGTGTGTGTAGTGTGTGTGTGGTGTGTGTTTGTAGTATGTGTGTGTGTGTGTGCAGTCTGTGTGTGTGTAGTGTGTGTGTGGTGTGTGTGTGTAGTGTGTGTAGTGTGTGTGTGTAGTGTGTGTGTAGTGTGTGTGTGCAGTGTGTGTGTGCAGTGTGTGTAGTGTGTGTGTATTGTGTGTGTGTCGTGTGTGTGTGCAGTGTGTGTAGTGTGTGTGTGTGGTGTGTGTGTGTGGTGTGTGTAGTGTGTGTGTGTAGTGTGTGTGTAGTGTGTGTGTGACACGTGAGCTGTGTGTGTGCGTGTAGTGTGTGCAGTGTGTGTGTGTGGTGTGTGTGTGTAGTGTGTGTGACACACGAGCTGTGTTTGTGTGTAGTGTGTGTGTGGTGTGTTTGTAGTGTAGTGTGTGTGTAGTGTGTGTAGTGTGTGTGTGTGGTGTGTGTGTAGTAGTGTATGTAGTGTAGTGTGTGTGTAGTGTGTGTGTAGTGTGTGTGTAGTGTGTGTATAGTGTGTGTAGTGTGTGTGTGTAGTTTGTGTAGGGTGTGTAGTGTGTGCAGTGTGTGTAGTGTGTGTGTGTGTGTCGTGTGTGTGTCGTGTGTGTGTGGTGTGTGTGTGTAGTGTGTGTGGGTAGTGTGTGTACTAGTGTGTGTGTGTAGTGTGTTTGGGCAGTGTGTGTGTAGTGTGTTTGGGCAGTGTGTGTGTAGTGTGTGTGTGGGTAGTGTGTGTAGTGTGTGTAGTGTGTGTGTGTAGTGTATGTGACACACGAGCTGTGTGTGTAGTGTGTGTAGTGTGTGTAGTGTGTGTGTGTAGTGTACGTGACACACGAGCTGTGTGTGTAGTGTGTGTAGTGTGTGTGTGTGTGCAGTGTGTGTGTAGTGTGTGTGACACGTGAGCTGTGTGTGTGTGTAGTGTGTGTGTGTAGTGTGTGTGTGTAGTGTGTGTGACACTATCTGTGTGTGTGTGCAGTGTATCTGTGGGGAGCGGTAGTGTAGTGGTTAGCGCTACACTGCGATATGAACCTGTCCTGGGCCTCCTCTAGGTTGACTCAGCCTCAAATTAGTACCTGGTGCGGTGTGTAAACATCGCCACTGGGGAGACAAAGGCGGTCGGGCGTGGTGCTGGCCACCCACCCCCTCGTGTACCGTTCCGGCCTTCATAGGTGCTCGCTAACAGCACTTGCCCCAACAGTCTGTTAAGGCTACACGGGAGATATTTGTCTTTGTGTGCAGTTACAGACTCTGTGTGTGTGTGTTCAGTGTGTGACACTCTCTTTGTGTGGCTGTGTGTTTGTGAGACGCTGTCTGTGTGCACGTGTGTTACTTCTTATCGCGTTTCATTTTCCTGCATGTGAGAAAGTGTCATGGTGTGTGTGTGTGTTTCTCGGTTATCTGCAAACTTCATTCTGCCACGCACAGCAGTGCATGCATCATAACGTAGCCCGAAGCTGAACAGCAGAGTGGCTCAGAGATACTGTCACAGTACGGCAGACGGGTTTCTTGAATCCATCTGTGCGGAGCTTTTGAGTGTCACCCCCTCGAATGCACGTGAAGCCAGCCCACTCAGGATTGGAATTGGCCAAACATCCCAACGCAGGACCCTCCTGAAAAGAAAAAAAAGGATCATGAGACTCAATGATGTTTCCCGCAGCAATAAATGATATTACGTACATCACAGTAACTGTAAATTACGATCTCAGCAACTCAGCAGGCAGGTTTTGAGCCTGATTTAGTGGGTTCTCGGATTGTCACAGGCTGCTTGCGGATTTTGGACAGCAAAAAAAAATGTCAGTGTTGTACTGCAGTGCTATGCTCCCCCTCGCCTTGTTAGAGGTGTGCGTGATATTGTTAGAGTGATGCGATATTGTTAGAGAGGTGTGAGTGATATTGTTAGAGAGGTGTGAGTGATATTGTTAGAGTGATGTGATATTGTTAGAGAGGTCTGAGTGATATTGTTAGAGCGATGTGTGTGATATTGTTAGAGGTGTGTGTGTGATATTGTTAGAGAGGTGTTGGGTAATATTGTTAGAGCTGTGTGCGTGATATTGTTAGAGAGGTGTGGGTGATATTGTTAGAGCGATGTGTGTGATATTGTTAGAGGTGTGTGATATTGTTAGAGAGGTGTTGGGTAATATTGTTAGAGTGATGTGATATTGTTAGAGAGGTGTGTGGGTGATATTGTTAGAGTGATGTGATATTGTTAGAGCGATGTGATATTGTTAGAGAGGTGTGGGTGATATTGTTAGAGAGGTGTGTGGGTGATATTGTTAGAGCGATGTGATATTGTTAGAACGATGTGATATTGTTAGAGGTGTGTGAGTGATATTGTTAGAGCGATGTGATATTGTTAGAGGTGTGTGAGTGATATTGTTAGAACGATGTGATATTGTTAGAGGTGTGTGAGTGATATTGTTAGAGCGATGTGCGTGATATTGTTAGAGCGATGTGATATTGTTAGAGGTGTGTGAGTGATATTGTTAGAGAGGTGTGTGTGTGATATTGTTAGAGCGATGTGATATTGTTAGAGCGATGTGATATTGTTAGAGGTGTGTGAGTGATATTGTTAGAGAGGTGTGTGTGTGATATTGTTAGAGCGATGTGATATTGTTAGAGCGATGTGATATTGTTAGAGGTGTGTGAGTGATATTGTTAGAGAGGTGTGTGTGTGATATTGTTAGAGCGATGTGATATTGTTAGAGCGATGTGATATTGTTAGAGGTGTGTGAGTGATATTGTTAGAGAGGTGTGTGTGTGATATTGTTAGAGTGATGTGATATTGTTAGAGAGGTGTGTGTGTGATATTGTTAGAGTGATGTGATATTGTCAAAGCGATGTGATATTGTTAGAGAGGTGTGTGTGTGATATTGTTAGAGTGATGTGACATTGTCAAAGCGATGTGATATTGTTAGAGAGGTGTGTGTGTGATATTGTTAGAGTGATGTGATATTATCAAAGCGATGTGATATTGTTAGAGAGGTGTGTGCGTGATATTGTTAGAGTGATGTGATATTATCAAAGCGATGTGATATTGTTAGAGAGGTGTGTGTGTGATATTGTTAGAGTGATGTGATATTGTCAAAGCGATGTGCGCGCAAGTTACATTTGTTTTTGCCAATTGCTCCCTTTCCCCGTGGCTTGCGCAGTGACGAGGGTGGAATTGGCTGTGTCCACGCTGTGTGTGATGCTGGGAAAATTGGTGTGGATGGTTCAGTGTGTGTGTCCGCGTGGACTTGATCTCGTGGACAAAAAAAAACCGGTCAAGTAGTTTTTGCTCGTGCGGTATTGAAGCAATGCTGCTGAAAAATCCTGCACTCCCAGAAGTGGTTGACGGGAAATGTCAGACTATACACTTTATGTTCATTTGTGTGGCCTGGTATACGAAGGAGGTTATCTATATGCTATGAAGAAGGACCATTGCCCGAAACGTCACCTATTATATATTTAGTTTTCCTTTTAAGGCCACGGCGTGTTAGATGTGTAAAGTTTTTAAATCCTTGATATTAAGTTCACTTGCTTGCTTGCGCGCTTACGACCGTGCAAATCTTTCGGTCGTTTTTTTACCCACTTCCCGTGATCCAATCGAGCTGACATTTTGCACACAGACTCGTTGTGCGTGACAATTTATTTTCGTGAAAATTTTTTTCCAAAATTTTACACTTTTTAGGAAAAAATAAATTATATTTAATTACCAATTGCTTAATGGTGGCAGGCAATCATCTGACCCATAGGTGGCAGCCATCTCAAGCCAGAGGACGAGAGGACTCTAGCCGCCAGGCATATAAAGGATTTATAGTGAAAAACTTTGTTTTTACGAGTTAATTTTTGTGCGTGTGTGTGTGCTTGTACACCACTGCCAATGAAGCTTCACCAAATAATGCGTGCCATCATGATGGAGACCTATCGTCTTGTGTTATTCATTTTGTTTACTTACAGTGTCCACAACGTCCGCCCGTGATTATTTCCTGCCACAACGTATACACATTCTCTCTATATTGAATCATTGGTCTAGGTCTATCTGTGCGCTTGAGTGATATTATTGTGTGCGCTTGCAATATGTAACCGTCGCAAGGCGTTGAGTAAGCACAGCCTCTCCCATCTGTAAAACAACATGCGCTTGCCCGCGCCATCTGGAACAGCTTGTGGCCTCTCTGTCACCTCCGACGAAATGGTAATCCAGAAGTAGCAACGAGGCCACACAATACAGCCCCGACAAAGCTATTAGACGCTAATGAATTTCATTACCGTAATTAGCATCATCATATGGTGAACCTACATTGCTAGTGGTGCACAATTAACAACAACAAAATCTACAGATTTGTCAAGAATACTGCTGTTAAATATCACGCTATGAAGAAGGGCCATTGTCGCACCTCTGATGAGCAGTTGGCTGCGTACGGTGCGAAAGAGGTTCAACATGCAATATCTTTTATTTTAAGGCCGCAGTGTTGCTATCGACGAACGCATTGCGATTATTTTCGTAATGAACGTAGCATTTTGAGCCGTGTTGGAGGTGGTACACTTAATGGGCAGCCCAAAGCAGGAATTATTTCGCAGTGATCCCCCCTTGTTTTGATTTACCAATCAAAATCTTTATTCAGTCTGGAAGAATCCGATGAGCTATGAAGCTTTTATTCACAGATGGCACAGTAACTCCCGGTGAGATGACAGAATAAGATGCAGTCGATGAGATACGATATGGCAATGATGAAGTGGAATTAGATGCAGATAAGATAGAGCTGAGAGAGCAATGGGCATTTCATGTTAATGCTGTTTGCATGAATATTGCTCTCTGAATTCGACCTGATATTTGACACGCCCCTACCTTTACTCGAGAATATCCTGGGGCAATGACCTTATGCTCAGTTTGCTCATGCCTAGCGCCGCCAATGATAGTAAGGTCTGGACGTCTGGCTTGTATGATAATATGCCTGCTCTCGCATGCACTGGTACAGCTACAAAGCAGATGTTGTCCTGACATGGATCCACACTTCATGTTAGCCTTATTGTAAAAACCGATTATTATTCACTACTATATATTTTTTAAACTTTTGTTACCATGTAAGGTCCACTGGGCTATACAGCTCTTTCTCAGAAGTCACCTGGCCACCAATGACAGCTCAATGAAGTAGCCTATGTGGACATTTTTTGCAGCAAATACTCCTAACGCATGTTTCTAAATGTGGAGGGAAAAACCGAAAAAACAATCCACGCGACCACGGGCAGAACATGCAAACTCCAACTATACAACAGCCGTCAGGGTCGGGATCGAACCCGCGACCTCATGCGTACCTGGCGAGGTAGTTAACATCTCGCCAAATAAGACGAATACAAATAATTACAGGATTTGTAAAAAAAAAAACATCATAGAAATACTGTACAGCCCTTTGGCGGTCCACTGCCGTTTCTAGATTTGAAGCTTTCGTGACTGCAAGGATTCATACTCTTAGTTTTTTCGGTAAAGTCACGTAGGTAAAACATTAAAATTAATAAAAGTAAAATAAAAAAATAAAAAAATCACGACGTTTCGGAGGCAACACAAGCTTCCGTCTTCAGGTGGAACCGTCACAGCACGAATTTCTCATTTACTTGATACAGCAAGCGTGCTGTGACGGTTCCACCTGAAAACGGAAGCTTGTGTTGCCTCCGAAATGTCGTGATTTTTTTATTTTTTATTATTTTACTTTTATTAATTTTAATGTTTTACCTACGTGACTTTACCGAAAAAACCTAAGAATGTGATACAGCAAATCTGGCTGTGATGGTACCACCTGATGACGGAGGCTTGTGTTGCCTCCGAAACGTCGTGATTTTTTTATTATTATTTTATTTTTTATTAATTTTTATTTCATTTTTTACCTACGTGACTTTACCGAAAAAACTAAGAGTATGGTCCACTGCTGGTTTAAGGCATCCACAGGCCTTGCTGATGTTGGTTGTTGGTCAGTGTGGGTTGGTAAAGGAGGTGGGGCTTGCTGCAAGAGGGAGCCTGCAAGTTTCAGATATAATTTTTACCACTTAGCCGTGACCAGGGCTCAACCTCATGCTGCCAAGTTCATAGCGCAGTGCGCCAAGCCACTAAAATAATTTAATTTTTTATGTGGTAAGACCAAAGGATGTGTATTTTTTATTTAATGGTAAAGTTGTATTGAGGTCAAAGTGGTTTGAAAACTTGCAGAGTAGCAAGATTATTAACATTTGGCAGTAAACGCTGCATGTTTTTTTTTATTTTGTTAAAAATATTAAATTATTGCCTCTCATATCAATTCGATAGGGCTGTCTAAAAACGCGTGCTTTTTATCGTAACCGCCTTTACAAATTGATGGGGTTTGTGGTTGTTACTGCTTACAGACTTCATTCCAAAGAGGCTTAAGTGGGCACACACACACACGCACATACATACACACAAACACAAAGACACGGGTTTCCCAATTAGACTTACAGACTCTGTGTGTGTGGGGGGGCAGGGAAAGTGATGTTAGCAAGCTCCTGTTAACGCCAGCACAGCAGGGGGCTGGTACGGCCAGCATGAAACCTGGCCACATTTGTCTCATCAGCGATGGCTTAGGCAGCAGTTGCCACTGGTGTTTCCCGACAGGGGTATAACAAGGATGCACGAACTCATCCATTCACATCGGGTCTTGCGCGTGTGTGACAATCGTTTCTCGGTGATTTCGTACGTGTAGCCATGTGTTGACGGATTCACGTGACCTCTGCGGCCGCAGGAGGCATTATATTACCTCGTGTGGCTACAGAGGTCAACTCGTTCCAGGGCTAGTGGAGACCGTGGCCAGGAAACAGAGCCCCCAATTCTGGGTTCGTGCTGCTGCGAGCAACAACGACACCGCAAAGTGAACACAGCATGAAAAGGGGGTCCTTCTTCGTCGATGTGCTGTGGGTAGGGGTATTGGTAGTACTTACGGCTGGTTGGCGAGTTGGGGAAGGGTTTGGGTATTCTTAGGTTTTTTCGGTAAAGTCACGTAGGTAAAAAAATTAAAATTTAAATTGCCTCTGAAACGTTGTGATTTTTATTTTATTTTTATTTTACTTTTATTAATTTTAATTTTTTTACCTACGTGACTTTACCGAAAAAACCTAAGAATATGAATCCTTGCAGTCACGAAAGCTTCAAATCTAGAATAGAAGGGTTTTGGTCTGTAAGACGGCTCATACTGACAGCTGGTTGTCTAGTTGCTTAGGGATAGGGCTCGTAGTAGCGGCCGGTTGGTTCGGGTCAGGGATGGAACTTGTACTAGTGGTTGGCTAACTCGTTGTGTAGGGGTGGAACTCGTACGAGTGGCTTTTTGGCTAATTGTTTCATAGCCAGTGGCCGGTTGTGATCGTTGTCCAGGGCTAGGCTAGGAGTAGGACCAATATTTGGTTGGTTACGGTGCTCTGCCCTCAAATTGATTGGCCCTCTTCCTCATCGCAACATACAGCGCAGAACTCCTCTTATCCGCGGCCCCATTGCCGGTGAATCCTATTATCCGGAGCAGCTGTGGGGTCGGCCCAATCTCCTTTCTGCGGCCCTAGATATTCCTTTTATCTGCGATTGTCTTTCTACCCTGTTCATAAGCATCGCAGATTTCCCCGTGGATGATATGATCCGCGCTGCCGGCACCCCCTATCACCGCATTATATGATGGGTCCATATCACATTTGAAGTTCCCGGCCCCTATTCATTTCTGAGTCTCACAGTGCAATGTGCAAAGCACCGTAACACTGCTCTCCAAAGACAAAGATCTCCCCCGTTATAGCCTTAACAGACTGACGGGGCAAGTGCTGTTAGCGAGCACCTATGAAGGCCGGCATGGCACACGAGGGGGTGGGTGGCCAGCACCACGCCCGGCCGCCTTTGTATCCCCAGTGGCCATGTTTACACAACGCCCCAGCTCTTCTTTTGAGGCTGAGTCGACCCAGGGGAGGCCCAGGACCGGTTCAGGTAATCGTCACCAGTGGTGTTGGCCGTGAGCGGGAATCGAACTCGGGTAGCTGAGTTGGTAGCGCAGCGTAGCGCTAACCCACACACTACCGCTCCCCCCACTGCTTACCACAAAATCAGTCGCACACACACACATGTTATGTTAATTACAATAACAAAAAAACAACGACAACATCGCAATCGTACAACCCCCTTTGCAGGTATCAAAACCTCACGAATATCGCAACGCATTGGGCCAGAGTGCATTGAGAGAGCAATGGCTCGTGTAAACATAAGAGTCTAAGGACACGATACATTGATTAATTGCACGCACGCACGCACACGCTGGACTTAATTTTGCACGTGCATTTCGTATGAGGACACGGGGGTAAAATGTACAAAAAAACATACCGAAGAATGACTCACAAACACGCGTGTGTGCTCGCACTCACACTCGGTAGTGCAGCAGTTAGCTACGAACCTGGCCACCCGGGTTCGATTCCCACTCACGGCCACCAACACCTAGGTCGACTCAGCCTCAAATTGAGTACCTGGTGCGGCGTCTAAACATCGCCACTGGGGAGACAAAGACGGCCGGGCGTGGTGCCGACCATCCATCACCTCGCGTGCCGTGCCTTCATAGGTGCTCGCCAACAGCACTTGCCCCAAACAGTCTGTTCAGGCTCTATGGTGGGGGGGGCATCTTTGTCTTTGCACTCACGTTCATCAATCCCTATCCCAAAACCCACGATACAGTCCCTTTTGCAAACTGTAAGGGGCACAATTGAGGTCGCGTGAAAGTGTGCTCCGGCTGAAATTCCTTGATTAACAAGAATGACTAGCTCCCCGGGCCAGTCTGTTTCAACTTCATCTCGGCTTACACAGCTCCCCATATGGCTGCCTCTGCCACTGCCCGACCAAGAGGCTGTCTTCTGGTGAAGCCAGAAGCCCTCCCGCAAGGCAGCGTTGTCACCTGCCCATGGTTGTTGCTGTTGTTGTGTTGTTGTTGTTGTTCTTCAGGACGTTCTCTTGAATTTTGTTGAGGTCGTGTATGTGTGTGTGTGTTTCCTGGGGGAAATCTGCAAGTTTTGCTCGGGGACATTAAAAGGCCCGGTTGACTTTTGCCGTTGTTGTTGTTGTTGCCAGCTGTGCAGTAAAACACCACTCAAGGCAATGCGCTTACACGGACGTGCAATGGTTGGGGCGATGCTGTGGCGAGATGTTAACCACCTCGCCTGGTTTACAGGAGGTCGTGGGTTCGACCCCGACCCTGACGATGCCTGTATATTTGGATTTTTACGCGTGTCTCTTCTTGTGGTCACGTGGATTCTTCTCTGGTTCTTTTCCCCTCCACATTTAGAAACATTCGTTTGGGGTATTTGGCTCCTCTTAAATTCCCACGTGACGATAAAGCCCCTTGGTTGATATTCTTAGGTTTTTTCGGTAAAGTTACGTAGGTAAAAAATTAAAATTAATCAAAGTAAAATAAAAAAGAAAAGAAAAATCACGACGTTTCGGAGGCAACACAAGCTTCCGTCTTCAGGTGGAAGCTTGTGTGGAAGCTTGTGTTGCCTCCGAAATGTCGTGATTTTTATTTTATTTTTATTTTATTTTTATTAATTTGAATTTTTTTACCTACGTGACTTTACCGAAAAAAAACTAAGAATATGAATCCTTGCAGTCACGAAAGCTTCAAATCTAGAATTAGTACAGTTCTCCCAACTTCTGAAAATAAGATAAAGGTGCAGCACTGCAATTGCCATCGTCACACTGCTGCTAGCGGAAGGGTCTCTTCTACAGAGAGCTCTTGAGAGTCCCTCTACAAACTGTGGGCTGCGCTGACCCCCTCTCTTCCGGTAGTGCGGGACATTCCCCTTCCCATGATAGTTCCCGGGTTTTGCGTTATGTTTTTAATAGTTTTTAAATCCTTTATATTAAGTTCGCTTGCTTGCTTGCGCGCTTACGACCGTGCAAATCTTTCGGTCGTTTTTTTACCCACTTCCCGTGATCAAATCGAGCTGACATTTTGCACACAGACTCGTTGTGCGTGACAATTTATTTTCGTGAAAAAAAAATTTTCCCAAAATTTTCCACTTTTTAGGAAAAAAAAATTTCATATTTAATTTAAAATACCAATGTGATAAAAACGAAACTCTTACTCAAGAAAAACAGAAATGAATAATAAAATAAAACCGATGCCACGCATATAAAGGATTTATAGTGAAAAACTTTGTTTTTACGGGTTAATTTTTTCTACCTCAAGAGGTGGTAACAGCTGTTGCTATGCTGTCTCAATGTCGTTGGCCCGTCTGGCACGAGTGCAGGACGTGCTGTGGCAGTAGCTGTGTGGGTGCAGGACATTGCCCACTAGGTGCGGGTCGAGTGCATCCTGAAGGGGCCTCTTCTGCGATGATGTTGCATTTCTGAGCTGGGCAGATTTCTACGGCAGTGGGAAGTTGCAAAATGTGCAGGCGTTCTCATTTGTCGAGTTCGGTTTTCTTACTTGTGCGGGGACTCTCAGCGAATAATATCCGGTCCGGATGGCGTCTGTGCTTATGATGGAAAGGTCGCGAGCTTGATTCCTGATTGGGGGGGGGAGGGGTTGAATAATCGTCATCGTAGCCGCAGTCATCATTATCATCGTCATTGTCATCGTCATCATCATCGTCATCATCATTGTCATCAACATCATTGGCATCATCATTGTCGTCATAATCATCATTGTCATCATTGTCATCGTCATCATTGTCATCATCATCGTCATTGTCATCATTGTCATCGTCATCATCATTTTCGTCATTGTCATCGTCATTATTGTCATCGTCATCATCGTTGTCATCATCATCGTCATCATTATTGTCGTCATCATTGTCATCATCATCGTCATCATCGTCATCATCATTGTCATCATTGTCAGCATCATCATCATCGTCATCATCATTGTCAGCATCATCGTCATCATTGTCATCATCATTGTCATCATTGTCATCGTCATCATCATTGTCGCCATCGTATCGTTGCATTCACTAAGTCATCACCACCAGCCATCACCACTCGCCATCATCACCACCACAGTCATTACCATAATCCTTTATACAGCCAATAAACAAGTACCATTATGCGAACCGTCAACAGTGGCTTGCTGTTAGGGCACGATTAGCTCCTGCGGTAGAGACGTAGAATATCCACGACTGGCAACCAAACCCGCTTACAGCACTTGCGCCTTGTGCTAAGTTCGCACTCCCCAATTCGCTGAGAGATGCCGGGGAAACTTCGGTAAAATTTCGCGTTACAAAAACCGTCGAGCGAAAAAAACGCTGACAAACCAAGAGGCCAGCCAAAACTTTCGTTTTGGTCAAAGTTGGCCGCAGGCAAATGCTGACGTCGGGACTGAAACGAACACCCTGGTGCCGTTGATGCACAACAACGAATCCGCCTCTGATTCCCCAACCCCGTTGGAGGCGGTGGTGATATCATCAGAAGTGGCCCTGTTGTTTTAGAGCAGTGGGTTCACGGTGCTGGCCCTGGCATCGTGAACTTTTGGCAACCTCGATACCGTCGATCGGTTTAAATATATTTTTTTGTCCGGCGTTTTCGGGCATACACCTTGAGAATGAAAGAGGCGGTACAAGATGGGGCAATACCACACTCTCCGCGTTTAAGATATTCACTTCTGCCCCTCCCCCCGCCCGCTCCATGTATTTTAGTATTTTAAAGCAAATGTTAATTAATTCGTTTATTCTTTTTAAAAATGTTAACGTGCACAAGTTGAACTTACTCTGCCAATTATTTTGGCTGCATTCCAGCCTTGGTAATTAAATACAAATACATCGGTCTGACTGTCGTGTTGTACATTAATCTCATTATTCTCATGGCAGAGCCTCATTACTCTCTACCGTGTGGACCAGGTACCCCTTGAAGGCATCTCAAAGGTAGAACCCTGAGAAGAATTGTTAAAGGGCGCTTTATACATTTTTATTTAAAATTATTATCAGCAGCGCTGCGATATCCGCTTCTGGGTGTCAGCCTCTCACGCGAAGGATTTCGCTGCTCTGCTAGTTTTCTAAAAGTATAATTCCCCTTCAAGACATCATACCGATAGTGTAACCAGGTTAATATTTGAGACGAATGAAAATAATAATTTGAGCTGATTATTTCCAGAACAATCCCTCTTGTTTATCCGGACTAACAACTTGGTTTAACCTTTTACTCGCCTTTCATCCCAGCTTATGCTAAACAAACTATAAAATGTGTTACTATGGGTTACTACTATCTCGCCAGGAGCCTCAGCGCTAGAGCGAGAGGAAGTTTGCGAGTTCAATTCCTAGTTGGGGGTTGATGTCGCCCATCATCCCTCCAGGGTCAATAAATTAAGTACCACTCTGAAAAACTCTCAAGGCATGAGTTACTAACACTGTGGCATAAAAATATAGATTTTTTTTTTAAATACAATTTGTGACGTTTCAGCCAATTGCCATATCTGGAAATGTCACCTATTTAATATACATCGGTAATTTTTATGTTTATGACCACAGTGCCTATCAACGAATGTTTTGTCGGCAGCAGACTGCTGCCGATGCAGTTGTATAATCACTGAAAAACAACCGTTAAACTAATTATATTTAGCGGTGATTTTATGGCTATCCCCCTCCCATCCATAAAAAAAACCCTTCAGAGGAATGCAGAAATTTCACCACGGGCTCAGAACCGTTCGACATGAGATCAGCCACCGCCTCAACCGCTCATTTGAGCCCGAATTCTCTTCATCGTGTTTCACCTGTGTGCCCGGCTCGCTCCGTGGCGCCGCGTGAGCACGTGGCGTGGAGGTTTTCGGAGGCGAATATTAACGCCGGTGTATTTCGTCGCGATCGCTTGGCTCGTCGATTTGCATTAAAGTAATGACCGGCTGACAGTAACAAAGCGAGTCCTCTCTCGTAGCAGCAGCAGCAGCAGCGGCAGGGAAAGGCGTTTGCGGTAAATGCACGCAAAATCTCCGTGCGACCCACTGAATGGGTGCCCTATGCACGTTGCTGGGAATGGAGAGACGAGCCAATGACATTTTCAAAGGAAGGATAAAAAAAAACTATAAACTATTTTTTATTTTAACAGGTAAAGCCCACTGAGCAATACAGCTCTTCGTCAGAAGCGACCTAGCCACAGATGATGGCTCCACGAAGTGGCTCATCACATGGAAATTTAAACGCGTGTTTTAAAATGCGGAGGGAAGAAAAGTCCTGGAGAAAAGTCCACGCGGCAATGGGGGGGTACATTCAAACTCCAAATATACAGACAGTTGTTGGGGTCAGGATCGAACCCACAACCTCCTGTATACCGGGCGAGGTGCTTAACATCTCGGCACCGTGGCATTTTTAAATTCTTTATATTAAGTTCACTTGCTTGCTTGCTTGCGCGCTTACGACCGTGCAAATTTTTCGGTCGTTTTTAACCCACTTCCCGTGATCCAATCAAGCTGACATTTTCCACACAGACTCGTTGTGCGTGACAATTTATTTTCGTGAAATTTTTTTTCCTAAATTTTACACTTTTTAGGATTTTTTTTTATATTTAATTACCAATTGCTTAATGGTGGCAGGCAATCATCTGACCCATAGGTGGTAGCCATCTCAAGCCAGAGGATGAGAGGACTCTAGCCGCCACGCATATAAAGGATTTATAGTGAAAAACTTTGTTTTTACGGGTTAATTTTTTTTCTATCTCTTCTTGAAATGATGGCATTTTTATCTTCAGCCGTCTGAACTGAAGAAACGTAACCAAAGAACTTTCCCGAATTTGTAAAGTCGTCATCCCATATGGTCAGGAAATGGTAAATTCCTTCCAGTAAGACACATCCCGAAGAGCAGGTATGGAAATTTGCCGAAGCACCTTTGACCTTTCGACGTTTTAAAAAATAGTGTTTACACCGCGCTAGTAAAACTTCTGAAAAACTAACCTGAATTAAAATTAACAACCTCATTATTCAGTCCCCTTGCTGAAAAACAACTGTGTGTTTTGCTTTTTACATGGTTAGCATTACATCTATGGAAGCTCGTGACTTGTGTCATTGACACTGCACCAAACACGTATTCACTTCGACTCGACGCATGCACGTGCACACATCTACCCCTTATAGATCACAGGAGCGGGTGCTGTTTGCGAGCACCTATTAAGGCGAGTACGGCGCACAGTGGGCTGGTGTGGCAAGGGCCGGGCACGAGAACTTTTGTCATCGCAGTGCTCATTTTCCACACCACACCAGGTAGCAATTTAAGGCTGACCTCTGACCTACGGGAGGTCCAGATCAGCTTCATATTTCACTCGCCACTAATAGTTACCATTGCCGGGAATCGAACGCAGATGGCTCGATTTGTAGCAGAGTGCACTAACCACCGTACCACCGCTTTCCATCTTACAAAACAAAAACTTCCCCTATTTGTGCTGTTTGTGAGCACCTATTAAGGACTGCACCAGAGCATGACGAGGTGGTGTGTCCAGCACCACACCTGGCCATATTTGTATCCCCCGTGCCGATGTTTACAGACTGCACCAGGCACTTGTTTGATGCTGAGTCGACCTAGGGGAGGACCAGGACAGGTTATCGGATATCTACTCACCACCCATGTCAGATCTGGCCAGGAACAAACGCGGGTCAATGGTTCGTGGAGTCGTGCGTTCGTCACCGTGTCATTGGTTCCTCATCACACGTACACACAAAAGACAAAGATCCCCTGCATAGCCTTTAATGAGCTCTTGGGGCAAGTGTTGTCAGCGAGGACCTATCCAGGGGGGTAGATGGCCAACACCACACCCGACCGCCTTTGTATCCTTAGTGGCGATGTGTACGCACCGCACCAGCTACTCATTTAAGGCTGAGTCGATCTAGGGGAGGCACAGGACCGGTTCAGATATATTCGCCTCCGATGTTGGCCGTGAGCGAGAATCGTAACCGGATCGCCGGGTTTGTGGCCGCAGCGCGCTAACCACTGCACCACCGCTCCACACAACACATATAACACAGACACATATAACACAGACACATGCACACACACGCACACAGACACATGCACACAGACACATATAACACAGACACATGCACACAGACACATGCACACACACGCACACAGACACATGCACACAGACACATGCACACAGACACATGCCCACAGACACATGCACACAGACACATGCACGCACACAGACACACGCACACAGACACATGCACACAGACACATGCACACAGACACATGCACACAGACACACGCACGCAGACACACGCACACAGACACACGCACACAGACACATGCACACAGACACATGCACGCACGCAGACACATGCACACAGACACACGCACACAGACACATGCACACAGACACATGCACACAGACACATGCATGCACACAGACACATGCACACAGACACATGCGCACAGACACACACGCACATACACACACGCACACAGACACACACAGACACACGCACACAGACACATGCACACACGCAGACACACGCACGCACACATGCACGCACACAGACACATGCACGCACACAGACACGCGCAGTCAGGCAATGCTTGACACCTGAGTCCCAGTTTTGGTTCCCGATCTCTGTTATTGACGTTGTGAACGAGACCGACTTCGTTATCTGAAGCCACATTGCCAGTCTGGTCTGCCACACAACAGGAAATGCGCCGTGCGCGTGGCCTTAGATACACATTTCAGAAACGACAAACGTAAATTGACGCCCTCTCATATCTGTCTCTACCGCGCACAAAGCCTCAAGTAAATTTCGATTCAAAGCTTTCGTGACTGCAGGGATTCATCTTCTTGGTTCTTTCGGTAAAGTCACGTAGAATGGAAATAATAAAATAATAAAAATTAAACATAATAAAGTAATTCTCACGACGTTTCGGCCACAACGCAAGCAGCCGTCCTCAGGTGAACACTGTCTTCCCGACAGACCTGTTCTTCACCTGAAGACGGCTGCTTGCGTTGTGGCCGAAACGTCGTGAGAATTGTATTTTATTATGTTTTATTTTTATTATTTTATTATTTCCCTTCTACGTGACTTTACCGAAAGAACCAAAAAAACAAAAAAAACAATGTGATGCTGCTGATATCCGTGTGACTTGGATGCGGCGTAGGTTGACTGACTGGCAGCTCTCGTATTGGGTAACATTTACGGGTTCCCATCGGAGGCTTAAGGGGTTTAAGAGAGTTCTCGTGCTCAACAGCTGTGCTTTTATAAAAAAACAAAATTTGAATTTTTTTCCTTGTAAAATGAAAGAAAGCTTCTGTGGTTTTTCCAAGTGGATTTAGGATGTGCACCGTGAGGCTGTAACGCTCGTATTCATGGGGATACTAAGCAGACTGACTGTTGGAAGATGTAACTGTGTGATAGTTAAATCGTTAAAAGTGCCGTTATTGCGTGACACCTCGACTCAGGCGACTGCAACGGAGCATGCTGGTAAAACATAAGAAAATATATAAACTAAATTCTTGTTTCTTATTCCCAAATAAATTTTTTTGATTTAGTTTATAAAATATATGTTTCGTCTACTGGCCTTCCAGACTAATGCTAACACATGCTACAGTAATTTTACTGGAGCAGTTTACACCTGATGACGGAGGCTTGTGTTGCTTCCGAAACGTCGTGATTTAATTTAGTTATTTTCATTCATTATTATTTTATTTCATTGTTAATATTTTTTTTTACCTTACGTGACTTTACCGAAAAAAACCTAAGAGTATGAATCATTGCAGTCACGGACGCTTCAAATCTAGAATTAATGCTAACAAGATGCATTTATCTGCGGGACCCTTTTGCCAATTAATATATTAACATGGCAATAATGTAGGCGGTTAAGATGTTCAATCACCGAATGCACAACTATTGCAAGGCACCACGTGTGCATTAACCACACACACCTGTGGTAAAACGTGCACACTAACACGCTTCGATCATAACGTGCAATGAGCATTGCCCTTGGAACTGACCGGCCTACGCCAGAGACAGACTTCTTTTACCGCTTTGTCTCACCCGTGCTATACTGTAGACCAAACATCTTCAAAGCATTAATAGTCCGGGTTCAGCAATTGTTTAAATAGGCAAGCTTGGACTAGTTTCCTCCCCCCCCCCGTGCTGAATGATGAGTCCCAAAGTTGTGAAACTGATCCAGTTTGCTTGTTTAAACAAATTCTGCTGGTAAGCATACATCTGGAAAGGCAGCAGGCTGACAGACTACGCATTATTTATATATTTTGAGATGTGGACCAGAAGGTGAATGGATTATAATACGTAACTGCATTGTGTGTACTCGATCCTAAATTAGAAAGGACAACATGCAAACCTTGAAATGTGAATATCTATTGACTGAATTAAAATCAACTCCAGAAAATGCACTGAATAATAATCTTGGTAGAGCTAAATGTAATTTGGTCGGACTTTATTAACTCCCCTTTCATGAAAATTATATTTTCAATTATCAACAGATTGTTCACCAACCTTACAGACTATAAAACTAAACAAAAATTATAAACTATGTTTTATTTTACCAGGTAAGGCTCACTTTTTCAGAAGCGACCTGGCCACAAATGATAGCTCAACGAAGTTGCTTATGACCATGTGGAAATGTATATCGGCCAAATACTCTAAACGCGTGTTTCTAAATGTGGAGGAAAAAACCGGAGGACCTGGAGAAAAATCCACACGACCACGGGGAGAACATGCAAACTCCAAATAACAGCAGGCGTCAGGGTCGGGATCGGACCCATGACCTCCTGTACACCAGACGAGGCAGTTAACATCTCACTTGTTTAGCGTCAATATACGAAATGCCTCTGTTGATATGTAAACTCTGACTTCAACATCGCCCCTTCCGTGACCAGTTACATGCTAATTCCTCACACTAACATCATGCTAATCCCCCAGTTACATGCTAATTTCTGACTTTAACATCCTGCTAATTCTCTCACATTAACACAGCTTATTCAATGCTAAATTCTTCTGTTGATATGTAAACTCCTTTGTCAAGGCGCTCTTCTCCTCCCACCCAGCTTAAAATACGCTGCCAAGCTTAGCAGTGTTCATTGGAGCGTTGTCTTTCAGACAGCTCTGTCTTAACCTGAGGACGGCTGCTTGTGTTGTGGCCGAAACGTCGTGAGAATTTTATAATGTTTTATTTTTATTCTTTTATTATTTCCCTTCAACGTGACTTTACCGAAAGAACCACGAAGATCTTACTAGCCTATAAAAACAAAACTTTTACTATCCAACCAGGTGGCTCTGTAATTAGTGCCCATCATCTCTCCAGTGTCAACAAAATAAGTCAACAGTGGTTGTCAAATGGATAGACCCACCCCTGCCTTAGGAATGTGGAATTTCCACAGTTAACTTCAGAGCTGTAAACGGGAGCTACATGAACACAGCCTCAAGGCTCACATGTGCGGGAAGTCGTCACTCGCGTTATCTTTTCCTCGGGCAAGCGTCTGCGCGCGGATTTTCGCGGTGCGTCTCAACCACAAGTGGCCTCGAATGTCCGGAGATAAAAGCCACCCCAAACCGATGCGTCCGCGCAGTGAATGCGAAACAACCGCGTATAGTACAATTTAAACCACGCAGGACTCTCAGGAACGCCTGCCGCAAATTTATCAAGCGACGCAAAAAAAAACACACAACAACAACAACAACGCAAGGTCCTCCGTTAATTCCCATGTTGTTTTTTTTATTTTTATTAGCAGCGTGTTTAAATAAGCCACGCACTTTTTTTTCATTCACTGCCACCAACCAACCAACCACCAAAAAAGCGCGCCGTTGCACAGCGCGGTTTTTCGCTTGTTTGTGTTTGCAAGGGGGGCCCCATGTGTTCCCCGACTTAAAACCACGACATCATCCCTCCATCACCCCCCCAATCCACCCACCCATTCAGCAGCACATGGCCTGCAGACCGAGCATCTTAGGGGAGTTAGGGGGAGGTCGGTGGGGGAAGAGGCAGGGAGGAAGCTCCGGGGTGGACAATTGCGGGCATCGATTCCGCGTGGTGCCACCCACACCACCACCGTGCCGTCAACCGCAAGCTCTTGAGTTCAGAATCAGAAGATGTATGAAGGCAGGAGGAATCCGATGAGCTATAAAGCTCTCTCCATTTTTAAATCCTTTATATTAAGTTCACTTGCTTGCTTGCGCGCTTACGACCGTGCAAATCTTTCGGTCGTTTTTTTACCCACTTCCCGTGATCCAATCGAGCTGACAATTTGCACACAGACTCGTTGTGCGTGACAATTTATTTTCGTGAAAAAATGTTTTCTATAACTTTACACTTTTTAGGAAAAAGATAATATTTAATTACCAATTGTTTAATGGTGGCAAGCAATCATCTGACCCATAGGTGGCAGCCATCTCAAGCCAGAGGACGAGAGGACTCTAGCCGCCACGCATATAAAGGATTTATAGTGAAAAACTTTGTTTTTACGGGTGAATTTTTTGTTGTTGTCGTTGACGGTAGGAGTTAGGTAGCGCGCGTGGTGCAAAGTTAGCCGCGAGAACCATCGGAGGCGAGACGGATGATGGCGATGGTGATGATGGTGAAACTGCATCCAACTCTGCCTCCCGCAGCCAAACTTTGGCTGTCTGTGTTGGGCTTTGTTTGTGTTAATAAGAGTGGGCGCCCGAACCTACACAGATTATAATTAAACCCGCGGCAATGAAGCTTGCCAGTCAGCCCCCCTCTAACCCTCCACATCATCCCCTGGCAGCAAGGGGATGTGCAGGGATGGGAGTGCGAACCAACGCCAGGCGCCAGCCGTAGTCGTTTAGCGGAGATTTAACGCGTGGGAGGGTAGCGATGGGGAGGGAGTGGAGGTGAAGATATGTGTCAGTGTGTGTGTTGGTGTGTGTGTGTCAGTGTGTGTGTGTCGGTGTTTGTGTGGGGGGGTGAGGTGTGGGTTGTCTGCTTTGACAGATGGTGGTGTGCTGGCTTTGGCTGACCACGAACTTGACAGGGACACCATCACCACCATCACCATCACCACCATCATCACCACCACCACCCACCATCACCACCATCACCACCACCAAAACCACCACCACCATAACCACCATCACCACCATCACCACCATCATCACCACCACCACCATCACCACCACCATCACCACCACCAAAACCACCACCACCATAACCACCATCAGCACCACCATCACCACCATCATCACCACCACCACCACCATCACCACCACCATCACCACCACCATCACCATCTCCACCATCACCACCACTATCACCACCACCATGACCACCACCATCACCATCTCCACCATCACCATCTCCACCACCATGACCACCATCACCATCTCCACCACTACCACCATCACCACCACTACCACCATCACCACCACTACCATCACCACCACCACCACTACCACCATCACCATCATCACCACCATCACCACCATCACCACCACCACCATCATCACCACCACCATCACCAGGGCCCGGTGATATCCAGATACATCATTCAGACACATGCAGACATCATCTAGACATCATCACCAGCTAGACACGTGGTATGTGCGAGCCACCCACCGCACTGTACTGCTTTTGTTGCTTTTGTCGCCGTGCCCGCACTCAGGAAGCTCTCAGCCATCTGAACACACACACAGTGAACATACACAGTGTATACACACAGTGAACACACACAGTGTACACACACACAGTGAACATACACAGTGTATACACACAGTGAACACACGCAGTGTACACACACACACAGCGTAGACACACACAGTGTACACACACAGTGAACACACACAGTGTACACACACACAGTGTACACACACACGCAGTGTGTACACACACACAGTGTACACACACACACAGTGTAAACACACACATACAGTGCACATACAGTGTACACACACACACACACAGTGTAAACACACACAGTGCACACACACAGTGCACACACACACAGTGAACACACACAGTGTACACACACACACATAGTGAACACACACACAGTGCACACACACACAGTGAACATACACACACACAGTGTACACACACACATACAGTGAACATACACAGTGTATACACACACACACAGTGCACACACACACACAGTGCACACACACACACAGTGTACACACACACAGTGAACACACACACACAGTGCACACACACACAGTGCACACACACACACAGTGCATACACACACAGAGTGAACACACACACAGTGTACACACAGTGAACACACACACAGTGTATACACACACAGTGTACACACAGTGAACACACACACAGTGCACACACACACAGTGAACACACACACACAGTGTATACACACACACAGTGTACGCACACACACAGTGTACACACACACAGTGTACACACCACACACACAGTGTAGACACACACAGTGTAAACACACATAGTGTACACACACGCAGTGTACACACACAGTGAACACACACAGTGTACACACACAGTGTACACACACACACAGTGTACACACAGTGTACACACACACATACAGTGTACACACACACACAGTGTACACACACAGTGAACACACACACAGTGTACACACACACAGTGTACACACACAGTGAACACACACAGTGTACACACACACACAGTGAACACACACACAGTGTACACACACACACAGTGTACACACACACAGTGAACACACACACACAGTGCACACACACACAGTGCACACACACACAGTGCATACACACACAGAGTGAACACACACACAGTGCACACACACACAGTGTACACACACAGTGAACACACACACAGTGTACACACACAGTGAACACACACAGTGTACACACACACACAGTGAACACACACACTGTACACATACACAGTGTACACACACACAGTGTACACACACACTACACACACAGTGTACACACACACACACAGTGTATACACACACACAGTGTACACACACACAGTGAACACACACAGTGTACACACACACAGTGTACACACACACACTGTACACACACACACACAGTGCACACAGTGTATACACACACACAGTGTACACACACACACTGTACACACACACACACTGTACACACACACACAGTGTACACACACAGTGCACACACACACAGTGTACACACAGTGTACACACACACACTGTACACACACACACAGTGAACACACTGTACACACACACACAGTGTACACACACAGTGTACACACACAGTGTAAACACACACACTGTACACACACACACACTGTACACACACACACAGTGTACACACACAGTGTACACACACAGTGTAAACACACACAGTGTACACACAGTGTACACACACACACACTGTACACACACACACAGTGAACACACACTGTACACACACACACTGTACACACACACAGTGTACACACACACACAGTGCACACACACAGTGTACACACAGTGTACACACACACACTGTACACACACACACAGTGAACACACACTGTACACACACACACACTGTACACACACACAGTGCGCACACAGTGTACACACACACAGTGTACACACACACACAGTGTACACACACACAGTGTACACACACACACAGTGTACACACACACAGTGTACACACACACAGTGTACACACACACACAGTGTACACACACACACACAGTGTACACACACACAGTGTACACACACACACGGTGTAAACACACACACAGTGTACACACACACACACAGTGAACACACACACACAGTGAACACACACACACACACAGTGTACACACACACAGTGCACACACACACACACAGTGCACACACACACACAGTGTAAACACACACAGTGTACACACACACAGTGCACACACAGTGTGTACACACACAGTGTACACACACACAGTGTAAACACACACAGTGTACACACACACAGTGTACACACACACACAGTGTACACACACACAGTGCACACACAGTGTGTACACACACAGTGTACACACACACAGTGTAAACACACACAGTGTACACACACACACAGTGTACACACACACACAGTGTACACACACACAGTGTACACACACACAGTGTAAACACACACAGTGTACACACACACACAGTGCACACACACAGTGTAAACACACACAGTGCACACACACACACAGTGCACACACACACAGTGTACACACACACACAGTGTAAACACACACAGTGCACACACAGTGTGTACACACACAGTGTAAACACACACAGTGCACACACACACACAGTGTACACACACACAGTGTACACACACACAGTGCACACACACACAGTGTACACACACACACCCGTGATGACATTGCCAGCACCATGTTGGTGTGGCGAACACCATCCGTTGTTGGTGTAGTCAGACCCGTGGTGGTGTAGTCAGACCCCGTGATGGTGTGGCAAGAACCCTGGTGGTGTGGTCAGACCCGTGATGGTGTGGCAAGACCCCTGGTGGTGTGGTCAGACCCGTGATGGTGTGGCAAGACCCCTGGTGGTGTGGTCAGACCCGTGATGGTGTGGCAAGAACCCTGGTGGTGTGGTCAGACCCGTGGTGGTGTGGCAAGCACCCTGGTGGTGTGGTCAGACCCGTGATGGTGTGGCAAGAACCCTGGTGGTGTGGTCAGACCCGTGGTGGTGTGGCCAGACCCGTGGTGGTGTGGCAAGCACCCTGGTGGTGTGGTCAGACCCGTGATGGTGTGGCCAGACCCGTGGTGGTGTGGCAAGCACCCTGGTGGTGTGGTCAGACCCGTGGTGGTGTGGCAAGAACCCTGGTGGTGTGGCAAGAACCCTGGTGGTGTGGTCAGACCCGTGGTGGTGTGGTAAGAACCCTGGTGGTGTGGTCAGACCCCGTGATGACATTGCCAGTACTATGATGGTGTGGCCCTTTGTGCTAATGTTTACAACACGGGCACCCAGGTGCTGCCCATTTAAGGCCGGAGTTGACCTTTCGGAAGCCCAGGACCAACCGGTCCAGATGATCTCCATTGATGTTGGCCGTGGTGGCCAGAGATTGAACCCGGCCTCGCCCAAGGGTGGTCCGTAGCCACAGCACAGCAGGCCCGACCACTTGCGTTAGCGCTGCGCCCCACACACCACCCTACTTTACGCAACGAAGGGCACTTCACCGCAGAGCGGAGAGTTGGGTCCTTGGGTCCCACGTGTGGAAAAGGTGGCAGTCCGGCACAGTGCGGTGGTGTTGTTGTTGAGAAAGCATTGCCGGCTTGGAAACCACTTTCTTTGGGCTGGGAACGGGGTGGGGAACCCAAAACAGAACACGCTCTCGTGGTGGGACAACTGCGAGCGTTTGTTACACCTCGGCTGGCCATTTGTGAAAGGCTCGTATTCATTAGAGTGCACAAACATGACACGTTTTTAAACCCGCCACTGTACCACCAACACTCCTACAGCGTCCGTCGGCGGAGGGAGAGGTTTGCGTCAGTGGGTAGATGTTCCGATGGAGTTCTGCTTTTGACGTTTCCGTTTGCTGCCGCCTGTTTCCCCTCCGTTTTGCTTTTTCAGTTTTCTTCTCGGATCTGCGGTCGAGGGACGCTCGGTTGATGCGGCCTTCCCGGTCGTGGAGAACCGTACGAGCTCACAAGCCCCCGACACCTATTCCTGCAGGAAGCAGAAAGGCTGCAAGACAACAGGGGTCTAGCGCATGACCGATAAATCAAGACACGGCGTGCAGCAGAAGTTATTATTCGAGGACGCCCCCCGGCCCCCACGAGCCGTTATTATGCTTGGTCGTTCGGAAGACTCCGACTCCCAAAGGAGACGTTAACGTCACGTCACTGGAAGTGGTTTTGATATTGAAGCGAGCGGGACCCGCTGTGCGAGGGTTATTCCACATCGCGCCGCCAGCGCCAACATCCATTACAGGGAAACGAGTGGAGGGATAAAGCAGGCAAAAAGAAAATTAATACGCCACTACATTTTCCACGTTTCTAATTTATCATTCTCGGTTGAATGCTGGCAAATGTAAACTCGCGTTTTGCATTTGCCACCAGCAAGTATTTACTTACAACCAAAATAAAAAAAAATTTGTAACAAACGTCGCTGCCGAGCTTTGATAAAGCGAATACTTAGCAACGGAGGCGGCGACACAGATTTCGAGCTCCGTAACCGCTAATAAAAATTCAGAAGAGAGAAAAAAATAATCCGGAAAAATTGGCCTAGTGCATCTGGCGCTTGGTGAGCGAGGCAGGAACGAACAGGACTGCCAATTATTTTTTTTTGCTAAAATAGCGCCAAAACTTTGGACAGAAGAGCCCAAAAGTGCCCCCATTTTCCAGATTTGAGCCCCAAAAAACCCACGTGTTTTTTTAAAAGCAGTTTTTTTTTTCTCAAACACATTTCAGAATACAACACCGTCCAATTGCACACAAAATCGCCCAATCTGGCAGTCCTGGGAAAAACGACATCATGCCGGCCGGCGTGGGCTTAGAGCAGAGGCTCGCTAGGCCAACCAGGCCCGCCAGACCCCGCCCGGCCTCCCCAGGGGCCCCCCTGCACTGCATGCGCATTCTGAGCAAAGGACCCGAGTACCTACGGCTGCACTTCGAGGGGTCACAGCGCGGCAGGGTAAGCGTGCGCGAGCGTCTGGAGGCCGACCGTGCCAAGTACGTGAAGCCGCGCTGCGACGGGGAGCCGAGCCCGCCCCAGGGTGGCGGCGGCGGCGTAGGCGCCTGTGACGGACACCGAGAGAATGACGACGACGACGATGAAGATGAGGTGGACGCGGCGAACGGCACCGCAAACGGAGGGGGCCAGAACCTGAACCTCGAGGTGCTCAACAACGCCATCAACGACCTGCAGAGATCGCCGTGCGCCGACAGAGGCGAGGGCGGCCACTGTGAAGGGGGCGGCCGGGTCGGGCCTGAGCCCTCTGTCCCACCGTGCTGGCCGGAGGCTTCGGAAAAACCCCAAGGGGTCGACTCCAACGGGAACGATGGCTCCGTCTTCAAGGCCGGCCACGTCAAGTTCCTGCGAAGGTTCTTCCAAGGCATGGGCGGCGCCAAGGAGCAATCCCTGGGACTTCTCCTGCCGTCCGGCGGCCAGCCGATGAAAAGCTCGCCCGAGCACAGGCCCCGAGGCAAAGCGGAGAACGAGGAACCTAAAGTGGCCTTGCCAGAATTCCAGCAGCAGCAGCAGCAGCATCTTTGTTCCCAAAATCCAAGCAGCCATCACCGACACCACCATCACCACCAGCGGGGTCTCGCGGGGGAGCCCGGCGTGCTGGCGAGCACCAACGGCACCGACGTTCCCCGCGAGCCGAAGGCGCGCTCGGTCGAGACGACGGACGTGGTCGGATCGCGGCGGAGGCCCGCGCGGCCCATGTCGCTGCCCGAGTCGGCGTTCGTGTGTCGCTCGGGACCGACGCTCGCCTGCAGCTCGTCCCCTCCTCCCGCGCTCCTCTCCGCGTCGTGTACAGTGCCGGCGGTCGCCGGGCACGGAGCCGACACGGCCGCCGCCTTCTTCGACGGCTGTGGGGTGGAACCCCCCCCGGCCGCGTGCCTGGAGCGCGCTCGCTCCGCGCACTTTGAAGCGACGGCGGCGGACCTGATGGCGACGGAAAGCGAGGAGGGGCGCGGGGAGCGCCACGAGGAGGGGCGCGCTTGCAGCAGCGCGCAGTGGGACGACCCCGACTTCGACGGGCTGTCGGCGCGGCGCAGCAGCGCGGGACCCGGTGAGGGTCCCGACGCCGATCCAGACCTCGCCGACCACTCGCCCTCCATGGTGTCGGTCATCGAACGCAACGCCCGAATCATCAAGTGGCTCTACAGCTGCCGGCAAGCGTTGGCGGGCCAAGAGAGGCAGCCCCGGAATTGATCGCGGGAATGTACGAGACTGCATTTTTGAGTCGTGTTTTAATCTCGACCGTCTGTTTAGATTTCGGACCGTGGAGCGGTTGATGAGAATTGACAGCCCGTTTATCAATCCGCTGCTGGATGAACTACACCCGACTCTGTGTTCTTGTGGTCATGGGAGTTGTACAACTTTCTTGACCTAGGTCAGTGCGAGATTTTTGAAGGGCGCGGGACCGGTTTAGAGATGACATCACTGATGTTAGCAGCGGTGGGGAATCGAACTCAGGTGGACGGACTTGTAGCGCAGGGCGCTTGCCGCTGTATCATTGCTTCACCCCAGGCATATATCGTAGACAATTTATTAACTTAATTAACAAAGGCTGTACTTGAAGGACTTTTTTTAAATGTTTTTTTTTACTTTTTATTCGTATTGTTTTTTTTATTAATACCTTGCCTCGTTCTCTCTGGTTTAGAGTAACTTGGCCTAAAAGCCCTGCCCCCTCGTCACCACCGTACAGTGACAACGGTTCGGTGGTTGCTGGTGGATGGGCGTTTACCATCAAGTTAACTTGAATCAGATTTAAGCTTAAAAGCAAGCATTTTTTTGTTGCTTAATCCGTACTGCCAAACCTTCTGTAAATTCCAAGCATTTATTCCGAGTCGGTAATCGTGCAACTAACTGCAGCAGCCAAGTGAACGAAATCGTAAAATCCTGCGTCAAGAGAAACGAGCTGACTCGACCCAGCGTCGACGATTGCCCCATCGAGCGCGATAAGCCACGCAGATGTGACGAGAGAATGGGCCGTGGTCATTCCGCAGGAGTTTTGATCGAAAGGAGGGAGGGAGGAACCACGATTGTCCCTTTGAAGATCATGATTAAACCGTACCGAGGTTGACCGTGAATCATCCCAGTGAAGATAATCGCAGCAGATGAACAAGCAACGCAAAGCGAACCACGTGGAGCGAACGCAAATGTAACTCCCCTGTGCTCGCGGTTGATTTTCACGACGCACGCGCACTTAACAGCGGGGATTTGTCTCACAAAGTAACAAACCGGATAATCGGGGTGGAGGAAATTGAAGTGGGCTTTTCATGTTTGTGGCTTCAGCGAAAGCTTGACTCTGCCTGCTTGGCAGGCAATCCTATCTCATCAGCGGTGGTCAGTCATTATTCTCTGCTAAACCCCCTCGTTTCCAGCAACTCCCTCCTTTCACTCTCCCTTTGCTTCCCCTCGCCCTCCGTAACAGAAACTCGCCGTCCACCCACGCCCGCAGCTCCCCAGAGTTGGACGACCACTTCGCGAGCCTCTCCCTCCTTGACAGCACGGCGCAATTGGACCGCGACATTGAAAAAATAATATTTAGTTTTAAAGCGGTTTTTTTTTCCTCCCCCTTTTTTTTTTTTTAAAAACGTAAGATTACACCCGTGCAAGGGTGCACATTCCGCTAACTTCTGCCAAGGACGGCTTGCAGCTCCGCGCAACCGAAAGACCGCCGTTGTCCCGGGAAATAATGCCGCTCTTCGACAGACAACGCGCCCGTGTCAGTCGGGCAGCTCTACTCCTGACCCCAGAATCCAGAACGACAGAATATTTATGACCAGGCGAGAGCCCATTGTGGCTTAACGTCGACCTTTACAAGGGGGACCCGGCTTACAAAGTAGATAAAAACAACAAACTCGATTGCTTCTAAAGCTGACTGTAGATGTAATCACCATCTTCCATCAGATGCCCCTGGTCAACGCACCACTGGATGAAGGCCTGCCCGGACTGCCGCCAATCCCTTCAAGATCCCGCGATGTAATAGGAGCCCTGTCAGCCACACGTCAACCGATTCGTGTGCCGATAGTTTAAAACATGAGCGCACCCGTGACCGTGACCTGCGATAGCTAAACCGATTGGTTGCAGCGGTGTTATATTTTTTACGGTGGCTTTTCCCTTGTGCTCCAGTGCAGAACCGAGCACGCCAGTTCAGTTCAGACGCACACGCCCGATCGGCTAATGAACGTAAATAGCAACTGCACAGCATCACCGCGGGTGAGATTAAGGCGGCCGCCCTTATTATTATTATTAAGAGACGAGTTCAACACTTTGACGGCGCGAGCGACACACCCGAACGGGCGACATGAAAGAGGTCCTTAAGCCGCGGCAACACGACACCCACTTTTCTGGATTGAAAAGTCACAAGGAGGGGACTCGATCCAGCCGCACGGCATTTGAGGCTCTGGAATTGTATTTCGTCTTGGCTGTCGGTGCTGGGTTTTCGGGCCAGTCAGTGACACGCACAAGCCTGATTACCTTACGCGAGATAGAGGTTTGACGTGTGTGTGTGTCAGTGTGTCAGTGTGTGTGTGTCAGTGTGTGTGTGTCAGCGTGTGTGGGGAGCGGTGGTGTAGCGGTTAGCGCGCTGCGCTACGAATCCGGCGACCCGGGTTCGATTCCCGCTCACGGCCAACACCAGTGGCGATTATCTGAACCGGTCATGGGCCTCGCCTAGGTCGACTCAGCCTCAAATAAGTACATGGTGTGATATATAAAAATCGCCACTGGGGAGACAGAGGCGGCCGGGCGTGGTGCTAGCCACCCACCTCGTGTGCTGTGCTGGCCTTTCATAGGTGCTCGCTAACAGCACTTGCCCCTACAGTCTGTTCAGGCTATACGGGGGATATTTTGTCTTTGTGTGTGTGAAGGTCGGTGGCATGGTGCACTACTGAACATTCCTAAAAGCAGAGTGCCAAGGTTTTTAATGTTTTAAATACAGTAACCGGAGCGACGATAAGGATAATGGCCAAATGACTGAGCGACAACATCCACGGATTATATTTTTTTGCGAACGGGCCGAGCGAGTACGTTTAAACGCGTCGGTTTCATGGACTTTATTTTGAACCTGCTGAGAGCCCCATTGGCAGGCGAGCGTCACAACTGATGCATGGGGGGGGGGCGACAACATCTTAAGAGTTTACTTTGATGAAAGATTAAATAAAGGCATTTGTACAAATGGCCAAAATCGAACATTCCACGGGCGTTTGTGAATAAATAATCAAGCAATCGTTAACATCGTGATGGCCAACCCTGTTGTAGGATTTTTCAGGTCAGTAACAAAACATTATTCTGCAGCCGTTTAAAAGTACATCGGGCGCTTTTTTTAAATTGCAAGATTTCCAAAGGGATTCCTCATCTCTTGATACCGACGATGACAAAACAGACCCCCCCCACCCCCCTGTCAAAAAAATATTAAATTGCTTACAAGCGAAAGAAAGAAAGAGAGACAGTTTCTCTGCATTTTAAGGAAACGTCCCATCCATAACAATGGTTAATAAACTCAGAGCGAGTGTGCGAAAAGATGATGAGGTTTCACAGGAGGGGAGATGAGTGTTCATCGTTTTGGGACTGCGAGAGTATTGTTAGAACGTGCACACATATAAATAACTCGTGGTGTCAAATTGTTTCGAATGTGTCATCGGGCTTTTCAACACGCACAATCGAGAATTAAAATGTGATATCGCAGTTAAACGCAGATGTAACCCAAGATGCGTGTCGCACACATCCGCATACAGGCTGTCTTTTTTTGTCCCCATCGACAAACAAAAATATCAATAATGTGCTTGTTTTGGACTTGCACCACTTGCAGTATAGCCATTGCTCATTTATGTCATGCAGGGTTAGAAAACTATGCGCTGAGCTGGCTACGCCAAATATTTCCTCTCTTTGCCACGCGTACTTGCAGAAAGGAAATATAATAGTTTACGGATTGCGGATGGCTCAAATATAAATGTACGATCTGCAAAAATTGAAGACCAAATGCGTTTCCGAATAAAAACAACAAAAAAAGATGACCCAACAACATTTACACGAGAACTTTGGGCTTGCACGATGGATCGAGTTGAGCCACTCTTTGATGAACATGACTCCTATAGTACGAGATGAACAAAACCTACCACTAACCACAAACAGATACGCTAGGCTGACGGAGAACAAATAGGCATTTTACGAAGGGTTGAAAAATGCTCTCAGAGCACTGGTTTCCAATCCCCGTGGGTAGGGCCGTTGAGGGGTCGTCGGTGAAAACCGTCGCAGATGTTTCTGGACAACCTTAGACGAGCGCGTGTACCATGCGGGAGAGGAAACCGGAGCGCATGTGGAGGTCGCGTGGTTTGTGCAGCGCTCCTAACCCCGTACAGATGGAAAGAGATGGAGATTAGTCCACTCGCTTCTAACCGCCTTCTCCTGGCAAGCCAAGGGTTTGGCGACCACGACGCCTCACGGCAAGGGAGTTTCACGACATTTGTGCAATCCACCAACTCTTTCCTCCACAGCGCTGGATTACAGCCGCCAACGCCTGGCGGATACGATCCTCTTCACAAAACTCATTGAAATGAGTATGACTGTCCCCGCAGCTATATCTGCAAAGTTGCCATAAAAAAACGAGAATAAAAAAAATACTCTGCGGAACTTGAAAACGTGCTTACGAGCGAAACGCGCCGTAGTGCTTGTGCCGTGCAGGGCCCCGTGTGTATTGATTCCATGGCACGGTTGTCCGTTGTCTGTGTTGCTCGATGTTATAGTTTTGTGAAACGTGACCCATCGACCTCTCCGCCACCCCCACCCACCACCCACCACCCACCAGTCGTTCTCAGTGTTGCAGTTCCTTACCCCAACGGTTCATCGTAATGTCACACGGGCACCCCAAGTGTTTCACTCGTTGCGCGCGTGTGTGTGTGCGGAGGAGTGTGGCCGGTTGACGCTTGTGGTCGTTACTCGCGGTCGAGTCGCGCTACGAAGTAACCGAGCACCTAACGGAAGGGGAGTGGGGGGACTGGGCACGCGTCTTGATGAACAACGGAATATCGAGAGACTTTTTTTTAATAACACCCGCCGCCCCGCCATCGCGTGTGTAACTTTGTGCGTTAACTTATGTGGACACTCGTTAGCGACGACCGCGTTCGTTTTCACTCCGTTTTTTTGGTTTGATGTTGTACAAATTAACGTATTTTTATAGTTGGAATCGCCATGGCGGCTTTTATTAAACGCGTCTGATGACTTTTTTTTCTTTCTTCAGATTTAACTGCGAACTTTTGACACGTACTTAGATTTTTTTAACATACACTTTACGTGTGCTGTAGATGCGTGTAACGCTTACGCGGTGGTTTTACATTTTGATGAAAAGGGACAAGTCGCCCGATTTTTTATATCGTCCTGCTGTTTCGATCGTCGTTACACCCTACAGCCTACACGCATCTCCGACTTAAAAACAAAAAAACTTGCACTATATTCACTGTTGTAAAATAAAAAAATCTGAAAATGCCATTCCCACACCACAGGCAAAATATATGAGCGTAAGCGCACACCAGCACGCGGAGCCCACGTATCTTTTGAAACGCATCACTGCTAAGGCCGGTGTTGTGGTGGTCTTATCAACCACAGAAACCCGAAGCTTCATTGGGCCCCTTGAGGACGATTTGGGGTCACATTATATAGTAAGGTGGTCAAGAGAGGGCAGTCTCATCTAACTGGTTTCTTAACGGGGGGGCGGGTGGGGGACGACCCAAAACATCCATACAAAATGTGTGTGCATTAGGAAATCCATTACACTCAAAACATTCTGATGTAATGCCTTCGCATGTCACCATGTGGCCAAGCAGTCAAATATGTCATCATTTACACCATTGGTACCTCATTTGCCAGTCAAAAAATATGATAATTGTTTTTTTTACCCTTTTATCTGGCAACAAAAACCAAAAAAAGGTGTCAGTTTTGTTGCCAGATAAAAGGGTAAAAAACAAATTATCATATCTCATCATTATTCACCTTCCAGTAGAGCGAGCAGATTGGCGACCTATTCCTATCGAGTCTGCGTATTATGTGCACACTCGCATAGGATGTCTCTGGGTCCTCTAATTTCACCCGACATGCAAGAAATACGTAAATAACGGGGAATGGCCCAAATATCCCAAGGTGGAGTAATTGAGCAATTGACCTGAAAATGTATCATCGGTACCACCTCCGGTGGCAAATGCTAACAATGATTTTCTTGAAGCATTTCAACGATCGATTACACATGTACATGATAGCACGTTGATCGTGGTAGCTTTTTTAATATATAAGAACCATGCCATTAATGGAGTACGACAGAATATAATTTTGAAGGGAGGGGGGGACCCGATTGTGATATGGAACCTCTATGGAATATTACAATACATAGGGACTGTATGTGTGTGTATAACACGTCACGCGTTCTGCCTAGGGGGGGGGGGCATTGCCCACTGGCAGCATTTGTCACCCCACCTGGTACCCTTGGCTCATGGGATAATAATACCTTTCGACCCGGTGAGGTTTCCCCCCCCCCCCTTGGATGTATGGGAATGTATTATCATAATCACCTCCCATATCATGAGAGCATCTCCATGGAAGATGTCGGAGTTGGAAGTATTTGTTTGAACGACAATGAAGGAATATCTATAGCTTTAGTGAAAGATTGTGTGTATGTGTGTACAAAATACGCGTGTGCCCATTCCCACAACAATATATAGTACGTGATTTATAAGGATCTCGAGTTATCAAATCGAATGGCGAGCCGTCATTAAACGACAGCGCTCCCTCCGTTCGACGTATCGTGCCAATGCCAATTTATTTATTACCAGGAACCGCGAAGCTCACTTTGTTGTTGTTGTTGTTATTAATATATCAGGAACAAATTTCTGCGATATAGAAGCGTAGATTACAGTCTATTTTCGTTGCTGTTGCACTCACATTCAACACCCTCGGGCTCCAACGCCGTTTGCTCGCTCGCTGCACGGCCGGATAAACAATTATCGATTATCGAACGGGGTGGGGGGGGGGGAATCCTCCAGCGATGTGGCAGCAGCACCCAGTCCATGCACCGAGCACTGCATTGCGCCTGCGCACGTGGAAATGCGAAGGGGGACGGGGGTAGGTGACTGATGACAGAGTGGCTAATATGCAGACCACGTGCTATTTGTGTTGTGTGTAGACAGCTGTGCATCGTGATGCTGGGACTCACGCGGTAATTGTTGTTGTTGTTGTCTCTTGCTGCAATTCATTATGTCTGGGGTGATTATTCCGTCCTTAATTCCATGAAAGCAAGAGTCTGCTTCATAATTGATCAGTTTTGGGGTGAGTCTGATGCTAATATTGTGTCGTGCGCGCCTCCTCCACCCGACACAGCCAAATAAATAAAGTTGTCACGTGATGAACAAATTCGCCAATGCTATCATTGCTTCAGCACGCCGCGACGTTGGGAAGGGCGATCCGCGCAACATTTAACAATCTGGAGACTTAGCAGTTGGGAATAAACTGTGGCCAGACACGTAAGCACATCACATCACAGACACACAGAGAGAGAGTGCGCAAGCAGCAACGGCAGCTTGCGGCCCTGCTTGGTTGACGGTGACGAGGATAACGTCTCGTGGGAGAGTCGAGGTTCACGGTTGTGTCCGAATGTGCGATGTCCGTCTTAGCGCCCGCTTGTAAAAATCCACTGAACTTTTTTTTCAGTCGCCGTCAAAATCTCAATGGAACGAGACGTCGCTCGTGTCATCCTCGGCGCGCACAAACAAACCTTCGCAATTAGTTTATTGTAGTAGGTTTTTACCCTTAAAACTGGTACAAAACTGACACCTTTAGACAAGGCATCATGTTTGCAATAACCACAACACAAGCAGTCAAAATGCAAACAATAAGAAACAACTCTGATAATGATAATGATATGCACTGTCCTTGAAGTTGATTGGTCCACACCCGAGACAGCTTTTCTTAGAGCCTAGTCTCCATTGGTGTTGGACCAGATGACGCCAAAAGGCATCAAAAGGCGTCTTCTGGTCCACCACCAATGGAGACTAGGCTCTAAGAAAATCTGTCTCGGGTGTGGACCAATCAACTTCAAGGACAGTGCATATCATTATCAGAGTTGTTTCTTTTTGTTTGCATTTTGACTGCTTGTGTTGTGGTCATTGCAAACATGATATCCTTGTCTAAAGGTGTCAGTTTTGTACCAGTTTAAAGGGTAAAAACCTACTACTATATTTTGCCACTGGTAAAGGAGATGTCTCATAGTGTAAATGAGTTTATTGTGGAAACAGAGCCCAGATTTGGTGGCTCGTGCAAGTATTAAGCGGATCGTGGTGCTAATTTTAACGTACGCGTGCAACGTTATGAATGCATCAGTCACGTGCGCGCGCGCACACACACACACACGTGCCAAGTCTAAGTTCAAATAATGTAATGAGGACCATTTTTGAGTGAAAGTGTTTGCTTTGACCAGGAGGGTTTTGCATAACCCCCGCAGGGCATAACAATATCAACGCCGTGTCTGTCCTTGGAATTAGTTACATGTTTGCAAATGTTTTATACTCTGACCTTTTATTGATTCTAATAAAAGGATGGGGCGGTGGGGCGGGGCAAAAAACAACAGGAAGAGTTATTTTGTTTTCTTGTTGACGATTTTGGTTTGGCGTCTTCCCCCCACCCCACCCCACCCCCCAATTGTATTCCCTGCGCGCGCTGTCGGCGTCACTTATCATGGGACGGAGAATCTATTCGGAGATTTCTCGCGCGGGGGTGCGAAAGCGACCGCGCGTGTCCGAGAACGGTAGGAATCCTTCGAGTGGCGTTGCCATAAAAAGTAACATCGACTTAAATCTCGATTTAAAGCTTTCGTGACTGCAGGGATTCATCTCTTTGGTTCTTTCGGTAAAGTCACGTAGAAGGGAAGTAATTTCAGCCACACATAATTAATAATAAAATAAAACATAATTAAATTAAAAACAAATTTATGTTTTATTTTTATTATTTTATTACTTCCCTTCTACGTGACTTTACCGAAAGAACCAAGAAGATGACATCGACTTGTAACGCACCGCCCAGCATCGGCTCGATCGCTCGCGAAGAGACAGAACCCAAAGGCGAGCGGGAAAGGCAGCAGCCAAGCGATGAGCAGGCACCAGATTCAATCCTCAAAGCTCCGCGGTCCTCTGTACATTAAGGTGTTATTGATACTCTTAGGTTTTTTCAGGTAGGTAAAAAATGTAATTGAAAGTCAATAAAGGAAATAAAATAAAATAATAAATCACGACGTTTCGGAGGCAACACAAGTCTCCGTCATCAGGTGGGACCGTCACAGCTAAAATTACTGCACCTGATGACGGAGACTTGTGTTGCCTCCGAAACGTCGTAATTTATTATTTTATTTTATTTCCATTATTACTTTTATTAACTTTTAATTTAATTTTTTACCTACGTGACTTTACCGAAAAAACCTTAGAGTATAAATCCTTGCAGTCACGAAAGCTTCAAATCTAGAATAAAGGTGTTATTGGCCAATTATTGAGTGTTTTACACGCGGGTTGGAAACCGGAGCACCTGGAGAAACCCCCACGTACAGGAGTTGACAACACTCTTCTGTCCCATACATAACGGACAGGTGGAGTCCACATTTGCTGTACGCAAGGGTGTCACAGTCGGGTTTTTTTACAATCGGGTTTAATTGTCTTTTTATATTAAACCCGATCATCTGAGAGATTTGGGAGAAATCCGGTTTAATTGGTTCTAATTGCAGAACCGCACTTCTCAACGATGGGCTTCATCCATTCCAAGCTAAGGAACTCACTGGCGCCCACGATTGTGGAGGAGAAGCTCCTCGTGTTCATCAAGACCAACCTGCCCGCCGCATTCTACGACTACCCCGTGCCCTACGCCCCCCCCCCCCCCCCCCGAGTACGATAGCAGCACCGACGAGGAAGCTGCCTAAGCCTTGGATCAGAGTTTCGTATTCATTAAACCAGCTTTTAATTCCCCGAAATCGGGTTTAATTGTATTAAAGAAAAGTCCCGATGCCTGCCGCTGGAAAAAGCGGGTTTTTTCACCCATAGCTGTACGACCTTCTCCAGGCGAACCAGAGTATGGCATCTGCTCTACGCACACGGGGGAAGAGAGTTTGGCAATTTGTGAGGTGATCCATCAATCCTCGCTGCCTCCACTGCTGGTTTACGGGTTGTGTGCAGGGTGGGGGGGCGGGAGATTTCCCCACACATTCTGCTATGACATTGTGTTTTTTTTGTCACAACGGTCAAAGCAAAAATGTCATTTCTCAGAGTGGGGATTTGGCCAAATGTTATGTAAAAACTCACATTTGGACGCTTTTGCCGTGTGTGCAGTCATTCGTGAGTGTGTTGATACCACAGCGTTAACTCGCCACGCTTCACAACTCGCTGTAACCAAGGGTGGCTGAAATTTGGATTCGAACCCATAACCTCAGTGGCCGAAGGCTCGGCACACTCACCTATGGGCCACTTGGCCACCTGATTTCGTAGGATTTTTTTTTGGTTAAACATTGATGCCATAAAAAAAAAATCTCTGAACACGTAAAGGAATGTTTTGGAGGAATTTTTTTTAGTTTTAGACTGAAATGTGGCCATTCAGCGTCTTACACGTCGTATTTACCAAGCTGTAATCGATGTTTGACATCTAAATTACTTAATGCGCCACGGGCATGGCAGGAGTTGTAACGAGAGCGGCTTTAAATCCCCTGATAAGAATATATTTTCCTGGAAAGTGGTTATTAAATCTGTTCATGAGAGTCGTACAAAGTTACGGTATTTTATTTGGTCATCGTTTATATATAGTTAATGTTTTCTGTTGCAAGTAATATATTTTACTTGCAGGGGTGTATGAAAAGAAACATAATTAACGAATACTTGCGGGAATTCTTGCGATGGCGCAATAGTTAGCGGCAAACTGTACTTGAAATATACTCTTAGGTTTTTTCGGTAAAGTCACGTCGGTAAAAATAAATAATAAAAATTAAATAATAGAAATAATAATAGAAATAAAATAATAAATCACGACGTTTCGGAGGCAACACAAGTCTCCGTCATCAGGTGGGACCGTCACAGCTAAATTTACTGTATCAAGTGAGGCAAAATTCCAAGAGACAAGCTCTTAACTACAAGTTAAGGGGGGAGGATGGGGGAGGGGCTTATCTGAATGTGGTAGCCAATGAATTGAACGTGTTGGGGGGGTGGGCAGGGCTAAAAGAGAACAATAGGTGCACATGTTGTTGTAACCGGTGTTGGCTGACAATCCAAATACTAAAAGGGGAGTACTGTTAAACGCTGGGGATGTCAACACTCGGTAAAGTAGAATAGTACCTGTCAAATAAGATGGTCCAAATATGTGTAGTTAAATCTTTTTTGCACGGTTAATAACATCTTTCCAATGATTACTCAGTTTGTACCCATCATCACGGTTGAAATCCAGAGGCGATCACCCATCGTGACAGCTGAAGCCATGCGTAGTGTACTCATTCAGAGTCACTGGTAGGAAGCATTATCCCTCTTGTTAATTCCGGCTCTCACAGCCATAGAGGATAACTCTATACCGGGTCGGGGCAGCCAACATGCTTCCAGACCCACAGCTTGAAGAGGCGAAGACCACGACGACAGCAACACGACGAGTTTCACTCCTGATGGCAGCAGCCCCGACTGTGAGTCGGAGCTCGCCTTTTATTCTCAACAGCGTGGCCAGGCTCCGCCCTCGGTCACGCCCCCTTTTGGATCCCCCAGAATGCTCCGGGCTTGGCCCACGGGTTCAACTGGTAGAACGGGCTGCTACCCAGAATTCCATTGTTTACCAATCTCCCAGCGCCACGCGCTACAGTGACTCATTCAATGTCACTACACATGAGTAAACGTTTTAACCCCCCCCTCCCATACCGCCTCTGTCCACCCAGAAGATTAATGGATACACGATAGTTAGTCGATCGGTAGGTTGTGTGGTGGGGTAAAGTGTGGGGACTCCCACCTCTGTCAAGACGTGGAAGAGGAGGCCAAAACACCCTCAAGGGGCCCTCTAGAGCTGCCTATAGTGAGGTCCCTTCTGACTGAACAAGATATTGGAGGGCTGCACCCTTACCAAATGCCACCTTTTAAACTCGGAGATACATAATTGTGTTAAAATAACAGATCCATTTAAAATAGTAAAATATTTAGTTTGAAATATTGTCATTGCCTGGGCTTCAGGATATATTGAAGTCTTCATGGAGAGTCGAACACAGTCTTGGTAGGTGAGGCTTGGAAGTGGGTGACGTCAATTAATATGAATCATAATTTCAACTTGTAATGCATCGCACATCATTCATTTACTCTCCAAGAGGAAGACCGACTCGGAAGCACGAGGAAAAATCGCAGACGAATTGAAGGCAGCAGCCAAGCAGCGAGCCAGCGCCAACAATGCCCCCCTCCCCACCCCCATATGCTTACACAATGTGGGAGGACAGCGGATTAATCACGCAGGGAAAACTCACGCGCGCACACGGGGCCCAACGCTACATCCCACACGGATGGAACAGACGGAGCGGGCAGGAGCTGCACTGCCGTCGCCTGGCAGAGCAGGGTAGGGCACCTCAAGCCCCCCCCTCCCCCCCCCACAACGTTTGTGGGATCAACCGAGGCTCATCTCGACGAGTCGTGCATTAAAAGGCGTGGATAGGGCATCATCGCCAAGCTGAGTAAATGGACTCATTGTTGGGGGGGGGGGGGGTGCAATCGGTTATCGGCGTTTGAAACATATTTGAATGCATTCCGGGAGTTAATGTTTGAAACGGTCTTTGTGAAGTTTAACGAGCGTATGAATGTGAATTGGCCCCCCTTAAAGAATACGAGATGGGCATGATGATCTGAATTCTTGCATGCGTCATTAAGGCCATGGATATGCTAACTGCTGGATTTTCTTTTTTTACGTTATGCCAAATGTGCGGATAGTTAAACGTCCAGGTGATTTCCTGCTCAAATGAGCATTGCAGCAGTGCTCTCCTGTTTACAGCCCTGCATAGCCAGGAGGTAGGACATTCCAAATTCCTGGCTATGAAAATTCATAGCAATCACCACCCCCAACCTCACTCACCCCGAACTGCGAACACTTGGCAGCGCGCCCTCCTGATAAAGAATCAACAGACTCCACTGAGGCAGACTGGCAAACACACACACACACTCCTGAACAGCACGGTAAGCGGTCTGCCCGTGCGTTTGTTTCTTGACTACCCCGTTGTCGGCAGACGGGAGGGAGCACACACGAACACGGGCAAAGAGAGCCACCCCCACCGGTTAAATGGCAGCAATGCCCCGTTAATGGGGGGCGCCTTGGTGGGCGAGATGTCAACTACCTCGCCTGGTAAATTTCGATTTAAAGCTTTCGTGACTGCATGGATTCATTCATCTTCTTGGTTCTTTCGGTAAAGTCACGTAGAATGGAAATAATAAAATAATAAAAATAAAACATTATTTTATTATGTTTTCTTTTTATTATTTTATTATTTCCATTCTACGTGACTTTACCGAAAGAACCAAGAAGATACCTCGCCTGGTATACAGGACGGCGCGGGTTACGATCCCGACCCTGACGCCTGCTGCATATTAGGAGTTTGCAAGTTCTCTCCCTGCGGTCGCGTGGATTGACACTTGCAGCGACGCAGCGCCTACTGCTGCCCAGCAGCGGCAACTGCGGTGGACAGAAAGCGCGCACGCTGTCGAGCATAGACGCGGCTGTGTGAGTGTGTGTGTGCCGGCAGGGCGGAGGAACTGGGGCAAGGGTCACGGTAGACCAGGGAACCCCAACCCCCGGGCCACGGACCGGTACTGGTCCATGGCCTGTTAGGAACGGGGCCGCACAGCAGCAGGTGAGAGCGGTGAGTCCGCGCGTGGAACCCGCCCCCATTGTTTCATTATTCACCACTTCCATCCGCGCCTCTTTTCCGCACTTGTCCCAGTCACAGTGATGGTAAGCCCACAAGCTCTAACCCCTAGCCAAGATGAGTAAAAAACAAAGTCACTTGAGAGCTTATTTGAAAAGGGGGAAAGACCCAATGATAACCCCCCCCCACCCCGGTCCGTGAAAAAATTGTCTTCCACGAAACCGGTCCCTGGTGCCAAAAAGGTTTAGGACCGCTGAATTAGGGGAGACCTCACAGGGAGGCCCCTGGAACCCTCTGGTAGGTTCGAGAAGGGAGGCGGCGGCCAGGGCGGAGCAAGGCCGCGCTGAGGAGAATAAAAGCAGCGGAAAGCTCCGGGCTGTCGGCTCTGGGAGTGGCCTCGTCTCGTGGCCGCCGCCTTCGCCCCATCATTGCGCGACGGGCAGTGGTTGGGGCAACGCGGCCAGGGTCGTGTCTATGCCGGGCTGGACGGCAGCGTGGTCGAGAGAGAGAGGAGGCCGGAGTTGGTGTGGACGGGATAAATAATAATAATAGTTCAATTTATAACGCGCGCAAATTTGCAGACGTAGTGGCCGCAACTCAGAGGCGCGGAGCCAAGCTCAGAGTCGCTCGAAAGCACGTGGTTGTAGAGGTGAGTTTTTAAGTCTCTCTTGAAGGAGGTGATTGAGGTGATGCTGCGAATGTGCAGAGGGATATCGTTCCAGACTTTTGGGGCTGCCACCGAGAAGCGGCGCATAGACACGATGACCATCCTGGATCTTGGTATCAAGAGGAGGTCGTGAGTCGCGCTGCGCAGGCATCTGCCGTGTGCTGAGCTGCAAGTTGTCAATAATGAAGAAAGGTACGGCGGGCAGGTGGATATGAAGGCATTGTGGCAGAGGCAGGCGGTCTTGTATGTGACCCTACTGGCGATGGGTAGCCAGTTGAGGGCACGGAGACAAGCTAGTGAGTCGAGACGGGGATGAGTGTGGGCAATGACGACGCGTGCTAGGTTGTTTCGTAGTCTTTGAAGTTAGAGGCAGTGCCTCCTTTCAACGACCTCGTCTCCGACGGTTGCGCTTTCGCTAAGTTGTCCCCACCTGAAGAAGGACGCTTGTGTTGCGCCCGAAACGTCGTGATTTAATTTATTTTTCACCTACGTGACTTTACCGAAAAAAACCAAAGCGTGCGAGACAACTCAAATACTGGGGGGCCCCACCTGACCAATTGCCGCACGCCCCCCCCCCGAGCCGATGTCGTCACTGCTGCAGTGTTCATATGGAACGCATCGAGATAAAACGCCGTCTGTAATCTCTGCAATGGGCGTCACGGTGGCAAGATGTTAACTACCTCGCCTGGTATGCAAGGAGGTCGTGGGTTCGCTCCTGACCCTGACGCCTGTTGTACACGTTTGGAGTGAAGCATCATATCTCTCCGTGGTCGCGTGGATTTTTCTCAGGGTTTTCCCTCCACATTTAGAAACAACACGGCTACATAGCTCAATAAGCATTAACTAGTCAAATTAAAATACAGATAATCGATTATCCGCCGGATTTTCAAAAACGCCAATCACGTAATTATCTAAAACAGCTTATTTTTGCACATTCTTGTATATTTTGCTTTTAGGTGTTGGTTTTTAGTGTTTAAAATGTGTAAACTATTTGAAATTGGCTTAAACATACAAAAAAATCCAACTTTTAAATGTTACCTATTTATTGTACCGTACTTACCACACGTGCAGTATTTTCATCGTTTACGTTGTATGTAGTGTATAATGTAGTGTAAACAATAACACTGAAATCAAGCAAAGCTACTTTTTTTTTTATCACGCTACATGGTGCCGATCGACGAACTGGCCTTTGGAACGGTTTTGCCGGATCGGCGAGGAACCATCGGATAAAGTTGGTAGCAGCCGAATAATCGACGCTCAACTTGCTGTAGTTCATAGTTTAAAGTTCCCTCTCGTGCTGCGGAAGTCCGTTAGCGCCCTCGACCCGTAGCTTGGTGGCTCTACAATGCCGCGTGTCTCCTGCACCTGGACGTGTTCCATGTCAGTCCGAGCTTACCGTAGAAAAAGCCGAATCAGCCAAGACCTCTATCACGAGTTGTGAAGATACAGCAGGCGCGCACACACACACACGCTTGCCAGCAATTAAGAAACAGGGTAACGGTAGTAGTGGAATGACCGGTAGTAAAACTACTTTGAACAGCTACACAGCTCCGATGTAAATTGCTAATTATTTGGTGGCCATGTATTGGCAACGGTGCACTGATACAATTAACAAAACTCAACACGTTCGTCAATAATTGATGTGTTCTGAAGGATCATTGCCCAGAGCGTCATCTATCGTTTTATTTGAAGGCAGTTATTTTTTTTTCACGTCTCTGTGTTTTGACAACTCCATTAACTGCAGGAGTTGAAGTAATGAATGTTTCAATCGGACTTCAGCGGCTTTCACAACTCCAGTCCTGCGGAATAACGTCCATTCCACCCTTCCACATCGACCAACGTATACGAACGTAATGCACGTCATAAATGAAAGCACAAATTTATTTCCTCAGAACCAGATGTCACCCCAAAGAACGATGCAAGTAAAAAAAAACACAATAAGTTGCTACGAAAAAACTAACCACAACTTTATTACAATCCAAGTTAAAGTATTATTTTGAACACAGCACAATCGTGTGTTGGCTGGGCAAAGGGCTGGAGCTGATCCGCATGATCATGATCAGGAACGTAGATCATTAAATAGTTTCAAATGGCCAAGCGTTTGGCATTCATATCAACTGAAACGGATTAGACTCACAATACAACGCATTGAATTGTGCACGTACTAATCGATGTTTGATTTGTATCTGCCAATACCCCTGTAGATTCTATAGATTCGCATTGCTTTAGATTCAATGTGCAGCCCCAAGGGCCGAAACGAAAATATTGCTTCGCGAATTTAAATGACCACGGAATTGGTGACATTTCGACGGTGGCAGGAATAAGTGGCAGTTGGTCGACTCCACAGTCAATGGGGGCGGACGTGCGCGGGTTGCCTTCATGATTGACGCTCGCACGCGTGTGAAGGCGGCATTGAACAGGCCCTCTTGCTGAGCTGCAATTCCCAAACCGTAGGAGTTGATGGGGCTGCAAAGATGTGCTAATCGGAGGCTACAACGGCCGCTCTCGTTGCTCACTGGCCGAAGCTTAAAATGTAGCTCTTTTAAAGCCACTTTTTTGAGAAAGTTTATTTTCTGTAAGCCAACGTGGTGGGGTGTGGGGTTATGACCTCATTTGGTGGGTTGGGTCCTCTCACCTGGGAAGACAGGCGTCAGTGCAACACAACACATGCCGCCTTCATGCGGGAGAGAATAAGGGAAGCTGAAAACTCAAAAGTTCACATTTTAGGCTCCCTGTTTTTACCATCCCTTACCTTTAAGCCAACCTCCGATATCGTTCAGCTGTGCACTGTTAATAAGCACGCAAGGAGATTATGTCCCTTGCTGCTTGACTTTTTACACCAAATCCCTGCAGTGGACTGAATGCTTCACAACATTCGGGACAAGCGCCACCTCGATTTTCTCATAAAAAAGTTTCCCCACGACTGCCAGCCGTTTTTATCCAGATTCCAATGCTGAAAACGTTTCCAGAAAATTAAGCCCCATCAAGATTGAAATAAAGACTTCATCTCCGGACCGAGGATAAATTCCACGACCGGCCGGTATAAATCACATGATATTTCTCTCGTTCCGTATATTTTCTTTGAATAAACTATAACATCTTAGGAGCCCGCTTCTCTGCTGTATCCACAGCCACATTCTCTGGTTTATCTTGGCCACATCTACCGTATCTCAATGCTTTGATGCTGTGCTGTGGGAGGGGGGGGGGAACCCATTTCCGGAACAACACGCAGCCGAACACGTCACTCCGAATGCTCCGAAGCGTTAGGGTATTTTTCGATTCGATAGGGGCCTTCAAAAAGAAGTGTCACGTTACACACCGAAGCGGTTTTGTGTGCGCGTCGCTGAAAATGCAACTTCAAAATTTCAGACTTCTCTTCGCCTTGTGTGAAAGCGCAAAACGACGACGAAATGCTTTTAAAAGACACGGTGGGGGCGAGGTGATTACAATGCAATGAGATACACGTGTTAAGAGGTTAAAACAAAAACAACACAGTACGGCGGCAAATGACAAAAGACTAAAACACCCACAAGCAATGGCTCATTCAGAAATCTAAAACATTTCCCCCACAACCCCTAAAATATGTTTTGTTATTTAACGACGCGAGCAATGCAAGTTATATACTGAATGTAAACCTGTCCTGCTCGTCAGTAAACAGATGTTCATGCTGCTCCGGGGTCACTGCGCACATGGTTGCTGGGTTGAACGCGGTTGAAATTTGTCTTCGTAGGGAGAGTTTTGCATTCGCGAGCTGCTTTTGAATATTTCCGTAGCGTGTAATGTCTCGTCGTTATTTCTTCCCTCCGTGCGGTGTTCTAGCGTCTTTGCTTCTCCGTAGTTTTATTTTTGTCACTTTTGTTTCCTCTCCTTTTCATTGCAGGCGAGCGAAAGAGAGACCACAATCACGTGACCTTTCTGCAGGCGCACACCAGCGGGTAGATCTGCTCTATGGCCTGCGCAATCAGGGACACGTTCGGCGCTGTCGGCAAGAAACACAAAAGATCGCCGTCACTGATCAAGCATCACGACCACTTCAACTTCACCGTTCACATTCACCCATGTGGTGCCCAATAACAACTTCGCAGTCTATAAACTATTTAATATTTTTTTTTTACCAGGTAAGACCCACTTAGCTATGTAGCTCTTTTTCAGAAGCAATCTGGCCGCAAATGATAGCTCAACGAAGTGGCTTATCGCGTGGAAATGTACAGCAGCCAAATACTCTAAATACACGTTGCTTCTAAATCTGGAGGGAAAAACTGGACGACCCGGAGAAAAATCCACGTGACCATGGGTAGAACATACAAACTCCAAATATACAGAAGGCGTCAGGGTCGGGATCGAACCCACGATCTCCTGCATACCAGGCGAGGGATATAACATCTCCTAGCCACAGTGGCGCTTTTCTTCAGAAAGTCGCTTTTCCGAAGAAGAACGGAAAGGTGCGCATACTTGGAATCGCGTAGAATCGCAGCGGCAGACAGAAAGAGGAACGCACGGGTTAGCGAACATCGCGCGGGTTAAACACGCCACCTTGACTGTCAAGAAGAGTGGGCTCAGGCGAGGCTCGCAACCAAGTCGCAGCCGATGGAGCAAACGCCTCGAGAGGACGAGCACCGTGTGTAGACGCTGTTAAGTTGCTAACTTGCAGGGCCGTGAGATGGCGATGGCTTGGGAAAGCCTTGATCCAGGCAGTTGATTTATCAATGGGTGGTGATAATAATTGCAACTTGTGATGCGCACAGTATTCGTTCACTCTCAAAGTCACGAGGAACCACAGACAACCACAGACGAGCAGGAAGGCCAGCCACGTGATGAGCCACAACCAACAATTGCCCAAGTTCTCTGGTCCTTGATATATGAAGGTGTTATCGGCCAATTAATTCGTGTTTATTTGTGGGAAGAATTTATAATAAAGGTTTCTGGGTTAGAACCCGTAACTATATAAACGTCGTAACCTGCCAAACCACGTAAGCAAAACGTGCAAATTAGTTACTACTTCAGCCCACCGGTTGTGTGTTGGAGAGTAAATCCACAACATTTGTAATTTGTGGGAAGAAACCGAAGCTTTCGGAGAAAACCCGCGCGTGCGGGGGACGGGAAACGTTCTATCACATACTGACTGAGCAGGTGGAGTTCACATTCTTGCTGCACTGCCGTCTCCTGACAAGCCAGGGTATAACACCTCCCCTCCCCCAGTGCTGGATTACAGGCCCGCGTGCATGGGCCACCATTCAGCACTGCCAGGCGAGGTGACGCTCTTCCTTGCTGGCAGTTTCAAGTGTAGTTATCGCAACCGTGTTGAACATTATGAAAGGATAAAAGCACGTGAACAATAAACGCCGTCCCAATTGAGTGTGACAAAATCTGAGATGGTTTTGCTCGAACGTGTCAAGGTTAATTAGTTTAACACGTAGGCTTTCGCGACCAATATTGTTCATAATCAACGATTTTTGGGTTTAGATCGCGTTATTTATAAATGTGTCGTAACCCTCCACCACCCGACACGGCCAATCAGTACAAAAGTGTCACGTTGACAAAAGACAAATAGTTCACTGCTTTAGCCCACCGGTGTGTTGAAGCGTGAAACCACAACATTTACAATTTGAGTACGACGTTTCGCTGGTAATTGCATCCAGCATCATCGGGCAATTCGCCAGACCATTCTGGACAAATAGTTCACTGCTAAAGCAGTGAACTATTTATCTTTTGTCAACGTGACACTTTTTTACTGATTGGCCGTGTCGGGTGGTGGAGGGTTACGACACATTTATAAATAACGCGATCTAAACCCAAAAATCGTTGATTGTGTCAAGGTTAATTCTGAGATTTCGTCTTCCAGAGGACGGTTTTCTAACCTGGGGTTATACAATGCCTTCTTCAAGCATTTACAATGGCAATTTATTAATCACATAGGGTGGCAAATAATAACAATGTTGTAATGTAGACGAAGAATTAGAGAAAATCACAATCACACAAACGTAGAGGCAAATGGGCCGAATGAAACAAACTCGTCCGTTTTCCCAATTTATTCCAATTGTGCTATCAGCACGATGTCACGAGATGAAGCATCCAATCAGAAATCTCGGAGAAGTGCACTCCGTGTGTCAGATAACGGTCACGGATGACATGTTTCACAGGATCTCTCCATAAAGAGCCTTAAAAGTATCCTTGTAATCCAACTGGGACACCCGTGTACACACATACACATGGCATCTCTATCTCCGACTCAAAACCGATTATGTCACACGTTACCAATCAGCAGGCGCATGCAGTGTGTAACGTAGGGGGGTTGGAAGGTATTGGAATGCGTGCCGCTGTGGAACGCGAGGAAAGGGCGCTTCAAGCGGGCGCTTCAGGCGACGACAGAGACGCTTTGCAAGCACGGAGCGGTACCTGTGAGTGTGATGCTGCCCGTTGAAAAGATCTGCAGCGTGGCTGACAACGACTTTATCTTGTATGTTGCGGCTGGGTGCAGCTCCGGCTCATAGCTATGGGTCACACACGAGACAACAAAGGGACCTGTCACGTTGTTGTCGAGTGGTTCCGAGTCCGTAAAACTAACGGCAGTGGTCCATATCAACTGAGGTCAAGCTGCAGGTGAGATAGTTCGGACGTGAATTGTCCACCGCTCCACCTAGGCGTAAAAATGCGTCTTCATGTCCAGGGAATTTAATTATATAGAAAAATGTGTCCGGCATGGTTGCTCATGACGTCAACAAAATACCCACCGTAAACATTTGTTAATATATATTTGCATTTTACGTGAGTGTATATAACTATAAAGAATTAACGTGTGGTTGAAAAGCCCCTCTTGACACTCAAGTCAATGTGGCAAGCTAACGAGCAGAGCGGGGAAGGTCAACGCAGGCAGCTATTGCAATAAAACCCCATGCTATGTTGAAGGTTTACCAAACACACACACAGCCTGCTGTAACACAGCACATCGCACAAGATTCACCCTCGAGGTCAGGCGTAGGCAACCTTTCGAAGAAGAAGAGCCATTTTTTTAAATGTATTGACCAAAATAGTTCGAGAGCCTCATCACACGCAGAGCTACTTGTACACAAACACAGCAGCAGGTGACAACCACATTGTGACTTAAATAAACAAAATGAAATAGGGTGATGGAATAAACTGCATCTATTTAGTTTAGATTTAAAGCTTTCGTGACTGCAGGGATTCATCTTCTTGGTTCTTTCGGTAAAGTCACGTAGAAGGGAAATAATAAAATAAAAAACATAATAAAATAATTCTCACGACGTTTCGGCCACAACGCAAGCAGCCGTCCTCAGGTGAAGAATAGGTCTGTTGGAAAGACTGTCTGAATTCATTCATTCAGACACTGTCTTTCCAACAGACCTGTGAATTCATTCAGACACTGTCTTTTCGACAGACCTGTTCTTCACCTGAGGACGGCTGCTTGCGTTGTGGACGAAACGTCGTGAGAATTATTTTATTATGTTAAATTTTTATTATTTTATTATTTCCCTTCTACGTGACTTTACCGAAAGAACCAAGAAGATGAATCCCTGCAGTCACGAAAGCTTTAAATCGAAATTTAACAGCATACCAGTTAGTCAATCACGTGACCATGCATAGGAAGCACCTGGCTATTGGTCGATGCGTTTTGGTGAAGTCCACAAGACGGATCTCAAAAGGCATGGAGCAGACGGCCAGCACATTCACCACCTTGAAGGCGCAGAATCGGACCTGTGTTGAAAACAAACAAAAGCATCAACAGGGCAGCCTAAGAAATATATAAAATTACAAGTCGATAAAATAATAAGTCGTGGAGTTATATCTCGCAGGAAGGTCCGATACAAAAAACAAACACCTGCTAGACATTTAAATTTCATTTTGTTTATGCACGTAACAACTCAAGAGACCAGGATAGTCTCGTTTGCAAGAGGTCACCAAAACGACAAAGTAAAACAAACAAAATCACGTACCGCACTGAAACAAATAGAAATCAGTGCCATAGTCAAATGTGTCACGTTAGAAATCCCAAACATTGCACGAACATAAATAAATGTTGAATAATAAATCCCCTTCAGCACAAGCCAGCTAGGGCAGATCACTTCCAAACTGATCATAGTACAATTACAAATCAATCTACATAAACGTTAAACGGAAAAAGAGTGACCATTATAATAAAATGTGAACAGTAATGGCTGCGTGTCAAAGATATTAACATATTCTTAGGTTTTTTCGGTAAAGTAATGTAGGTTAAAAATTAAAATTAATAAAAGTAAAATAAAAATAAAATAAAAATCACGACGTTTCGGAGGCAACACAAGCTTCCGTCTTCAGGTGGAACGATTTTTATTTTATTATTATTAATTTAAAAATTTTACCTACGTGACTTTACCAAAAAAACCTAAGAATATGAATCCTTGCAGTCACGAAAGCTTCAAATCTAGAAAGATATTAACTTGTAAATACAAAGAAGTTAACCTACGCTGCATGCTATGCCCGAGGCTGTCCAATATGAGCTGAAAGCTTCATTGATGAGCAATAACACTTTAAAGTTACGACCGAGTGTGTTGCCATGGCATTGAAGAGATATTACCGCCGGAAACGGTGTGAAACGGTGCGTTAACGTGACATCACTACCGTGCTATGGAATGCCTGACTGCAGTTTGACACATTTTTCCCCCAATAATTCCATCACCATTATTTGGAGTCGGAGTCAAGTCCTTATTCTTTTACGTGTCATTTGTACTCTCAATTCAGTGCATTACCACCAATCTAACATTTGTATCGGATTTTCAAATAATTAGCAAAGTTGTAAATAGTCACTTCTTAAACGTGTGATTGTATACATTTATCTGCGTGCAAGAATTTACTTTAATTAATGAATTAGTGTTGTCAGCATGAGACGCCGACTAACCAGAGCTGTTCGTTTTTTGGCTTAAACGTTCCATTAACAATGCAATTATTCAGCACACAGTTATGACGAATTATCACAGCCTCCTGCCTGAATGCCAGGACTATTTATGAAAAGAAAACTACCTTTTAAATCATATTTCCTTGAGTGTTTGGAAATTTATTTCGCTGGGTATACAGTCAGTTGTGACTGAAAACCATGTGGCTTTGGGAGAAAAAAAATAACACTTCAGTAAATTGCGAGATCACGAGTCTGGCTTACACAAGCTGCAGAGAAAGACTTTAGTTATATTGGGCGAGGAGAAGATGCAAAGGAGTGTACATAACACGACCTTTAAACGAGATGGAAGCCAGCATCCTCTCGTTTGAATAACCTTCTGCAAACGCACACTAAGAATACTCAGGACAGCGTTTCCTGCGGGAAAGTTTAACGCGAGTTCCGCACCTTGAAGCCCAGCTTTTGTAAACATCGGGCGCACCGCCGCGCCCCAATCTTCGCGTCCTCTTCGCTGCACGCGGGGGGGGGGGGGAAATCGAAGTCAGCCTTGGCGTAACAACGGCAAAACCATTCGCGTGCGCGCGTGTGAAAACCGCGGGCCACTCTCTCTCCATAACTCCCATCTTGCCTAAGTGGTGTCCAACCCTCATTCTGGAACTGCAAAGGAAATACTAACCCAGCCATTGGTTGAGGGTGAATTTTGCCCACACATATACCGTGCGACTCCTCGTGCAACTCTGGCTTGAGGATGGAAACTTTAAGGAGATGTGTTATTTAAGACACAGCGGGTATTTGAACCAAAGGTGATGAGGCAATTATAAAATCTACGGCAACCGCCATGCATTTCTACTCCTGCTAGATAAATGCAATAGATAAGATAAGGTGGTAGCCAAAGGGTTTTAATAATGGGATATCAGACACAGGCACAATCACACCATTACGTCTTAATTAAGCAAACAAAGCAACCTCTGACATCAAATTACTTACTCTGTTATGCAATTGGCACTCAGATTTTGAAAACAATTCCGTCATTGAGGAAACTCAACTGTTTCCAGTGACACATTCTCAAATTATTTGGCAGCCACCACGTCTATATTAAAAACACTGCTGCATGCGCCTATGCTTTATTAAGGACGCAGGACTTGACCAAGTTTCCCTCACGTGGTGTGTAATACACATTTTCATATCAGCTGTCCTGCGTTTGAATAAACACACTCCTACCTTGTGGCTCCCGTGCAGATGACCTTCCCTGAAGACCAGATGGTCGACGTGATTCGAGGTCGTCTGAGCTTCATGAGCACCTTCTGTTGTGCACAGTCGGGGTTTGCACGCACACACAAACGGTCATGCCAGGCCCCACTGTGACCAAGACAAATGTGGCAGCACAGGTTTCGCAGAGGTCACACAAAGGGCATAGCTGCCAGCCAGGATTAAAGCAAGTCTCATGCAAAACACTAACATTATATTCTTTACCGAAAGACCTAAAGAATATGAATTCCTGCAGTTACGAAAGCTTTAAGTCACTACCATTATATTAAAACAAAAAATGTTGTGATACTGTATTGGCAATGGTGCATAAGACAAATAACCAAAACTCAACACATTCATAAGTAACACTACCCGAAAGGAAATACTGTGTATAAATAGGCAACATTTTTGTCAGTGGCCATTCTTAATAGGATATGTGCTATGGGCAATGGACCTTTAACAATGTCATCGTATATGCGTCATGAAGTGGTGACCATTGTCTGAAACGTCACGTATTGCATCTTTTTCGGGCAGCGTTATTGAGGATTTTGTTGAGTTTTACCATTACTCTACTGCTCCAATTTGAAAAATACTTTACGCAGACCGAAACGTCGCTACAATTAATGCTGTATACATTGCAGTGCATACACGGATCAATGGAAAATGTTACATTCATCATGATGTAAACCTCTTTAAAGCATATATGCACCGCAAATTTTATTCCATTATGTATGTATAGTATTAAAAAATAAATTGTAATAAATAAAGCCCTATTTTGTATAATTCCCATGCAAATAACAGATTACTACTGCTAAATATAAAGTTTATTTGGCCACAATGCAAGTTCCTTTGGCCACAATATTACTCTACAACCAAGCCTGGGCATAACGACACATGGTTAGGATATGGCAGTACAGAAAGTAGGTTTGTGAACCTGCCCATGCAGACATGTTATTGTTATGTCTTCATTTCAACAGGTTTTCTTAAGGCAAATTCAGTTTCTTCCCAAATGCAAAATAGCCTTATCAAGGAAACCAGCCCAATGCAGGACCCTGTGGTAAAATATCCTGGCTAATCGTGATGCGACAATTCATCAATTAATGTTATTTGACTTATGCAAGTGAGAAATTATTACAAAGATTAATGAAAATTTCATGAAAATTCAAAGCTAATGTTCTTTTTTATCTAATGAGTCGAACAATACTGTATGCAATGAAACATGATAATTAATATTGGATGAGAAATGATTGATTCCTGAATCGCAACATCACCCAGAATCATGAAAATTCAGTCATTTGAGCGCTTGTAGTTCAACTAAAAACATTTTTTTTTATTTTGCCACTAAGGCCCACTGAGCTATTTGCTTTTTTTCAAAAGTGACCTGGCCACAAATGATAGCTCAACGAAGTGGCTTATTGTGTAGAAATGTATAGCAACCAAATACTCTAAACGCATGTTTCTAAACATGGAGTGAAAACCCGGAGAACCCGGAAAAAATCCACGCGACCACAGGGAGAAATGCAAACTCCAAATATACAGGTGTCAGGATTGAACCCACGACCTCCTGCATACCAGGCGAGGGAGATAACATCTCGCCACCTCTTGCAAAAGTACGAAAGACGTCACCCCCTGACTGAATGTGCACAAGACTGATGGAACCCGTGGCGTGTGCTCTCACCCCTTCGTCGCGCTTGTACATGACATTGGCTCCCTCCAGGGCGATGTGCCTCAGGTCGAGGTGGCAGCGCGTGCGGAACACGCACACCACGTTGGTGATGAGGATGTCGAGAGACAAGGGCTCCCCGCCAGGGGCGTCCATGGTGTCGCGACGTACCCAGGTGCTGCACGCGTCGCTCGCTGTGTCAGCTGCGGCGGGCGAGAGAGGCCATTGGTTACCGTGGCAGTGGTGGGCTCACACAAGTAAACTGGGTTCATCAGAATGAACGGATTAATTCGCATTTTCGTTACTCAACCCATCGGTAGCACGGCCTTCTGGGAGTGCATAATCTCAGCAGCATTAATTCAGCGCAAGCAAATTTGGACCAGTTTGAACATACAAGTGTCATCAGTCGTCAGGCTCACTTGAATCAATGACGACGAACTGCCAGACGCCAAAGACAGGGACGACCCTCTCTTTAAATAAAAAGCTAAATGCTAAATTATACAATACATATAACGATTAGCATGGTAGGCTACGTATGGTGCGAAAGAAGTTTAACATACGTACAAATGAAAATACTGTCATCGTTTGTACCGTGTGTTGTTCAGAATTGTCTGATGTTTCGATATACGTGCCTAAGTTCCTGAATAAGCCCTCAGCAAGTGGAGCGAAAAGTCGGGCGTCATGCTGAACAAGACGCGATTCAACTCGAAGCCACAAGACCGAACTAAACATCTCAACCACGAAAACCTATGCAGTAGATTCATGAGTGATCCCGAGTATCTTTGCAGTATCCAGTGAGAACCACTGAAGCATCCCCAATACTTTCCACCTTTCATCTGTGGAAATTAATTGCACATGGCAACTAATGGGTACATATTTTACTGGGCAGACTGGATACCAATGTACAGACAGCAGTAGACAGCATTAGCCTGCATGTGATTTCCTCCTTATTTATTGGAAATATTTAACACAAGAAATCCCCTGTGAGATGAAAAATCTCATTTTCGCAGGCGTCTTGAGAGTAATCAGTAGAGAAAACAGCAGCATTGGATACCAAACGCACAATTACAACTGTGTAAAACTCGCAAAATGAGAAAAAATATATAACCAACATTATTCACAGAATATGTAAAGCCATGAAACTTTGCGCAATATAAAATTTGACGGTAAAACGTGGTTTGTTATGTTGCAGATGTCAGGAGCTAAGCTGTGTGTAGCTCTATATAGATGGTGTGATGTTCAGTAGTCATCTTAAACTTACATTTTGAAATACTATTTACTTTGACAATGTTGAAATTCTGAACCTAGTTAATGAGCGAGCTTATCAGATGGGTAATGGTTTAGCAAGTCATACCTTTCACTTGATGTTGAGTCATGATCGCTGGTAAGAACAAATCTGGGACAATGTTTCACACTTCACCCAACTGCATATTTGTGTTGAAGCCCTGCCCTCTTAAAACCTCATGGGCTAAAAGGCAGCCACCTGCTCTGTCTGTTGATTAATTGAGTGAAAGCAGTCAAGGGATCACTATCGTCTAGTTTTAACGCTGCGCTCATCGTGATGGGGAGCAGCAGAGAAGCCATAAAGATGTGCTGCTGTATGTCCGAAGGAGATCAGGGACCTATCGGATGGTGTTTGTGAAAAACCTGCCCTCAACTGTCTTAACAGAACCCACTCTCTCCCCCTCAGCATCTCCATCCCTGCGCGCTTCTCATTTCACACGCCTTGAGTGTTTCTCTCCTCCCATTACCATCTCCTCACTTCTGCGTATGAGATCAAGTTGATTCCGACATTGACGTTTATTTCAATGATTCTCTTTAAATGCTTGCTGTTTCTGCAATCTTTAGAGACGTGTCATCTGTATAAAATAATTTGTTAAATAATATTAAATGTAAAGGTTATCTTTACTTAACCAGGTGTGATTCCATTGAGATACATAATAGGCAGATGTGGGTTAAATGGTGAATGCAGATACATGGGTATCGCATTAAATCTACCAAATTTTTCTCATGGCCACATATTTTAGTGTGATATTCAACTTTAAACCTAGTCACTTTTGCGCTTGCTTTTAAAACAAGTGGAGAAGCTGCCTAATTAAAATGCTGCTGGGATACCAAAGAATATGGGATACATTTGTTCAGAATGGTCATCGCCAGTTTGATGGTAAACAATCTAATTTAGTAATCTTGGTAACGACACGAGACTCAATAAAGGCACTTTCCAGTTTGTGCAAAATGTTTTAAGTTATTGGTTAAACATCCCAATGCAGAACCTGATTGAAGAAATCTAACAGACTGTCAGTATTTCCTGGATAAACGTGGCATTATTTATTTTGAGTTATCCAGTCGTAAGTGTTATAAACTATGTACTTTGTTCTGGATACGACTCATATAACCATTGCTTGCGCATCGTTCCTTCAGCTAATGCCACATTACAAACAACACTAACTCATCTGAGAAGGAACGGTAAAAAATTCCTTATTTGCATGAAATTACTATGGTGGAAAAGTGGGACATTTCCACAACATAAACATATCCACAATGTGTGTTCCTTCATTGACTTATGGAAATTGCGGCAATGGTGCAAAAATGATAAGGGTCTCATTTATGCATGAATTTTGCACCCATCATACGCTAGAATATTTATGAAGACACGTGTGGAGAAGTGTGGTACATGTGGTCTTGTGGTGTAAATGATATTGTAACGTGAACCCATGAGTAAGCTGTCAATCAGTAAGATAGGTTCAACGACATTTATTACCTTCATAGTGCTGGACTATAATATTTAATGTGGAAGTTCCCTATGCGTTGGTTGTATGCGATTATACAAGGCCGTACACTCGTTGCTGTACTTTCGTTCTCATTGACAGTTTAAGACATCGTCCTATCAACGAAAAGGAAAATACACATTCAGATGTGCACACGGAACCGAATAAACATGGCTCTGATCTGGTTGACAAAACTCTTAAGTTCAGTTTTACAAATGCACGCCAATCTTCTCTTGTTCAAATTTGTATTTCATCATTTTCATCGTGGTCCTCCTTCAATAACTATCCCAGGAATAGATATTCAGTTTTGTTTTCAGCTGTGTCCCCGCGATTCAAATCACATAGTTTGATAAACAAGTTGTACGTGACTTAGTTATGATCCAACATATCTTGAGCTCAATTGTGCAGTGTTGTTTAAGTAATTTTTACATTTGCAGTTCAATGTTTCATTGGTAAAGCTGATCGACAAACATTCCTACATTAATTTTTAAATCCTTTATATTAAGTTCACTTGCTTGCGCGCTTACGACCGTGCAAATCTTTCGGTCGTTTTTTAACCCACTTCCCGTGATCCAATCGAGCTGACATTTTGCACACAGACTCGTTGTGCGTGACAATTTATTTTCGTGAAAAATTTTTTCCAAAATTTTACACTTTTTAGGAAAAAATAAATTATATTTAATTACCAATTGCTTAATGGCGGCAGGCAATCATCTGACCCATAGGTGGCAGCCATCTCAAGCCAGAGGACGAGAGGACTCTAGCCGCCACGCATATAAAGGATTTATAGTGAAAAACTTAGTTTTTACGGGTTAATTTTTTATGTCCATTTTTCCAATCCAATTTTCATAAAACCTCGTCACTGTGAATAACTTCGGCAAAAACACGTCTTCAAGTCCGACTGCGCATAAAACATTGTTTTAATTTACATTAACAAATGTTAATTATATCCAATATAACAACCCATTGAACATTTTCACATCAAATTCCTACGACTACTCAATAGGAGGTCCCTATTGACTCGCAAGATCGCATTCAACTGCCTCTATGGACTCAGTGACCCATTTAATATCCATTGAAGCTGTACTGCCTAACAAAACACATTCCTACGATAAGCAATCATCGTGAAAATATGTAAATATCCCAATTACAGTCGCTGTTCTTTAATCACGCACAGCTGGTTGTTCCTCTGCCCTGGCCAGTGGTGGAAATTCCACATTCCTGTGATGGGGCCAATTTGACCATTGCACGACCGCGACTGTACTTACCCACATCAACTCAATGCCCATTACTCAGTATATAATTTTAACCGTGAATCATATTAGAAGCAGTGATTCATCCGTTATTAATTGTGATTCAAGCATTTAATCATTTGGCTTACGCGGGCTATGACAATTTCACATCCCCACGACGGAGCCCTCTTGGTAAGCAACACAAACACCGACTCCCAACACACCTACATCAAAAACATTCACATGATTCACACCGAACGGTCGCATAGTCTGCACACCACATGCAAAGAAGCGAAAGTTGTTGGCTATTCTGACCGGTTACATGCACCGCCGTCGCCGCCACAGTGAAGGCCTCACCAGAGACGCCGCTTAACAAAAAAAAATCTCCACCACCCCCCCCCGCCGCCTCAAGCAACGCCATCAAACCGTTGCTCGAACCCTTAAAATAACCACAACTCAGCACGCAAAGTGACGAAGAGTCGATTAATGAAGCGTCGCCGCTATTGTGTCTCCCTACTCACCGCTCCTCTGAGGCCTGGTAGGTTGCCAATGGTCGGCGAGTGGTGGTGGTGGTGATAGAGGGGGTCGATACGCCAGAAGCAATTGACGGGATCGGCGGGCAGGGCCGTGTTTAGTGTGTTTGGTGCGCTTGTTGTTGCTGTTATTGTTGTTGTTGTTTATTAGTTGCGATGTTTGTGTCCAACTCTGCGCGTCGCTTTAACTCGCGTTGAGGCTTTTCTCTGGGCGACGGCCCCGCCGCCTTCACTTCCGGGGCAACGGCGGTTTCTACGGTGGCTGCGGGGGCACTCGCATTGGGCGTTTGGTAAATACGGCTAAATGTGCAAGGTGCTTCAAAAAAATGTTAGCACTTTTTTTTTTATGGGACTTTTGTTTTTAATGGGAAAAGAACGGATAATAATACTTTAACATGATAAGAAATTTATGTTAATAGCTTCAAAAAGTCAAAGAGTCTCTACTTGTTCGCCATCGTTGTCAACACAGGCCTGGAATCTTCTCCAGGTGGTCTCTAGAGCCTGGAGGAGGCACATTTTGTGGCATTGTTGTAAGCAACCTGTATATGCCGGGTGGTTTAACACGTAGGCTTTCGAGACCAATATCATCCATAATATAGTTTTTTTGTTAGATCGCGTAAATAAAAACACGGGATTACTCCACAAATCTGGCTGTCGCCTGATGATGCTAGTGGTAATTACTGGCGAAACGTCGTACTCAGATTATAAATGTTGTGGATTTGGCCTCCAACACACCGGTGTGCTGTACTAGTGACGAATTGGCACGTTCTGTTTACGTGACAACCCTTACGAATTGTTTGTGTCGGGTGGTGGCAGATTTAACGACACATTTATATTTATGCGATCTAAGCCAAAAAAAACACCTACATTATGGATATATACAGAGTGTCCGAAAAATGAATATACGCGTTAATCGACTTGTAAGTTTTAGTTTATTTAAATGTGTTATGGTATTTACGAGATAATTTCGAATTATTTTTTGACTTAAAATTTTCGTGACTGCAGAAATTCTTCTTCTTGGTTCTTTCGGTAAAGTCACGTAGACAGAAAACAAAAATTAAAAGCAAAAAACCCACGACGTTTCGATCGCAACACAAGCGATCTTCTTCCCACCAATTCATGAAATGGCTATATCAATAGTTTAGCTTAAGAAGGCATCAAATAAGCTTGGTTTGCTTTTCCTTGACAAAGCCTTGTTTAAATTTCGATTTAAAGCTTTCGTGACTGCAGGGATTAAAAATATTACATAATAAAAGATGTATTTCTATTATTTTATTATTTCCATTCTACGTGACTTTACCGAAAGAACCAAGAAGATAAAGCCTTGTTTATCTGTGAACACTTATTCATGTAAAAGGAACTTCCTGCTCAAATGAGCATTGAGGCAGTGCAAACTCCTGTCCACAGCCCTCAACCGCTTGTGGAAGTTCCTCGTTCCTATGGCGGGGCGAGAACATTTATTACTACTGTACAAAGCACACATTCGGAAGAAGGTGTAATTAAATCCTTTATATTAAGTTCACTTGCTTGCTTGCTTGCGCGCTTACGACCTTGCAAATATTTCGGTCATTTTTTAACCCACTTCCCGTGATCCAATCGAGCTGACATTTTGCACACAGACTCGTTGTGCGTGACAATTTATTTTCGTGAAATTTTTTCTTCAAAATTTTACACTTTTTAGGAAAAAATAAATTATATTTAATTACCAATTGCTTAATGGTGGCAGGCAATCATCTGACCCATAGGTGGCAGCCATCTCAAGCCAGAGGACGAGAGGACTCTAGCCGCCACGCATATAAAGGATTTATAGTGAAAAACTTAGTTTTTACGGGTAAATTTTTTTTCTTGTTAAATTTGAGTTGGAGCACCCAATTCCTATCTCCACTGCATTTGACAGAAGGTAAAGCAGCCAGCTTGATCGAGGATCCAGGAGTAATTGATCCACTCCAGTCACACTTGCTCCTTATCACTCTTCCATCGCTAATACCGAAGTTACCGTTTCCAAACAATTTCGCCCCTTAATTCATCGAGGACTCGGTCTATCAGACTGACCATATCGTATGTATGTTGAACTTCTTTCGCACCGTACGTAGCTAACCGTGATAATCAGAGGTTTCGGGGGAAGTACAATAAACTAAATCTTGACTTAAAGCTTTCGTGACTGCAAGGATTCATACTCTTAGGTTCTTTCGGTAAAGTCACGTAGGTAAAATAATAATAAAAAATGAAAATAACAAAATCAAATCACGACAAAATTAAATCATAATAATAAATAAGAAACAATAATAAAACTCCAGCTGTTGGACCATGACGTCACATTCACACAAAGAGGAGGGGGGGGGCACAATCGGGCTGAGCCCCTCCCACCCCACCACTCGCGTGACGCAAAGGGGCGCGCGCCCATTGGCTGAGCCGCGAGCACGTGACGTGTCACCCGCGCCGTTGCGAAGGCGCTCGGCGTCTGGGTAACGGCGTCTCATTGCTCAGCGAGACGACGACCACTCGACTAACGGGTTCAGCGTTAATTGTAATTGCTTAGGAATTACTTCCAAAAGAATCGCGCGCACGGTAAACGTGGTTCGGTGGGTTTATAAGCGTGTGCGTGTTTGTTTGTGTGATGGTTGGGTTGGTTGGTTGGTTCGCGCGTGAGGGAGAGAGGGCCTCTAACGGGCAGGGCGCTAGAATTGACCAGGCCTAACCCCATTGCTATCAATAGGAACATTTATATTTTTTTAGATTTAAAGCTTTCGTGACTGCAGGGATTCATATTCTTGGTTATTTCGGTAAAGTCACGTAGAAGGGAAGTAATAAAATAATAAAAATACAAAACAATAAAAATTCTCACGACGTTTCGACTGCAACACAAGCAGGTGATGATGATTGCTTGTGTTGCAGTTTGAAACGTCGTGATAATTTTTATTGTTTTATTGATTTATTTAATTTTATTATTTCCCTTCTACGTGACTTTACCGAAAGAACCAAGGATAGGAACATTTACGTTGAAATATTGTCACTGTTTTCTTCGCTTTATATATATAAACATGTGTGTGTGTTTAATGTCATACATCACGTGAATTTGTTGTGAATATCTGGAGTCAACTGTCATGGGTCGACCAGTATTGTTTTGAAACGTGTGTGTTAATCACATAATCTTCTATGGGGCCGGCCATAAATGACGTCACGCACCTAGGGGGGGGGTCAGACATTTGTGACGATGTGTGACGAGGGAGGGGGGGTGAGAAATGTGACGTCACAACAAAATGCGCAACTTTAAATAAATATCGAATTGTTATAACAACAGGATGTGTGGTTAATGCAGACTTGATTCCGTGCCAAAAGGTTTCTATTTGGTGCGTGAACATCTTAACACCTGATTTATTCCCAGAAAGGGTAAAACCTATTCTCTTTTTTTCATACTTTGATACTGGATAAAAGGTCACATTTTGTAATCTGCAGTATTTAACCAACATATGAGGGGAGGGGGGGGGGTGATGTTGCTATGTGGTTTTCCCAATAAAAAAATGCTGGCGATTCAACAAAAGTTGGCAAATTTCGACTGCCGCCGGCACACGATGGGCTGCTATTTTTTTTCCCAGTAACGTACACTCTTAAGCAGACGCAGCGTATTTGTGTTTAATGCACCTCCGCCTGTGTTATTAGCCAGGGTGGTCGTGGTTTCGAACCGTCATGTCACACTGTCTTTTCACACGATTAAGAAGAAACCATTCTAAAGTTGCATTTAAGCATGCAATCATTGCACATTCTTTAAAGTTCATGGGCTTATTTTTTCATTGGTATATTTTAAATATTGTTTACCCTTTATATATTTGATGTACTGCTCTTTTGCAGTACACGTTACATTGTGCTGTTAATGTATTACTACTGTACAGTAGAATGGTAATACGTTTTGGGGGAAAAATCCACACTAGATTCACCTTAATGATTATTAAGAAACATCCAGACTAGACTACATGGTGTGTGATTTAATGGGATTTCAATCACATGTATGCTTTATCCAGTATTGATAGCCCGTGCTATCGATGTTTACATCGACATTGATCGACCGTGCGTGTTCTATATTCGTATAACAATAACGCTATTAAGTATATTTTCATTTAAAATATAATACATACACTGCAAATGTACATCACTTTGCGATATCAACTAAATGTTTACTATGTTAATCCATATTTAACTGCAGCAGTTAATTCCAATTTCACATGGACGTCCATTGAGATTCAAACTACCAAGTGAATTTATAATACACGTTGGATGACGTCCACGTAGAGTTATAAATGTGATTTAAACAGGCAACAATATAACGCACCTCTACAGTATTTGACTAATTAATGCATGACTGAGTAAAGATAAAGACGGGAAATGTTTTAATGGATTAGAAATAAATCAGAATTTAAATAGACCACGCTTGCACACATTCCAACAGGCACTTGACCAGTGATACTTTCGTCAACGATTAACATTTTGGTTGAAGTTTCTTTTATTATAGTCGACAGCATGTCAAATATTAGTCGAGTCTTAGTCTGTGGCTTTCACTTGTTTATTTTCTTGCTCTATGTGACTAAAGCAGTCAAAAATGTAGTCTCCTCTTAGTTATGTAACGTTGGTGTGAGGGGCTCACAGTAACCCCCCTAGATTATCAAGGCCAATTAGTGAATTAAGTTGATCGTTTTGTATATTTATCCGTTTATCTTTTTAAATCCTTTATATTAAGTTCACTTGCTTGCACGCTTACGACCGTGCAAATCTTTCGGTCGTTTTTGAACCCACTTCCCGTGATCCAATCGAGCTGACATTTTGCACACAGACTCGTTGTGCGTGACAATTTATTTTCGTTAAAAATTTTTTCTAAAATTTTACACTTTTTAGGAAAATTTTTTTTATATTTAATTACCAATTGCTTAATGGTGGCAGGCAATCATCTGACCCATAGGTGGCAGCCATCTCAAGCCAGAGGACGAGAGGACTCTAGCCGCCACGCATATAAAGGATTTATAGTGAAAAACTTTGTTTTTACGGGTTAATTTTTAAATCAAACATATGCACTGCTGTCACTAATAACATTACTAAATTGTCTTGGTCTGTGTCTTCATTGAGGCTACAGTACTTACTTTAATGTGATCATAGTCATGCTGAGTTATTTTGCGGGCGATCATAGTCATCATCATGCTGAATAATTTCTGTTCACTCAGTCATATTGTGGACTAAAATAAAATAAAGTTTTCATTAAATATTTGTCACTAATTTTATAAACAAAATTAACACTACTCGGCAATTACTTCACATGGTGAATGAGCAGATGACCATCATTACCACTGAAGGTGAAGATGATTGAGAGTTTGAGACCCATCATTTACCATTAGCACAATACTTGTTACATTAATATGGAAATGTGTTGTCACTCAGATCTTTCTAGGTGTAATCACTGGAGACATATCTTCGCCATGGAGTGGAGGTCATAACAGCTGATGCCATGCCTGTTGGTAAGAGTGAATTATGTTAAGGACGTTTACTGTAAGAGTGAATTATGTTCGTTTTGTATGTTTTTACATCACTTACTTTGCAATGAAACACAATAATGTCGAGTACAGTAATGTTAACAGGTCCATATTTTTCAGCTTTACTTAAGTATGACTATTTTTGGCTTAATGTGAATGTAAACTATAAAAAAAAACACGCAATGCTGTTATGACCTCCAAAATTAAGAATGCTGTTTTATTTTTAATTTTAATTTGGAAAATTATTTACCCATCCATGCGAAGGGCTATTATCATCTTGTATAGTAATACAACTATAATGCAGTTGTCCCACTTATCTTTACTCACTACTATATTTCCAATATATACACAAAAAATCCACCTCCATACATACGTACACTGCGACCAAAGCAAAATGCCTTGGTAAAATTTAAACCCTCAGCTCGTTACGATGTACTGCCAATAAGCGCGACGGTGATAGCCCGAGCTGAGGAGAGCGATTTTGAACGTCAATTTGCAGGGGTGACGGCGGAGGGAGGCGAGGAGCGCTCTCACACGACGCGCACGCGCATCGAGGATGTCCTCAAGTCGTACGCGGGCGGACAAATCTCGACCGAGAAGAAAAGGAGAAAAAAGAAAGCGGAGGAGAGCGACGCTTTCGTCGTGAGTGACCCTTTTCATGCTAAACTAAACATGTTTTCATACTCTTAGGTTTTTTTCGGTAAAGTCACGTGGGGTAAAAGATACCACATTCAGATAAGCCCCCCCCTCCCCCTTAACTTGTATTTAAGAGCTTGTCTCTTGGATTTTTCCTCACTTGATACAGTAAATTTAGCTGTGACGGTCCCACCTGAAGACGGAGACTTGTGTTGTGATTTATTATTTTATTTCTATTATTATTTCTATTTTTTTTTACCTACGTGACTTTACCGAAAAAACCTAAGAGTATGAACCCTTGCAGTCACGAAAGCTTCAAATCTAGAATAACATTTTTTTTTTTTTTTTACCAGGTAAGGCCCACTGTGCTATGTAGCTCTTTTTCAGAAGCGACCTGGCCACAAATGATAGCTCGACGAAGTGGCTTATCGTGTAGAAATTTAAAGCAGCCAAATACTCGAAACGCATGATGTTGATTCTAAATGTGGAGGGAAAAACTGGAGAACCCGGAGAAAAATCCACGCGACCAATGGGGAGAACAAATATACAGGCCTCAAAGTCGGGATTGAATCCACGACCCATATGCCAGGAGAGGTAGTTAACATCTCGCCACTATGGCACTGCACTGGACAATAATGCAGCCATGGGAAATAGGCGCATAACAATGCACGAATTTGCCGATTAAAATGTATTTGTACGCTTTCAATTTATGCATGAAATATTGTGTGTTATAATTGTTATGTAAAACAAGCTGATTATATGGTAATATTCTGCTCGGGCTAATGCAGTAAACCAAACTGTCAAAGAAACAAGAAATATGAAACGATACAAATGAGATGGTAAAAAGATGCGAAAAAGATTAATTTTGTGACCCCCACATGGGAATATAAGATGTGCAGGGAGGGTTGGTAAAGGATTTAGAATGTCAATTGGTGCTTTCAATATAATGATTAGCGTCTGCAATTAAAAATGAATGCAACAATTGTTAGATTATAATGTACGTGTGTTTAGATATAACGGTGCCCTGGATTTCGAAATTAGGTAGATATGTGTCGAAAAGAGTGCAATAATTAACTCGTACAGTTTTCATACCTATTCATAGTCATGTGACATTACTATGAAGACCCATATTAACTTCTGAGCTCAGGCTGGGGTAGAAAGTGTGCTGTCCCCCAAGGAACAGAGAGACGCTGCATCGCACACTCTCAGATGTGCTTCTGCGGCCGTCTGGAATGCCCTTCCGATATTAGGATACCAATGGAGCTCTGCACTTTTAAATCTAGATTGGAAACTCATTTCATTACAATTGCGTTTTGTGTTTAGTTTGTTGTCCGTTTCCCACACCTCCGATAAGCACGGTTGGCGATATACGGTGCAAAAGAAGTTCAACATACATGCATGCTATGATGTTACCTACCTCGCCTGGTATATATGAGGTCGTGGGTTCGTTTCAACCCTGACGACGCCTGTATATTTGGAGTTTGCATGTTTTCCCCGTGGTCGCATTGATTTTATCCGGCTCCTCTGGTTTTGCCTTCCACAATTAGAAACATTCGTTTAAAGTATCTGGTTGCTATACATTTCCACATGGTAAGACACTTCGTTGAGCTATCATTTGTGGCCAGGTCGCTTCTGAAAGAGAGCTATATTGCACAGTGGGCCTTACCTGTTAAAATAAAAATAGTTTCTAAGTAGTTCTCTGTACTTTATGTGTGTTGACTGTGTTCGTTGTATTTGCAGCTGGAAAATCTACGCAGGAGTCTGGACCTGCAGAAGAGCAGCGAGAATGAGGAGACCATTCTCCACAACACCTACAACCAGGTAGACATGCAGTTGGTTGACTCATATACAAGCAACAACAGGTGTTACGATGGCGATCCAATAACAATCTAGAAAGTGTTTCTCATATTCTTGGTTCTTTCGGTAAGTCACGTAAAAGGGAAATAATAAAATAATAAAAATAAAACATATTAAAATTCTCACGACGTTTTGGCCACAACGCAAGCAGCCGTCCTTGTCTTTCCAACAGCTCTGTTTCTTCACCTGAGGACGGCTGCTTGCGTTGTGGCCGAAACGTGATAATTTTATTTTATTATGTTTTATTTGTATTATTTTATTATTTCCCTTTTACGTGACTTTACCGAAAGAACCAATAATATGAATCCCTGCAGTCACGAAAGCTTTAAATCGAAAGGGTTTCTCAGTTCATTTATCTACAGATGAACGTATAACCACGTTTTTTTGCGATGATGGAGAATCTATTTCCTCTGCATATTGTGTTAATGAACTATTTAAACGACGATACGCATCAGTGTTCATTAAATACAATCCGTTCACTGCATAACATTAATATGCATCAACGTGGCATACTGTGCGTAATGATATAGTAAATAAATAAACGGACAAAATATGTAATATCACGAGCAAATAATACAGGATAACATTTGGGTTCATCAGCCAAAAAGTATGTTTGCACAAGTATCTCTGCATTCTCTTAAGTAGGAAAATTCTGCACCAGTTTTTGACATCTCAGTCTCAATCAGGAGGGTGTGATCTGTTTAACAAATTCTGCTGGGTTGCCTGGTATTTTAGGCAAGAGACAGATATCTTGACTTGTTTCCACCCCCCCCCCCATTGTTTTATGTCATGTGCTGTCCAGGAGCAGCAGAGCCCACGTTTCAACAAGAACAAGCAGCGGGAACGGGTGCCCACTGCCAAAAAATCTAGCAATGTCATGGCCGAGGACATAGAGGCCACAGACGCAAAGATCAAAAAGAAGAAGAAAAAGCAACGGCAGTTGCCGTTGCTCCCTCCAGATGAGGATGACCCCGGAGGCTACACCACCAGCGAGGTCTTTACAATATCGGACAAAATCAAGGTATTGGAAACTGCTAATTCTTTTAGCTCTGATTCTGGTCCCAATTCTGACTTCAAGTATAATTTATTTTCGATTTAAAGTTGTCGTGACTGCAGGGATTCATCTTGTTGGTTCTTTCGGTAAAGTCACGTAGAAGGGAAATAATGAACTAATACAAATAAAACATAAAATATAATTCTCACGACGTTTCGGCCACAACGCAAGCAGCCGTGCTATCGGAAAGACAGCGTCTGAATGAACACCACCAAGCTTGGCAGCGTATATTTAAGCTGGGTTAGAGGAGGAGAGCGCCTTGACAAAGGAATTTACATATCAACAGAGGAATTTAGCATATTTATGGAAAATGCAGATAGGGAATTAGTCACTACTTGTGGAATGTGTAGGTGGTGGGGGGGTCTCAAAGTCATATTACGCTAGTGCAGGGGTCGGCAACCAAAATAACAAGAAGAGCCATTTCTTTACAATTCGGTACAAAATTCAGTATTTCAAGAGCCGCAATGCATCTGAGTACATACTGTACATACGTACATATCGTCAAGAAGCAGCCCGTAAAGAGCCGCATGTGGCTCCGGAGCCGTAGGTTGCCGACCCCTGTGCTAGTGTATTATGTAGGATTAGCAGTCATAAAGGGAGGAAGTAGGATTAGCAGTAATAAAGGGAGGGACATTTTTAATAGTAAGGAGCTGCAGCAGCCAAGTATCATCTCAACCAATATCGTTTGTTGAGTTGTACACCAGGTGATTTATGTTGCAGTGCTCATGCTAATTTCTGCACCTGGAGAATTGTAATTCAGTTGAACTCTTAGGTCTTGTGTTTATTGACACCGCTTATTAAGTTTCTTAAAAGTAAAGGTGCAGCTTGGCAATTGCTAGCTGATGCCGTCACTGATGGAAGGGCGTCTACTCTTCCCGTTCCAGTGACGCCTACTTAACTGAGGGCGATATTGGCACGTAAAATAAAGTTTGATTGATTTGACTAAAGGAGTTTAAAGAGGTCCCGCCTTGCGGGTAATTTTGGCAACTCTTCATACTCTGCCACACACACGCCCTACTGATTAACTAAGTGTGGTGTACCCATTCATACTGCTGGGCGAATAGAGGCAGGGGGATTCAAGAGACTCAAATTCTATGCCAGGAGATCGAACATTTTATCTTTTGATTGCAAGTCTAGTACGTTCATTTTGTGCCACGGCAGCCTCTGTTATGTTTATGTACACTTTTTGAAGTGGTTACTATTGGCTCCAGAAACCATACACGTTTCACTTCACCCTTGCATGAACCAAGCGTGAACTGTCATTATGATGTATTATGATTACTGTTAGTTGGTAGGTGTCCAAAGCATAAGTCAAGTGAAAACTTAATGAGGCAGAATATCTCCTTTACAAGGGGGGGATTATAACGTGTCAAGTAATATAGAAATTTTGATGCAAAAATACATTTACGACAAACAGCAATCGTACAAATCCGTAATATAATTAAAAGTTATCTAAATTCAAAAGGAGCGGGTTATGATAACATTTACAATCTGAGTACGACGTTTCGCCAGTAATTGCAACTAGCTTCAAATGGATTCAGATTGTAAATGTTGTGGCTTGGCTCTCCAACACACCGGTGTGATGTACTAGTGACGAATTGGCACGTTCTGTTTACGTGACAACCCTTACTAGTTGGCTGTGTCGGGTGGTGGCGGGTTTTAACGACACATTCATATGTTTACGCGATCTAACCCAAAAACCTCTATTATGGATGATATTGGTCGCGAAATCCTACGTGTATACCGGTGTGTCTGCCGTTACATCGGTACATAAACACCAAACTCCACCCTTGTCCAGGAGGATAAGCAGCAGCTGATTCTAGAAACCAGCACACCCAGCGATGACCAGCCCAAGAAGCCCAGAAAGAAAAGAGAAACGATGACTCAGGGTGAAGAAGTTGTCACGAAAATAAAAATCAAGAAGGAGCCGACCCTGAACAATGAGACGATAGAAGCAGACAGGTCAGAATGGCTATTTTTGTTTTACAAAATGACACATTTTGCTATTTATATGTTGTGCACAGAATAAGTATAATAAGAATGATAATGATGTCTAGTTTTACATAATGCCGCCTTCGTTCATGCAAATTGCATCTTACAATTGCCGAGGAATCCCAGACCAGCTGGAAATGCAGCCGGGCAGTGAGGCAGCATCAACAATTGTCCAAGCTCTGCAGTCCTCTATTAAGATGTTTTCAGCTAATTAATGAGTGTTTATACGAGGAAATCGGAGCACTTATGGGATAAAACAATTACATAATAAGATACATTTAGTGCCCGCTTTAATCACGCGATGCGCGCCTCTTTGTCAATGGAATAACTTGGCTCATAGGATGACGAACAAACACGGGTAATTGGAATTTCCAAGGATTAGGGGCTGTAGATAACAAAATTGTGGATTAGATGAGTTCTAACAAATTCGACAGCTCATCTGTGATGGCTGAAATACATATTACTACTTGAAACATGTGAATTTACTTTTTTCAAAAACAACGAGGCATGTTTTTCTAATGTAAGTTGGTTAATTTGTACGTCATTATGCTTTTGTATGCATTTTTCTTTAGAACCATGACCCTAGCTGACCTGGACAATAGCCCCCTGCCAGCGGTTCGGAGG